>NC_080196.1:648076-969615 GCF_030028045.1 Hippopotamus amphibius kiboko | reverse complement strand
GACCTTGGCTCTCTTCCTGACGGAGCAGAATCACTGCCCAGACCTCCCCGTTTCCCAGGTAGAAGTGCTGTCTCCTGTCACAACATCAGTCCGGAGGCTCTTCCCCCCTCCACTGAGCGGCCCACGGCCCCAGACTGGGGGAGTGGGGGGGGGGTTGTCAGCGGCTTGTGTTTTCTAGAAACCAGACTTGCACTTTTAAACCTCCCCCCAGGGAGTGCTGGGCCGCGTCTGCGTGCGCTGCGAGGTGACACGGTGCGCTGGCTGACACAGGGCCTGGGAGCTCGGAGGCGGGGAGTTTTATGGTCCCAGCTCTGCTCCGTCACCGCAACCCCGGTCTGTTGGGGCCTCGGTTCCCACGCCCACGGAGGGGGGCCTTGCGAGGAGAAGGGGCCGGGCAGGCGCTGGAGCCCCAAGGGGGGCGACCCCAGGCCCCTGCTGGTGGTGATGGGCCGTCGTCACCCCGACACCCCAGGGCGCGCCCAGGGCCTCCGCCAGCTCCACCCTGAGTTACAGGTGGGGTTGGCACCGAGATAAACGTGGGGATGGGAGTGGGAGGAAGGACTCCTGTTCGTGGCTTCCTAGCCGGGGACCTTGAGCACTTCCAGGTGCCGTGGGAGGCCTGGCCTCAAAGGTGAAGTCGCCCTCCCTGCATTTCCAGCCACCCGGAGCCCCCGGGGAGGCCTGGCTGCGTCTTCCCGCAGGTGGGGCACCCGGCCAGGAGGACGGTGTGCTGGACACGGAGCCGCTGGAGGCTGGGCGGGGAGGGGAGGTGGGGCCGGGTCGGTCAGGTCCTAGGCCCCGGCTCGTCTGCCCTGGGACCCGCCCGCCTACGTCCAGCGAGGAAACTTCTGAACCAAAACTCCGGCGCCACCTGACGAAGGACCCCGTCTCCTGCAGTGAGATGCTCCGGAGTGTGAGGCTGTGGCCACCAGCTCATCGCGAGAGCAGGAGAGGGCGGGCGCTGCCTGCCAGGGTCGCGCTGCCGGGCCCACCGCGTGTGAGGCCTGTGGTGCGTCCGCCGGGCGCGGGTGCCACAGGCCTCGGTGGGTGTGGGACGAACAGTCCAGTGAGGGTTATTCAGCGTCTCCTCCGCTGTCCCAGGCCGTCACGCCTGGCCCCGGCTTGATGTGGGCAGCTGTCGGGACCAGGGCTTGGTCAGTGCAAGCTTGCTTTACTTGGCTTCACTCTTAGAGGACGCGATAAGCCACTGAAAGGACAGAGCTATGTCGGGTGCGGCCGGTGGCTCTCCCGGCCCCCGCGGGTCACCCGCTGGTTTTCTGGGCAGGGCAGTCTCTCGCGGGTGGGCCGCCAGCTTGGAGGAACACTCACCTGGGTGCTCACGGCCTTCTCTGTCTCCAGCTCATCAGCACAGGAGCGGCAGACAACACCGTGGAAGGCGACAGTTCAGCTCCTGGGGGAGCGTGTCCCCCACGCCTGGGACGAGGGGCTCTGTGGTGACCCTTGGGGTGTGGGGCCCAGCCGCCCCTTCCGTCTGCAAGGGGCTTCCTCTTGATGAGAGCAGGCCTGGCTGCAGCCACGCACCGTAAGGACGTCTGTCTTTTCACGCAGAGTTGCCGCCTGGCACCGCAGGCCGGATGCGTCCTGCAGCTGTGTTTTGTTGGATTCACATGCGGTTTCCAAACATTCAGAGTCATTATTTTGAAAAATCAGGAATTTAAAAATTAAAATCCGGATGTCTAGCATCTCCTCCCAAAGGCAGAAGATGTGGTATTGCACCTGCGTTTGGCGAGACAGGCGGATGGGGGGGGGGGCCCTCTCACCCGAGGAGAGGTATCAACACAGCCGTCAGAGGGGCGTTGCCTGGACGTGCCCGTCCTGCTCGGGCCGCCTCTGCCTCTGGGTGGATCCGGGTCCGCCAGCCTGTTCGCATCTAATCCCTGTGAGATCCTCTTTGTTGCTCGGTCACCAGACAACTCCTGGTCACGCTCCAGCTTCCAGCCTACACCACCTAGAACAACGAGGGCAGCGACGTTCTCACTGTACTTCCGTCCAAAAACTGCCTGTAAAGAGACCGAATTAGTAATTTAAAAATTTCCCATAAAGAAAAGCCCAGGTCTAGAAGGCTTGACTTTTGACCTCTCTAAAAATAGAGTTAAATTTTCTAAAAAACAAAAACCAAAAAAGAAGGCACAGTTACCAGTTCATTCTCTGAGGTCAGTAGTATACCGATACCAAAACCAAAGACATCACAAGAAAGCTACGATCCAATATCTCCTATGAATACAGATGCAAAAATCCTTAACAAAAATACAAAGTGAATTCGGCAGCACATAAAAAGGATTGTACCCCATAGCTAAGTGGGATTTATCCCAGAAATTTTGGTTTAGCATAAAAAATCTATTACTGTGGTACACCACATCAGTGGAATGGAGGACAAAAACCACGTCGTCATCTCAATAAACACAGAAGAAGCATTTCATGGTGGAAACACTCAAAAATTAGGGATAGAAGGGAATTTTCTCAGTGTGATAAAGGACATCTGTGAAGAACACACAGCTAAGTACACCATACTTAATGTAAAAGACTGAGTGCTTTCCACCCAAGATCAGGAATAAGGCAAAGATATTTGCTGTTGCCAATTCTACTTGACCTTAACCTAGGAATTTAGCCAGGGAAATTAAGCAAGAAAAAGGATAATAAAAGGCATCTGTGTTGAAAGAGAAAAATGAAACTATGTCTATTTGTAGGTGGCATGATTTCGTATATAGAAAATCCTAAGGGCTCCACGAAAAACCTACTAGAACTAATAAGCAACTTCAGCGAAGTTGCAGAATACAAGAGCAATATACAAAAATAATTGCATTTCTGTATGCCAGAAGCAATCACAGTGAAATTAAGAAAACATTTCCATTTACAATAGCCTCAAAAAGAATAAATACTTAGGAATAAATTTACCAAAAGAAGCAAAAAACTTATACAGTATGCTGAAACTACAAAACTGTTGAAATAAATTTTAAGAGAACGGGATAAAAGGAAGTGCATCCCATGTTTATGAATTGGAAGACATTGTTAAAATGACAATATCCACCAAATTGACCTATAGACTCAAAGCAGTTTGTATCATAATCCCAGCTGCATTGTTTCAAGAAATTCGCAATCTGATCTCAAATTCATATGAAAATTTGAAGGACCCAAAATAACCAAAGCACTCCTGGAAAAGAACAATGCTAGCGGGCTCGCACTTCAAAGCTTACCACAATGCTACTATAATCAAGACAGCAGTAGTTTTCATCCTTTCCAGGGCTCTTTACTCCCTACTGCAATTTCATGTTTCCATCTATGATAATTTTCCTTCAACCTAAAGAACTTCCTTTAGTATTCCTTATGGTGCCAGTGTGCTGGTGATTAATTCTCTCAGCCTTTCTCTGTAAAGTGTCTTTATTTTAACTTTCAAATAACATTTTTCCATTTTTAGATTGGTTTGCAGCACTTTGACATCATTCTGTTATGTTCTGGTTTCCATAGTTTCTGTTGAAAAGTTGACGGTTGGCTTTATTGTTGCTTCTTTGAAGATAGTGTGTCTTTTTTAATGTGGCTGTTTATCTGATTTTCACTTTTCTCTGGTTTTTCAGTACTTTGACTATGATTTGCCTAGGTATGGTTTTCTTTGATGAATCCTACTTGGGATTCCTGCGATTTTCAGATCTGTGATTTGATGTCTTTTCACCAATTTTGGAACTTTCTTGGCTATTATTTCTTCTGCTTCATATATTGCTTCTGCTCCAATCTCTCTTTCCTCTCCTTCTAGGACTTTGTTCACATTATGTCTTTTGACTTTGTACCCCATATGTCTCTTTATGGTATTATTTTTCCTCTCTGGGTCTCAGTTAATATATTTTCTATTTGCTTGTCTTCAGTTTCACGTCTCTTGTCTCCAGCTTGCCATTACCCCGCCCAATGTGTTCTTAATTTTAGGTACTGTGTTTTAGTGTTAGAATGTCTCTTTGATTGTTTTGTATATAGTCTAATTCTAATGGTTGAATTAACCATTTTTCACTGATTTTTGTCCATCTTTTCCTCTAATTTCTTTAATATTTTATTTATTTTAATCTTCTTCTCTGCTAATTCCCAAATCTGGATTTTCTGTCGTCTGCTTTTGTTGTTTATATTCTCTTGGTTATTGATAACATCTTCCTGGCTCTCTGTTGTGTGCCTGAATGTTTATAAAAGAACCTCAGTGGCTTGGTACAATACCTTTCATCAGCAAAGGGTCTTTATTTTCTTCTGTGTAGCATACTGAGTAAAGGGATGATTACTTCAATGAAAGCAGGGATTGAGCTGGGTTGAGGCTGAGTTGGTTTCTAAGGTTTCTAGAAAAGTTGGTTCAGCTCTGGTTTATCCTTGTCCTTTGGGTGCAGCCTTTCACAGCTTTGAATTCTAAAGGTTTCCCCATGTAGAGATTGTAGCTGAGTTCATCCCCCTGTTGCTATCTGCAGCTTCAAAATCTGACAAACATCTTGAGCTGGAGAACTTTTTGTGTTAGGCTCCTTCTTTCTTGTAGGGCATTATCCTCAAAGCACTCTGAGACTGTTGGAGAGTTTGCTCTGCTTTCCTGGCCAAGCCCCTCAACCTTCTACACCGTCCTAGCGCTCAGCCAATGACTAGTGTGGAAATCCGGCCTATGTTATACATTCAAATGGGCTTTTGTTTTTAATTGCAACACTCTTGGTTTTTTCTGTGCATTGCTTGAGTATGAGGACCTACTTGAAGATGAAGCCTTCACATCACTCAGGGATCCCAGATTGGGGGCAGAAGTGAGTATATTTCATGTAGGCATGAGCATCTTAAATCCGGACCAGAGGTGTGTGTAGGGATACGCGGAAGTTAAAGGCGTGGACTGTTGCTAACACTGTTGGCTATCTACCCAGGATCTGGTTCCTACTTCTTTCCTTGAACAGGACTTTAAGTTCATTCAGGTGTACCTTCCTGTGTACAGCCTGTACCTCAGGGAAAGTACTTTCATCCTCAGCTCCAGGGAGTGGATCTAAGTGGTCCAAGTATCATCTCATCTTTACTGCCAATGATTTGATTAAGCGAGCTATAGGTGGTTCCATGGTTCAGGATGGATACAGCCTTGGTATTGCCTTTGTGTGTGGGAGACTCATAGCTGGCAAAGATGGAGAACGACAAAGTTGTGAGGTTTTCTAATTTAGTTTCCGAAGCAGTATCAGAAGCTGATAGCATAGTTTTCCCCTCAAATAGCACCAGTTATCAAGTTCTTTAAGTAGTTTGGTGATCTTGATGTTGGCCTCTAACATGTGGCATGATGTGTCCCAATCACTGCGTTAGGGGCAACATGTATCTGTTTGTGCTCTGACCCAGTTTTGGTCACTCTCATGAGGGTGAATAACACCTCACCGTGATGTGGGGTGCTAGACCCCTTGGCAACTCAGGGCCATAAATCAGAGCCCTGTGGTTGACTTGGGCTTCAGTTACATCCACAGTAACAACCGACAGTCTGTCCTCAGAACTGAGCTAGATACACAGCTAAAGTCAACCCGGGCAATGGTTGCTTTTCTCTGACGTTGTGTTTTCATTTTCCCTGTAATTCACTTGAACAGGAATTTCGGTGGCTCCAGCCAAGGAATAGCAGCCCACTCACGTGTGTTGATGCTCCTGGAGAACCTTGTATGGTTAATAATTGGGCCCCAGTGTTGTTTTGGTTTTATGCCCATCAGCATTTCGTGCTTGAATGAATGAAAAATTTCATATTTTTTTTTCCTTCCTTCACTGAATACTGATTGAGCACTTAACACTTCAGGCATTGTGTCAGGATTTGGGAGATGCAGACAGGGTCCCTCCCCGCCCCCTGAGAATGCTGACACGTGAGCACAGAACAGGTGTCCCCAGTTGGCCATCGGAGCACGATTTGTAGTAACGAAAGGGTGCAGCCAACCCTAGTGAGCTGCCCCTCACTAGGGAAAGGGCTCAGTGAATTTTCGTTCACTTTAGTTCACAGTGGAATACTATAGAGCAATTAAAATGAATAGGAAGAGGTACATATTACACCATGGACAAATCTCAAAAGCATAACAATTAGTTTTAAAAAAAAAGGGTCATGAAAAGAAATGAAATGACTAGAGAGATGTGAACGCTGACGGGGTATCTGATGATGCTAGAGAATTACTGTCACATTTTTTCAGTTGCGATAATTATAGTGCAGTTGTTTTCTTAGAAACGCCTATAGAAGTATTTTTAGGTGAAATGACATACCTTGTATTTACTTCAAAGTAATTGAAAGAAGTGAGTATTGGGTGGGGTTTATGTAAATATTTATATAAATAAGATACCTATTGATAATTGTTGAATTGAGTGAGGGTACTTTTTGTGTATATTTAATATATTTCCAATAAAAATCTAGAAAAAATAGGGCAGCAAAAGAGACGACCTTGTCTAATTTTCTTGCTGATGCTTGAAGGCTCTTTGTGTGAAATGTCAGTTACCAAAAAAATGTGAATTCATCCATTCTTCCATTCCTTTTAACTTTTTTTTCCTTCAGTGTTTTGTGCTTGCTTTTTTTTTTCTTGTAAACACTTATAATGAAGAAGGGAAAGTTTAATTTTCTTGGCAGTTCTGTCTTGGCCTGCAAAATCTTTTTATTATATCGCGTTGTAAAGCTCAAATCTTTCAAGTGTAAAATTAAGTAACTCCATTTTTTTTTTATTTGCAAGGGAAGCTTAAATATTTCATGGCACATTTAGACTTAACTTGACCTGAAATAAATGCTGAAATGTGTTTGATTGTGAGTTAAATTGATATACAGTCTTAATTTGTAAGTAAAGTGTAGTGCTCTTTAGAGGAAATGCACTGTAGAAAAGTCTCAAGTGTGAGCTGAATGTTAAAAACTTATTTTGCATGTTGGTGTTATTTGGCTTTGTAATCAAATAGCAATCAAATGATTTTGCATTTCAGAGTGCTGAATGCATGAGGCCTAATGGAAGGGAAACTCGGCTGATTATACACAGGGGCAGGTGTTAAAGGCTGCGACGTGACAGCTGAGCACGGGGGCCCGGAGAGGAGACTTGGGCTGGTCCTGGGCTGCTTCACCCGGGGCAGGTTAAGTGTCCCTGGGCCTCAGTGTGATGGTGAGCTCCGTACCCCAGGAGCAGTGTGAGGTCCCACGTGATATGTGAGCCTGACCCGTAGGGCGAGCCCTGCAGGTACCAGCTCTTGTGGTTAATTCCCGAGATCCCCTGTGCAGAGAAAAGATCACGCGGGCACCGGGCACGGGGACGGGGATGATGGTCACCCTGGTTCATCGCCTGGTTGAAGAGGGAGTGATTTCTGCACGCGCTGCTGTGTCCTGTCTCCTGTGTGGAAAGTGCGAAACCCGAGTCCACCTGTTCTCAGCACTGAACAGACGCCCCTGAAAGCCCATCGAAGGAGATGTTTGTTTAAAATGATATTCCACATGTTTCAGAGCAGGAAATTAAACGCTTGTCTCTGAAAATGATGAAAAGAAAAGATTCCAAACATGTATGTGCTCGCACATTTTCGGAAGCAGCTACGACACTTTAACACGTTTGTGTTTGTTACCAAATTTTATTTTTAATAAAGTGGTCTACCGTTTTTTAAAAAGAGGATGCAAAAAAAATGTTCCTGGATCTTTGCCTTTAAGTGAACGTAGCTGGGAGCAGCTCCAACTGATCGCGTATGGCATCTCACAAGGTTGCACATACCTTTTAAAGTTTGTTCAGAAACTGCCTTTTTAAAATTTTTTAAAAATTAAAAAAAAATTTTTTTTTGGCCACACCAAGCGGCTTGTGGGATCTTAGTTCCCTGACCGGGGGTTGAACCCGGGCCTTTGGTAGTGAAAGTGCTGAGTCCCAAACACTGGACTGTGGAACTCCCTGCCCCCTTTTCTTAAAGATGAAATTGCAGAAGGAGTGGACGCTATTAGTGTTCCAGGCACCTCCCCACCCTCGGTTCCACCACATCTTGTAAGAGCAGATGCCTCAGGATGGTCGCCTCTTGTGGTGTGCCGAGTTTATAAGCCTTATCAGCTTGTCCTTGTCACGGGGACTTTCCTCGGGAATTATCAAGCCAAGGTGCTCGAGAACCTTTCAACTTTTCAATGATTATCACATTACAAGTGGAAAATAATCAAAGTGCTTAACATGCCCCAAAATGCACTTTTATAATTTTTGAAGATGTTTAAATTCTTTTACTATCTAGTTGATCCTGGTAAGACAGGCATTTCATACACATGTGAACAAAGAATTACGTACTGCAATTTGCTCAGGTACTGCAATCCGCTCCTGTATCAAAAACCTTTAATTAGTTACAGGTCGGTGTCCTCAGCAAGGAAGACAACCTTCCAGTTAAGAAATCTCTACAAATCGTCTCAGTTCCGAATCCCAAATGTTGCTTCAGAGACATCTTACACTGTTACTTCTTGAGTTGCTGGAAGAAGTGTTGGTTTTATTATTTAAAGAACATCGAGCTTTGGAAATGACCCATAAACACGTAGGATTAACTAATCAGCTTGCTTTGCATTTTTCATTACTACTGTAAAATACATCGAAATGTAGATGACGTTAATCGCTGATTATTATCTCTTTTAATTTTCAAAATTGCTGGTGCTGCTGCCAAAGCCGAACCACGTGGAGAAGCGAGGGCTCATGACAGCACTTCTGCGGGAGGCAACTGCAGAACTGCAGCTTAAAGGAAGACAAGCAGAGGCTCCGGGCATCCCAGTTAAAGAGAAATGCAATTTATGTGTAGTAAATTGTGTCGCACGAATTTGTTGGCATGACCTCGCCTCATTTAGTTTTCCTTTGCAAGTTTCTCTTTATAGCTGCTGGCGAGTTTGCGTCTGCGTCCTTATCTGCCACTGCTCTGGGCCAAGCGGAAAGTCTGCAGCTGAGAAATGCACAGAGACCCCCCCGGGAGAGCAGAGGGCAGTACTGGGGGTGGTGTGTGCCCGGCGGGGAGCTGCCCACCCCCTCTGCACCCTGCCCCCACCGCATGGGGACGTCGCAGGCACACCGGAGGTGGCTCTGGGCTCCGGGGCTCCGGACACCTTTGCGGACAGATTTGGACCTTTTTTTTTTTTTTTGGAAAGAGTGCCGTCGTTGGTACGATTAACTTGCGTCCAGTTTTGCTGCCAGTTGCCCAGTGTTGTGGGAAGGAGAGAGATAAGGAAACGGACAGAAAAATAGCTTGAAAGACTAGAGGAGTGAGTGCTCACGTCTTTCACCATCCCAGCCTTCAACTCCAGCTTTTCTTTTAAGTCTTCATCTGCTCTGCTAGGGTCAAAGTACTTTTTACTTCAGGTGAAAAATGCTTCCCCGGGGAGGTATTCTGACTCTGGTTCTGAAACTGATTCATGTTTTTGGAGTCCCCAGAGAGCCATTACTAAGTGTCTAAGTTACAGTTTCAGAGGAAATGGGATGTGTTTTTGAACTCATCTAAAATGGCTTCATGGAGGGTAAATCTCAAGTTGCATTTTTAAAAAGGGAAGCCTGTGGTTTGGCCAAAGAGAGTGAATAATATATTCTAGATCCACATGTAGCAACTTGGTTTAGTGAAAAATGCATTAGTACAGAAAGGAATGGCCAAGAGGGCTGCATGGTGTATTGCCTGGGTTCACTTGCAGACAACAGGATTCAATCTAGTTAGTTTAAGCAGAAAGGGATTTATTACAGGATATTACATGGTTTACAGACTCTTTGGGGAGACCGAAGAAACAAATTCCAGATTGATCTTTTAAGAGCATTGCCCAAAGCCACCCTGTAGAACTGAAGAAGCGCTTGCTTCTCTGATTCAGCTGACCTCAACCATGCAGGGAGACGGCGGCCACAGCTGCAAGCTGCAAAGCCATACCACCTGCCGTGATTGGGAAGCTACCCTGACAGGGACTTGGCGCCATCAGGAATTCTCCCCCACCCCGGGTAGGTCCTGCTCATGCTGCTGGGTCCAGAACCAGGCTGTGCCTGGAGCAATCCACACAGGCTAAATACATGCCCTGGGCAGTGCTTTTCAACATTCACAAGCCAGTAATAGCCACTGCTTATACAGAGAGGTGACACCTCCATGATGGTGTTGTCAGCAGAAGTATTAGAAACAGACTTTCCAAACTTTCATTAATGTTTCTAAATAGTGGGACCCAAAGTGCTGTTGAGCCCTAGATGCAGGAGAGCTGGGGAAATGCAGTGAAAACTCTAGTTTTACGGCTTCTGAGATACAGGACAGCACGTAGGAAGGGTGTCAGTGGGGATGCCGGGAGACTCGGTTCGCAGTGCACAGCACGGTCCTCCGCTTTGGTCACTCAGCTCTCATCACGTCCTTCCTCCCACATTTAAGCTTTTGAATATCAATGGTTCATCGTGCTGTAAAATTGAACTCATTTTGGGTTCCAGTCCAAGATGGTGACAGAGGAGGCTCTTAAGCGCTCCTTCCACTGTGAACACACTGCACAGCTATAGAGCGATTTCATCTCTGTGGGTGGAAGAGGTCCAAAAACTAGCTGAGTGACTCCTACAGATCCGATGAATGAGAAAATACCCACCTCGAACTGGTAGGAAAGGCTGAGACACACGCTCGCCATAAACCCCACCCCTGGTGCATTTCTGTCCAGTATGGAGGGGCAAAGGATTTGGACCCCACAACAAGCACACAAACCTTGAAGACTCTCATATGAGGGACTAGCCCCCAAAACATCCAGCTCTGAAAGCCAGTGAGGTTTGTGTCCATGAGACCCACAAGACTATAGCAAAGAAAGAAAAACTTGTTAATGGTCTCTAGAGCGAGGACTTTGTGGCTTTCTGCCAAGAGCCCAAGGAAAAGACAAAAAGCCCCACCTCCCAGCTTCTCCCTGGAAAGGGTCTCTTTGTGCACACTCCAAGCTGCGGCCTGAGGGCCAGGCTTCTAATGTAGCACACACCCAGCAGCTTCCCCCGTCTTCCCCCAAAACTAGGAAAGTCAGTGGATGCCTCCTCAGATCCATCAGACCTGCTCCAAACCGTCATATCTCCCTGCAAGGAGTGTGTACACACATCTGCACCCCAGCGTTTGCAGCTGTCACCCAAGGGATGGGTCCCTGCATCACCTCACTCTGGTAGCCAGCGGGGCTTGCAGTCACAAGTCCTGCAGGACGGTAGCAAACAAAGAAGCAGTTCTTAAAGGATGCAGGAGCACCTCACCCCCCCAACTGTTATAGACCCAGGCCAAGTGCAGGGGGAGCAGGCCAAGAAGCTCATCTTCCAGCTTTTCCCTGGAAGGGCCCTAACTATGTATTTTCCTAGCTACTGTCTGACAGTCCAGCTTCTAATCAACCAGCAATTAGGTGCTGAGTGCAGTCCTCCCCTTTGAGACACTGACAGCCCTTGGCACCCCCACAACTACTGAGAGGCGCCAGGAACAAAGAAGATGGCTTCGACTATTACAAAGGTTTGAGAGACAAGCAAGACCTTAGGCTGGGCTTGATCGATGAGGTTCATCTCCTACATAAGACCATTCCATCAAGACTGGGAGGAGCGGCTGTTTTATCACATGTACAGAAACCAATACAGAGAATGAAAAAAAATGAAGAAACAGGAATATGCTCCAAACAAAAGAGCAAGATAAAACTCTAGAAACGGACCTGAATTAAAATGGAAATAAGTGACTTACCTGATAGAGAGTTCAAAGTAACCGGCATGAAGATGCTCACTGAGGTAGGAGAACAGTGATGAACAAAACGAGAATTTCAACAAAGAGATAGAAAATATTAAAAAATGCCAAACAGAGATCAGTGAGCTGGAGAATGTAATAACTTCACTGAAAAATAAAATAGAGGAATTCAACAGCAGACTAGGTCAGGTATAGGAAAGAAACAGTGAACTCAAAGACAGGGCAGTGGGATTTGTCCAATCAGAGGAGAAAAATTTTTTAAAAAATAACAACAATAACAAAAAAGAGTGAAGACAGCTTAAGGGACTTATGAAACACCACCAAACGTACCATTGTGTGCACTATAGGGGTCCCAAAAGGAGGATGGGGAGAGGGGATAGGAAGATTATTCAAAGAAATAATGGCTGAACACTTCCCTAACTCGGGGAAAGAAACAGGCATAAAGATCCAGAAATCCTAGGGAGTTCCAGAAAAGATGAATCCAAAGAGACTGAGACATATTATAATTACATGGTCAAAAGTTCAAGACAAAGAATATTAAAAGCAGCAAGAGAAAAACAACTTGATACATAGAAGGGAACCCCCATAAGAGTACTAGCAGATTTTCTAGCAGAAACTTTGCAGGCCAATAGCGAGTCTCATGATATATTCAGAGTGCTGAAAGGAAAAAAAATAACCTGTCAATAAAGAATATTCTACCTGGCAAAGTTGTCCTTCAGAATTGAAGGAGAGGTAAAGAGTTTTCCAAATAAGAAAAAACTGAAGGAGTTCATCACTACTAGACCAGCCTTACAAGAAATGTTACAGGGAGTTCTTCATGGTGAAATGAAAAGATGCTAATTAGTAACAGTAAAACATATCTAAGTATAAAGCTCACTGGTAAAGGTAAGTAATGAGTTAAACTCAGAACACTGAGATGTTTTAATGGTGGTATGTAAATTACTTATATGTCAAGTATGAAGATAAAAATATAAAATATTAAAATAACTATAATAATTTGTTAATGGATACACAATGTAAAAAGATGTAAATTATGACACCAAAAATGTAAAATGCATGGGAGGGAAAGTATATACATATAGGACTTCTGTATATGTTTGAAGTTAAGTTGTTACCAGCTCAAAATTGTTACAAATGAAAGATGTTTTATAAAAGCCCCATGGTAACTACAAACAAAAACCTATAGTAGACACACAAAAGAGAAAAAGAAAGAAATGTAAGGGTACCATCTCAGAAAATTATCAAATCACAAAGGAAGAGAATGAGAGAGGAAATAACCAGAAAACTATTGACAAGTAGACAATAGTAAGTCCGTATCTATCAATAATTACTTTAAATGTAAGTGGACTATATTCTGCAATCTAAAGACAGAGCAGCTGCATGAAAAAAAAAATGACCGATTTATGTGATGCCTACAAGAGACTCATTTCAGCTTTAAGGACACAAACATACTGCAAGTGAAGGCATAGGAAAAGATTGTGTGTGCACATGGAAACCAAAAGAAAGCAGTAGTTATACTTATGTGAGACAAAACAGGCTTAAGCCAAAGACTGAAACAAGAGACAAAGAAGGTCATTATATGTGATAAATGGGTTAACTCATTAAGAGGATACAACATCTGTAAATACTTATGCCCCCAACATAGAAGCCCTTAAATATATAATACAAGAATTAACAAATATTGAGACCTGAATGGAGAAATAGACAGCAATACAATAATGGTCAGGGACGTCAATGCCCCACTTTCAATAATGGCTAGATTATCCAAACAGAAAGTCAATAAGGAAACGGGATGCAAACTACACATTAGACCAGATAGACCTAATAGATATTTACATAACAGTCTATCCAAGAGCAGCAGGATACACATTCTTCTCGAGCACACATGAAACATTCTCCAGAATAGATTATGTGGTAGGCCACAAAACAAGTCAATACATTTAAGAAGAGTGAAATGAAATGAAGCATCTTTTCTGACTATAATGCTATGAAACTGGAAATCACTTACAAGAAGAAACATGGAAAGTTCAGAAATATGTGGAGATTAAACTACATGTTCCTAACCATCCAATGGGTCAAAAAAGAAATCAAGGGAGAATCTTAAAAATATCTGAGACAAATAAAAAATGAAAATACAACATACCAAAACTTATGGGATGCAGGAAAAGCAGTTCTAAGAGGGAATTTATAGAGATAAATACCTACATTAAGAAAAAAGGAATATCTCAAATAACCTAACTTTACACTTCAAGGAATGAGAGAAGGAACAAACCAAGCTCAAAGGCAGCAGAAGGAGAAAATAAAGTTCAGAGAAAATATAAATGAAATACAGACTAAAAAGATTATAGAAAAGATCAATGAAACTAAAAGATGTTTTTTTAAGATAAAAAAAAAATGGACAAACCTTTAGCTAGACTCACCAAGAAAAGAGGAGGACTCAAATAAAATTAGGATGAAAGAGCAGAAATTACAACTGATACCACAAAATACAAAGGATCATACGAGACTATTATGAATAATTATATGCCAACAAATTGGACAACCTAGAAAAAATGGATAAATTCCTAAAACATACACCCTACCAAGACTAAATCATAAAGAAATGGAAAATAGGAGCACACCAATGACTAATAAGGAAATCAAATCAGTAATCAAAAACCTCCCAACAAATAAAAGTCCAGGACCAGATGGCCTCACTGGTGAATTCTACCAAACATACAAAGATGAATTAATAATCTTTCTCAAACGCTTCCAAAATAAAAGGATGGAAGACTTCCAAACTAATTTTATGAGGCCAGCATTACTCTGATAGCAAAACCAGACAAGGCCACTATAAGAAACAAAAGTTATAGGCCAATATCCCTGATGAATGTAGATGCAAAAATCTTCAACATAAGATTCGCAAGCTGAAATCCATGGCATGATAAGAGGACATACACCATGATCAAGTGGGATTTATTCCCAGGAGGGAAGGATGGTTCAACATCAGCAGTCAATCAACGTAATGCAACCACATTAACAACACAGAGGCTAAAAATCATACCATCTTCTCACAGATGCAGATAAAGCATTCGACAAAATCCAGCATGCATTTACGATAAAAATCTCAACAACATGTGTAAAGAGAAACATACCTCAACATAATAAAGACTAAATGTGACAAACCCACAGCTAACATCATACATTATACTCAACTGTGAAAATCTGAAAGCTTTTTCTCTAATATTGGGGATAAGATAAGGATGCCCACTCTAGCCACTTTTACTCAACACAGCACTAGAAGTCAGAGCAGTTAAACAAGAAAAAGAAATAAAAGGCATCCAGATCAGAAAGGAAGAAGTGAAATTATCTCTGTTTGCAGATGACTTGATGTTAGAGATAGAAAACCCTAAAGACTCCACCAAAAAACTGTTAGAAGTAATCAATGAATTCAGTAAAGTTGCAGGTTACAAAATTAATATGCAAAAATCAGTTGCATTTCTCTATGCTGACAATGAACTATCAGAAAGAGCAATTAGGAAAACAACCCATATGCAATAGCACCAAAAATAAGCACCTAAGAGTGAATTTAACCGAAGAGGTGAAAGATTCGTATGCTGAAAAGAGACTGATGAAACAAATCGAAGAAGACACAAATAAATGGAAAGATATTTTTTTGCTCATGGACTGGAAGAATCAATGTTGTTAAAATGTCTATACTACCCAAAGTGATTTACAGATTAAATGCAGTTCCTGTCAAAATTCCAATGGCATTTTTCACAGAAATAGAAAAAGAATCCTAAAATTTGTATGGAATCACAGAAGACCCCAGATAGCCAAAGCAATCTTGAATAAGGAGAAGGAGGTGTACCCTGTCTGATTTCAAACTAAACCAAAAGCTCCAGTAATCCGAAGAGTATGATATTGGAATAAACACAGATGCTTAGGTCAGTGGAACAGAATAGAGAGCCCAGCAATGAACCCATGTATATATGGTTAACTAAGTTATGACAAAGGAGCCAAGAATATACAAGGGGGAAGGGACAGTTTCTTCAATAAACAGTGCTGGGGAAACTTTATAGCCACATGCAAGAGAATGAAACTGGCCCCTATGTTGCACCATGCATAACAATCAACCCAAAATGGATTAAAGATTTGCACATAAGATGCAAAACTGTAAAACTCCTAGTAGAAAACATAGGGGATAATCTCCTTGATACCAGTCTTGGCCATTTTTTTTTCTGTTTTTCTGTTTGTTTGTTTTAGATTCGACAGCAAAAGCAAGAATAAACAAATGGAACTATATCAAATTCAAATGATTCTGTACGTCAAAGGGAACAGTCAACAGGGTTGAAGGGCAGCCTATGGAATGAGGACAATATACGCGAATCAGATGTCTCATAAGAGGTTACTATCCAGAATATATAAAGAACTCCTACAATTCAACAACAAGACAATGAGCAGAGAAGTTGAATAGGTGTTTCTTCAAAGAAGACGTACAAATGGCTAAGTGAGCACGTGAAGAGGTGCTCAGCATTGCTAATTACCAGGGAAATGCACATCAAAACCACAGTGAAGTGTCACCTCAGATGCATTAGGATGAGGACGGCCGCCATCAAAGGAGCCGGACGAGGATGAGCGCTGGGAGGCTGTGGGGAACTGAAGCTCTCGTGTGCCTTGGGTGGGAATATCAAATGGCGCACCCATAATGGACAGCAGTATGGAAGTTCCTCAAAAAATTAAAAACAGGGGTACCATTTGATCTAGTGACCCCACCTCTGGGGATATAGCCTAAGGAAATGAAAGCAGGATCTGGAAGAGGTTATGCACTGCTGCGTGCTTCGCAGCATTAGCCACGACAGCCAAGCTGTGGAAACAACGTAGGTGTCCCTCAGGGGACGAGTGGATGAAGAGGATGTGGTGAACATGTATAAAATGGAACGTTACTCAGCCGCGAGGAAGAAGGACATCCTGCTGTTCGTGACAATGTGGATGGACCTTGAGGGCATTCAGCTAAGTGAAATAAATCAGAGAAAGACCAATACTGTATGATGTCACTTATATATGGAATCTAAAGAGGCTGAACTCAAGGAAACAGACTGGAATGATGGTGACCAGGGGCTGGGGGTGGGGAAAAGGGAGATGTTGGTCAAAGATTACAAGATGAGTAAGTTCCTGGGATCTAATGTACAGCAGTGTGACTGCAGTTAACGGTACTGTGTTATACGCTCGAATTGCTAGGAGAGTAGCTGTTAGGTGTTCTCAGCACAAGAAAGAAACTGATTATGTGATGCAAGTATTAGCTAATGCTGTGGTTGGAGTCATTTTGCAATGTAGAAGTGTATCAAATCAACACGGTACACCTCACACCTATACAGTGTTCCAGGTCAATTTTATCTTCGATGAAACTAGAGAAATACAAGAACTTATTTTCTTCCCCAAAGGGGAAACCTAAGTCCCATCAGTCACTGTATTGTTTTCTCATGGGAGGTCTACATTCCCCTCTATGTCCCAGGCTAGTTCAGCCATAATCCTCTTGATATCTCATAACCTATCAACCAAATTATAAAACACATCCTACATAAAATACGAAGGGGTAGGAGGAGGAAGAAAATAACTTGAATGTAGTGGAGACAAGAAGAAAAATGTTATTACCGTCCTCACTTTTTCAACACTTTTGTGTCTGAAGTTGGACTCCTTAGCGGCCTTTCTTTATCCTGATCGCGTGTATTCTTCCCCCTCATCCGGTGCCTCGGCTGGTTAGAGCATTTTATCTGTTAGGGTGATCAAAGTCCTCATCCCTGAGAGCTCCTGTTTCTGGGTGGTCTTTCTTGTACTGAGATGCTGTCGTCTCCGTGACGCTAACTTCCACGACTGGACACCCAGTCTCTGCTGTGATTTCCCAGGGAACCTTTGTTATCCTGATCGGCAGAGATACTTCAGCCCTATCAGACCTGTCACGGCCCTACGTGGTAGAGCTTCTTGCACGTGGCCTGGGTGACTTGCCCTGGCTTCCTCGCAAAGCTGGCAGGCTAATGGGTGATTTGGAAAACGGGGCCGGCTGTCACTCACATGTGGCTCATATTAGTTCCTAACCCCAGAATCCCGTCAAGTGCTGTGGCTCTTTGGTGGCAGCAGGGGTGCACAGGGAGAGATGCCCATCGCTCCCCAGACCCTGGACACGGCAGTTCTCTGAGGGAGCAGGTTGCTGCTTGGGGGCCAACATCCATCCTCTGGCGCACGTCCGGGTGTCAGCGGTACTAGTTTCTTCTCATCAGGTTTGGGAAGAATGAGAACACCAAGTTGGTGGGCCTGCATGATGTCCTCGGGACGGGATGGGGAGGTGAACACGGTCCCCTGCAGGTGGAATCGAGAGAGATGGGCCGTGGCACAGGGTCAGGCTGAAGCTGCACTGCTGACCCTAGCAGGGAAAATCAGATTGCTTCTGGTGGTTTCATAGGGAAACAGAAAAAAGCATTTCCCAAATTGATAGCTGCAGATCGGGTGCCCAGGGCTATGTGAGTCATTCTAGTAATGAAACTACAGTCGAACAACAGGTATACCTTGGTCCACCAGCTGATGGAGTTAGCAGTGAACCTGTCACCCCCAGGACCCTCCGGTCCACGCTGGTCCAGCCGGGGAGTTAAGTGGGAGTCACGAAGCATCCCTACATCTTCAGTTCTTTGGCGGTTCACCCAGGCGCATGGCGTTGCTTTTAATGGACTCCTCTGGTGGGGAGAAGCGGCCCAGGGTCTTCAACTTGGTCCTTCTTACCTTAATAGTCCTGCCTCCTTAGGTGAGGAGCAGGGTGGGGGGGTCTGTGTTCAGGGTCCTCTATTCCAACTCTGTGTTTAGAAACTGGAAAAATAACCAGAGGGGAAGTTTATAGACTCACAAGTTCACAGTAAGAAGGACTTGAGCCCAAGCTCCATTTATCCCTTGGCCCCTGTGGTGCCTTCTGTGTGACTGTCCTGCCACGTTGGCCACAGGTCTTCAGTGGCCCATCTTGTGTTGTTAATGGGATCTTTCGTGCTTCAAACTCAGCTACATCAGATAACTTAGTGGTCTGCAGGCGTTTTCCTCGTGGGCTCCCCAAAGGAATTCTGAGAAACGGTTTACACCTCACACGCTTAACTCGCCAGCTCACATGTTTCTGAGAGGTACGGGTGGTGGAAATGGCTCTGAGACCATTAAACATCTTAAACGCTGCATGACAACATCCAAGGAAGATGAGGTTTTTGTTGATATATGTTCAAAGAGTTCAAAGAAAAAACAGAATTTTCAAATGTCAAAGAAGAGACATTTGAAAATATTTTTAAAGTGAATACCGTGTTGGCCACGCCCCAGGAGCAAAGAACACGAGTGTGTGAAGACACTGGGGTCTTAGGAATGGTGCTCATTGCAGGAGAACCCGTCTCGTTCTGACTGATGCGCTTGGTCCACTGGTTCTGGTCCTCCGAGTCTCAGTCTTATCAGCTGTGAAATGGGGCTAATAACATCTTCCAGATGGCCGTGAGGGGACAGCGAAAGGAGATGCATTCCTTGCAGGTTTCACATTCTCCCAGGAACACCCAGCTCCAGAGACAGAGTTTTATTCACAGCTATCGCATTAAAGGTTTAAGATTGGGAAGTCTCAGATTTGAAGGAAAAGAGGCAGAATTAGAGATGCTAATTCTCCTTGGGACCTGGGGTTGCCATTTCCCGAGGCTCCACAGGAGGTGACCTCTGCGGCGTCTTGAGAGGGATGTTGCAGGTGCATCTTCCTTTGCCCCCCCAGCCCCCCCCCACCTTGTAATACATGTGAAGCACACGCGGACATTCCCTGGTGTGAGAGGCTGCTTCCCCACGGAGGCGTGAAGAGCGCTGTGAGGCCCCCGTGCGTCCTTCCTGGCAGCTGCGAACTCGGGGATGTGCTGAGATGCCGTGGCCCACGCTGGTGGCTGGCGCCCCGACGGCTGCGGAGAGCGGGAGGCCCTCCCGTGGGCCGGCTGTGGACGTGGCGGGAGCCAGCGGTCCCCTGTTTTGCCCGGAGCCGTGGAGATTCCGGGCTGCTTCCTGCGGCGTGGCTTAGTTTGACCTGACCTGCTCCACTGGGAACGAGGCAAAGTGGCCGTGCTGAACTCTGGGCTGGGTGTCAGGAGCCCTGGGTGGTAGGTGTCACCGGGAAACCCGGGGCTGGTTCGCTCGGGGCCTTAGCTTCCTCATCCGTTAATGAAGGAAACTGAACTAGATGTTCTCTCGGTCGTTTTATGATTCTATTAGTTGTCTGTGTGTGTGTGTGTCTCTGGCTCTGTTTTATCTATTATCCATCTATCATCTTTTTATCTCTCTATCCTTCTATTACCTATTTATCAATAGCTGTCCATCTGCCCATCCTTATTCTAGAGACTAAAGTGAGCGACTAAGTAAACCGTAATAGTTTTTCTATGGTCTGAATGTTTTTGTCTTTCAAATTTCATATGTTGAAAACCAAGTTTCCAGTGCCATGGCGGTAGGAAGTGAGGCCTCTGGGACCGATTATGTCTGAGGACGGAGCCCTCATGGCAGGGATCGGTGCTCTCACAGGAGAGGACCACAGAGCTCCCTCAGCCCTCCGGCCACATGAGGACCCAGCTAGATGCCACCGACCGCACCCACACCCAACAGCGCTGGTGCCCCGCAGGCGGCCTTCCAGCCTCCAGAACTTCGAGGAATAAACGTCCGTTGCTTCTAAGCCGCTCAGTCTACGGCATGTTGTTATAGCAGCTCGCGGGGACGGAGACAATTTTCACAGATTTCAAACCTTAAACTCCACTCGCCATTCTGTGTAAAAGTAAGCTTAAAAGAAGAAAGCAAGCCTTGTCACAAAATTTCCCCAGATGCCATGATTTCTGAGATGAAGAAAGGAGCGTTTTCGATGTGAGTGAGGCTCTTGTTTCTTCGGAGGGCCTCGGCGCGGAGAGGATCGAAAAGGGGCTCCGGAGTCTGGAGCACAGCTGGAAAGGCATTCAAGCAAACAAACCCTGATCAGAACGGCTGTGCTCTTCTTCTCACATCGACTTACTGAATCACAAAGAGACTTCCTCGTACTGGAAACTCAGTTCCTGACAGATGGAGGGAAAGGGGGAGGCACCTGAAGAAAATGTCACAAGCAAGTGACACGGCAACCTTGTGGTGAGAGGCTCCCGCCAAGAGGGAGACGCCTGCAAGAAAATGAGAATAAGATTTACAGGAGAAGTTTACATGGTGAAAAGCGACGCTCCGTGAGAAGTCCTGCTGTGTAATTCTGTAAGGGATCGGGCAAGGGAAGCATAACCCCCGTCCTGCAGAAGGGACCGGGGGCCCCAGGCTAAGCGTCCTGGGCGAGGAGGAATCCCTGAGTGGAGGGGGACTTTCCTGCTGGTCATCAAGTAACAGATCATGTTTCTCTTGGAGCAACAGCTGGGAAGGTGGAAGTTTGGCCAATAAACTCCTGCACCACAAGTATCAATAAACTCTCCTGTGTATTTACGCTCTTTTCTTTGGTTAAGATTTGGTTCCATTGCATATAAAGGACAACCTCAAATAGCAATGACTTACACATACAGGATTTTACTCTGATGTAAAGCAGGGCCACGTATAGGCACTCCTGGGTGACGTAGCAGCTTCACAATGTCAGCAGGGACCCAGGCCTCTTCTGACTGCTCCCATGTCCTCAGTGCATAGCTTCAATTTTCAGGGAAACCTCATGGTCCAAAATAATCAATGGAGCTCCAGCCATCACATCTGTATTTCAGAGCAGGAAAAAAGAGCCGTGAATGGACAAAATGGGCTCACTACCCAACTGAGTTCTCTCCTTAAGACATCTGCCCAGAACGCCCACCAGCACTGCCTCCTTGGTGGAGTATCTTCCCCTGGTGATACCTGTCAGGGAGGCTGGGCAGTGCAGTCTGTCAGGTGGGCTCCTTGCCCCTCCCAAGGAAAGTCAGGGCTCTGGGACTAAATCAGTGGAGAAGAGAAACTGTGAGGCCACTGACACCTTCTGCCACATTATCTTTCCAACTTTTGTCTATGCTAGCATTACTGGGATCCGTTTATATATTCAGAACTAATAAAGCACACTAAACTATCCGTTGAGAAAATGGTACATTGGCCCGAAATTCTGAAATTTCTTGTATAACTTAATTACGGAACTGTTCTTAACTAGCTGTTTATTGTAGGCTGGTGTTTCTCCTGAGTGTATTCTCACAACAGCTAGTCGTGGCTGTCCACAGCTGTCACAGATGCAATCTGAAAAACATTTTCAGCAACAAATAAACTTGAAACGGATTTCTCCCAAGGCTTTAACATGCTAATGTGTCCCGACTCTCAGAAGCCGTGGTTCCCCAAATCGTTTGACTGCGATCTTTCCCTAAGCGTTCCCCAGATCGCTGCTCCAGGGACCACACCTTCTGAACGGCGCTTGTAGATTACAGTGCCTTGGGGAGGGGCTGTCGTATTTATCTGCGTGATTTGTGATCCTGTAACTGAAGACCCAGAAATAGAGAATTTTTGCCTTCGTGTTGAAGATAGACTGGATCCTATGCGTTTTAGACTGTAGGTATGATTATTCAGCTAGGTGAGGCCAACAGATTAGGAGAGGATTGCCGTCGGGGAGACGGTTTATTAGGACACGTCCCGAGAGGCGGGGCGTGCTGTACCACGGAGGGCCATGCAGGGACGTGCGGGGGTCCGTCCGCAGCAGAAGGTGTGAGAATGGGCCAGGGCTTCTGCTGGGGTTTCCACGCGAAGGAGCAGACAAGGCAGGGGAAGCAGGTTTAGGACTGGCTAATCTGAATATTTCCCGTGAGCACGTGGCCTTGAGGGAACGTGGCCCAGAGAGCGGGGCCGTCAGGAGGTGGGGTGGGGGCTCAGGGCTGGCGGGGAGGCAGGCTGGCGGGTGCGTCCTCCGCCGTCTCTAAGAGCTGGCCGCCCTGGGAGGGGCAGTGTCCCCCCTGGAGGGGCCCCGGGTGTCAGAGCTCCGGGAACTTACAAGACAGGGGTCGACGCACCGTGGGAGGGAGCGGGGTGCCCGCCTCCGAGCCGCCCCTCCTCCCGCCTCCGGCTTGTTTGTGCCCCTTCTGGGGCATGGCCTCCAGGACTCCTCCGAGGGCGGCTGAGAATGCAGGAAGTGAAGCTGTCGGGAAGGTCCGCCCCTCCTCCATCTCACGTCTCAGTGCAGGACGTGGGCCCGGACACTCGGACACTCGGCGTGTCTGCCTCCCGTCCTCAGGCAGGGAGCAGCTGGACGGCCCTGCACCTGCTTCATCTCTGTCGAGGCCCCAGGTGGCTCCCGGGGGGGGGGGGTCGCGGGGCAGGGGGACGGGGACCATTGTCTTTTGTGGACGCTCAGCTCCGGCGTGCTCTTGGGAAAGAGCACAGGTGAGCGTTGAGGGTGTGGACAGGAGTCCCTCCTGGCCCCGTCATCCGTAGGTGTTTCATGCTTGTCCTGGGTCACCGCGGTGCAGAACGCGCGCCCTCAGCTTCTCCCCTGCCCCCTGCACTGGCGGGAAGTGGGTGGGGGTGGGCGTGGGGGACGCCGGTTAGTGAGTCAGCTGGTCAGGAACAGCGGGGCACGGAGGGCTTTGTGCTGACCTGAGAGACCACCCCGCCTCCTGGATTCATTTAAAAATGTTTTCAAACACTGAGCTGGTCAAATTAAATCCGTCCCTCTAGACGGGCCATGGAGGCCCTGAGCTGATGGCCTTCTAGTCAACGCGTGTTATTTTATTTTCTTAACACCCTTGCAGAGACGGCATTATCCCCGTGGCCCTCGTGAGGAAGGAGGTTCAGAGGGGGAGGCAGCGTGGGTTTGGGAGCTGGGCAGACCCGCAGGGCACCCGAGGCGGGGAGACCGTCCCGGCACTTGCTGCAGAGCGGTGCACCCGCGAAGGGAGCCTTGTCTGGGACATGAGTTGCCGCCCTCTGCTGAGGCCCCGCCAAGCGCTGCCCCTGCCCGCAGGTGAGGCCAGGGCAGCAGCGGGGACGGAGGGGAGGGTGGGCGCCGGGCTCGCTCTGCACACTCCCAGCTCCGCCTTTGCTTTCCCGCTGCTCTTTGTCTACTTATTGCTTCCGCGCATCAAAGGAATTGCTGAGGTCTGTTATTTATCTATTTTTGGCTTAAAGACGATTCTTGCTGGATTACTGAATGGACACAAAGAAACGAGTTCTCCAAAGCCAGGACCACTGAGCATAAAGGAAAAAACAGAAAACAAAACAGAAGACTGGGCAGAGACCAGCCAGTGATTTAGATCCATTCGGCGACAAATAGGTTTTGTCCCAGTCAACAGTCTTGCAACCACAGATGGATCAAACGAAGCAGATAATTGCCAAAGCTATTCTGCGCTTTTGCAGACACTGGGAAAATTTGTTACTTCTGCTGTAAAATGGATCCAAAAGTACTTATTTGCTGTATAGTAAAAGTTCATGAGCTTCTTCAGAGGATACCTGAACCCCCAGGAACACGGCCTGGCTTGACTGGAACCTGTGTCACCACGTGGCCCCTGATAATGTTCCCAGGTGGGACTCCCTTGGGTGAAGTTCCTCCCAGTTTCCCTTGGGTCACTTCCCTCCCTCAGGGGCCTCATCTGGCCTCAGCGGCCAGAGGAACGGGCCCTGGAGGACTCTGAGGTCTCTGTTGTCTTTACAAATGGCAGAGTTGTTCCTGAGAGCGCGGCCACATCATTTCATGTCTCCCTTTTTTTGGGCAAAGCTTCATTCCCTTTGGACTACCGGGTTGTTTCCTTGGCAGTATCGGCTACATTGTGGTTTGTATATTTTTCACCGGTGTATACGTGGCTCATATAGCAGATTTCCCCTACCTGGAAGGTCTGCGCTCTCTTTAGGTCATAAGTGGCTCTGGAATTTGGTCCTGACATCACTGTCGTTGAAGCAATAGAGGGCGGGCTGGATCCGAGGTGCCTTGGGGAGCAGGGGTGGTGCCTTGGGGAGCGGGCCGTGCTAGGTGGTAAAGACCCCGGCAGGGCGGAGGCCTGCAAGCCCCGCCTTGCGGTTCGCTGGTCGGGGCAGCTGGGATGGGAGGCGGCTTCTCAGGACGCATCTGAGGACGCAGACCTGCTTCGCAGCCTTCGGAGCAGCATGTGGGGCGTGTGCCCCATGTCCACGCTGGCGAGCTTGGAGACACGGGGCGGCAGAGGGAACGGGAGACGTGGGGGCTGGCGGGGCCCCTGGTCCCGGCCGCGCTCAAGAGTCCTGAGGAGTTTTGCTTTTTATTTGTAAAGGAGTCTTAGATCATGGAGTGAGCAGTGAGGAGATGAAAACAGAAAATACTGGCCATGTGGGGAAACGTCTGCGTCCGATACTGACTGAGGCTTTAAAACGTCGCTGGAGGGTGATCGCACGCTTCTTACCCGTGTGCGTCTGTGGACGGCCAACCGACTGTGCTTCTAGGATTTAACTAAACAGGACAACATTCCAAGAGATGAGGATGCGTTGCTGTCCTCCAACTGCCTGTGGGGTACCACGATGTCATTTATTTTAAATGATAGTTTTCTTAAAAATTAAGATGTATGTATTGACAAATATTTGCAAAAAAAAAAAAAGCCAAAAAATCACCCATAGTCTATCATCCAGATATAACTACTGTTAATGTTTCTGTGTTTTTCCTTTTTAGCCTTTTCTTTTTTCACATATTTATACGTATGTGTTACAAAAGCCATTAGGAGGACAAGGGACCCCGTCTGAGTGGCTTTTTTCCAGGAAGACAGGGTTAGCTCACTAATGAGAAATTGATGACATACAATAAAAATTGACAGAACACAAGAGAAAAATAATTCAGTCATTCCGCAGAGTCTAAAAAGGTATTTATTACAAGGCACCATTCATTTTTTTACACTTTGCCTAACAAAGTGCCACAGTAGACAGAATGGTCTAATGAAGCCCCATATCCCCACCACGCAGCTTCACCTGTGACCTCTGTTTTCTTTTTTCAAGCTTTATTGAGATATAATTATAATTGACAAAATCGTATGTGTTTAACGTGTACCAACCATGACCACGCGTGTTACATCTGTACCCCAACCCCTCCCCTCTTATGTTATTTTGAACCAAACCCCAGATGTTATATCATCTCACCCATTAATATTTAGTACTTATCCCTTAAAGGTGAGGATTAGAAAACAACCCTAATGCTATTATCATGCCAAAACCATCAGTGGTACCTCCTTAACGCCACTGGACATCCAGCAAATGTTTAAACCTCTCGTCATCTCGTGGCCGCGGCACTCTTGCTAGCTCGTTTGTCTGCATCAGGATCCACGCTGGAATTGGGAGATGTCTTTTAAGTCTCTTTTAACCTAGAACAGCCTCCCTCCCAACCTTTCTCTCCCCACCTTGGACATCCCTGATGGCCTGAGGTCAGGCACCAACGTCCCCACCAGCTGCAGATGGAGCTTCCCACAGAAGCTATGGTGGTGATCACACACAGGGTAAGTGTATCAAATGATCGGGCTGTGCACCTTAAACTTACACGTCTTATGTCAACGCTATCTCAGTGAAGCTGGAAAAAAGAGAGACTGCGAGCTTGAACCGCTCCTGGAGAGGAGTGGAGGGTGGGTGCCAGAGCCTGGTCTCTGAGGACAGAACAGCTTATGTTTGGGGGAAGGTGGGGAGGACAGGGGGTGACGCGGCGGGACCCTGAGAGCCGCAGCAGGAGCTGGCCGTGGGGAGGGAGCAGGTGTCAGCACAGAAACCGCCATCACCCAGGAAAGGGGAGAGATGCTTCCCGAACTTCTCTCTCCCTGAAGATGACGTTTATGCTCCCAGCTCAGTGTCCTGTTCGCTCCGAGTTGGGAGACACGGCAGTGTGTGACTTGCACTGGAAAGTCAATTTACAGGCCATTCACATGATCTCAATTCCCTTTTCTCCCTCAGGCCTTGTTTGCATTCTTTGCTTTGAAGCAGAATCGAGAGAAAGTGGATGAAGGTGTAGCCGTGGGCTGTTTTAAAAATGCATGAAGTTTAAGGGAAACAAAAACTTTACTAATCATCAAAGAAATGGAAATTAAAATAACCTTTTGAGTTTATCTTTTTTTTTTTTTTTTAACAAAGTCAGCAAAAACTAATTTAATTCCTGGCAAGGTTGCGGTAAAAAAAAAGAAAGAAAGAAAGCTCACTTTACTTGTTGTAAGTTGTTAAAAGGTTTTCCGAAAGCATGTTGGGAAATGGTTATACCAGGGGGCTGGCTCACGTCACTCATGGAAATTCATCTCCAGGAACTAACTCCGTGGAAGAAGCAAGCTGTGTCCGAGTGTCCAGTGACAGAGACACTGTCCAGTGACAGGGGAGTGAACCCCGTGCACCCTCTGAACGGGCCGGGGTCCCAGCAGCAGGGTCACGGTGGTGTTGGTCTCTGTCCCCAAGGGAGGTGGCTGTAAACAACGATGGGTGAGAACACTGGCTGCCCCTTGGAACTTGGATAGACGCACATTCATAGCGTCAGGATTGGAAAACATCACAGACGAAAACCACAGAGTTGACACAGCCACACTGTGGGTCACACGCGATGCTGAATAGTTTCACAGTGAAGACGACGATGGCGAAGCTGTTTTAGGAAGTGCAGCCCACGGGCGCCCAGCGTCAGGCCACGTGGTGAGAACTCGCCCGCCTCCCGCTGGGCTCCCGGGGTGTCTCCCCCATCAGGGAGAACGTGGCCGTGTCCCCTCCCCACCGGCTCCCCAGATCGCAGTGCTGCCTCGGCAGGAGACCCGGGGGGAGAAGCGGCATTTCTTCACAGCCGAGGAGACGGCTGGGGAGGGGGCCCGGGGACTCCCGGGCGGGCTGGCGGCCTGAACGATGGCTTTGCAGGCGAGACCAGCTGCCGCTGGTCATAAATACGGTGCTGCCGACAAACATGTGCACCTTGGGACTTGGGGTCACAGGTCAGGAGTCACGTGGGCGCCTGGGTCTGGCCCCCGAGCTGAGCACGGCTCCCGAGGCCGCGAGGCCGCCCGCCTTCCGGGAAAGGCCCACTCGCCGCAGTTTCAAGGGAGGAGGCGCCCGGGGAGGGGCGCTGGGGAAAGAATGGCCCCTTTCAACGCGGCAGATGCCGTCTGGCCCAGTGTCAGCAGCGGTGCACACCGCAAGGGGCCCAAAACATTGAAACGTCTGCACGCGTTCAAAGCTGGATTTGACACATGCACGGGGCACTCCGTACACGTGATGGGGTTTCCATCCCGCGACCTCGGAGAGCCTGGGCCGCGGGCAGAGGTAAACGCACGTGCACCTCCGCCCAGGGGCACACGTGCACACGGGTCTTCCCCTCCCCCCCCGGGTGGCGAGCCTACTGCTCTGAGCTTGCTGGGGGCTGGGGGCTGGGGGCTGGAGGCGGCGCTTGGAACGGCTGCCCGTCCAGACTGGTCCTGAGGAGAGGACACGTGCCGGCGTCCTGGGGGGGGGGTGGACACGGCCCCTGTGGCCCAGCTCGCGCCCAGCCCCCCCGTCCTGAGCCCTCCTGCTCCCCGGCTCCCAGCGCCTCAGAGCTCGTGACCCGATGGGGAAGACGGCCTGGAGACGGAGCCGGGGCCCCAGGCCCGGAGTGCCCACTCCACGTCCTCTCCCCCGTCCCGCGAGCTGCTTCCCTGCTCGGGCCCGGAGGGGCAGGCGGCCCGGGAAAGACCCTGGAGACCCGCGGGGCCTTGGCCGGGGGAGGGCGGATCCCTCCCTGAGCGTGCTCCCCGGGAGAGCGAGGTGTTCCGCGAGAGAAGGCGTCTCAAGGCCCTGTGCCCTTCCTGCGTGGCGGAGGGTCAGGCCGCGGGCTGCGGCCTCCTCTCAGGGGCCTGTGCTGGGCCGGCCTGGCCTTCTCTGCTGGGTTCAGTGAGTGCGGGCCGGGCCGGGCCATGTCTCAGGAGGGCCACGGTCAGAGGGCTCTTAGGGGTCACCTCCGCCAAACCTCGCGTTTTACCAGCCGGGAACCTGAGACCCAGAGGTTGTGGGGTTGGCCCGCGGGGACCCGGGGACCTGGGATCCCCCGTCCCCTCGCGGGCATCGCTCTTCCGACTGCTTCTACGTGGGCCGGGGCGGTGCTCTGCTCTGCGGGCCGTGAGTCCTCCGTGGTGCCTGCAGACCCTCCGCCCGTGCAGCCCCGTGGCAGGGATGGCCTGGGGGGCCCAGAAGAGGGGGGCGGCCTGCACAAGCCCGGCCCCAGCCCCACGGCCGCCCCCACCGTCCAGGGGCGCCTGGAAGGCGGCCGAGCGCGGGGCTGGAGGGAGCCCTGGGGCCGAAGGTCGGGAGGGCAGCGGGGCAGGGCCCCCCGAGGGTCCCCCCACGTGTCCTCTGAAGCTGGGCAGGGACGTGCGGAATTAGCTGCTTTCACGTCTGTCAGCGGTGGTAAATACAGATAAAGTTTGCCATCGTTTTCATTTCTCACGACCGCTCAGTGGTTGGAGCGCCTGTACAGGCTGTGCACCCACAGCTGCCCCAGCGCAGGGCTGCCTTCATCCTCCCAAGCGGAAACTCTGTCCCTCTAAACACTCACCACCCTCCCGGCCCCCCGGGCCCCGGCCCCCGGTAACCTCTGCTCCGCTTTCCGTGCGATTTGGACGAGCGGGGGACCTCCTGTGAGTGGAGTCACCAGCGACCGTCCTTCTGTGACCAGCGTATGGCACCGAGTGCCGTGACTTCAAGGCCCACCCACGATGCAGCCAGGGCCGCCCTCCAGTTTGAGCTGCACACGTCTTGAAGGCCTCTTCTTTGCTCCCCGGCGCCCAGGCGCAGGCCCCGCGGCAGCGGCAGGCTTGCTGGGCCGGGCTCTCTGTGCAGGGTGGTGGGGGTGACGCCCAGGGCTGGGTTCCTGGGGTCTTTTGGGTGGGGGTGGCCCTCTGCCCTTGTTTTCCTGCTTTACTGGATTCGCACAGGAGGAGATCTTGGAATCGGGGCCAGTGAAAGGAACAAGCTCCGACGGTGGGCGCCTTCACACCCTCTTGTAAGTTTCAGAGCTGGTGAGGCTTTCAGAGTATTTTCTGGGTTTTCCTTGACTTAACACTACGTCTTTTACAGAAAATTGTTTTCTGGTCACTTAGCAGCAGGCCTTATAGAGGATGTCTCCTGGACTTTCCTGTGGACCCCTGTTGACCCAGCCCAGCACAGGGACCGTGTCCTCGGAGGGGCTGCCGGCGACCCCTGGTGCGCACCCACGCCCGGCCATCCAGAAGTTTCTTTCCTCTTTTGCACAGGAGACTCCCTGGAGATTGCCAGAAATAACCGAGTGAAACGTGGCAGAGAGATGGGCGTGGGGTGGGTTTGGGACCAGAGAGATGGTGACTGTGGCCATGTCCCCACCCACACGCTCAGACCATGAGCCGGGGTTAAGCCTTCCCTCCAGGGAAGGAACCGGGGAAACTCTCCTCCCCCCAGAGTTTGGAATCTCGGGAAGGAACACGTTTCTTTTCTAAGACGCCCCGTCCCAAAGCAGAAGCTCTGAAATTCCGCCTCCCTCCTCTGCCGAGGGGCCTGCATGGTGAGTGCGAGGGTGGAGGGCCAGCCTCAGCCCCTGGAGGGTCTCCGTGGGGCCGGAGGTGGGGCAGCCTGCTCGCCAGGCCTCAGAGCTGAGGGGCCCAGCGGAAAGCTGGCCTGTCAGCTCCTGACTCGGACCTGAGGTCGTGACAGGCAGGAGGGGAGACGTCTCGGCCATTTGCTTAAAATAGCTCTTTACCTGCACCTGTGCTTGTGCGGTAAAATAGTCATGGCATAAAATTTACCACTTTAACCATTTTAAGGTGTACTATTCAGTGGCATTAAGTACACTCACACTGTTGTACAACCGGCACCACTGTCATCTGCAGAACTTTTCCATCTTCCCAGACCCTGGGTCCCCAGGAAACACCGACTCCCCACCCTCCTCCCCCAGCCCTGGCCCCGCCCTGTCTCTGGGATCCGGCTGCTCTAGGACCTCGTAGGCGTGGAACCCCTTGTATCTGTCCTCTTGTGACTGACATGCCTCTGGGCAGCACATCCCCGAGGTCCGTCCACGGTGCAGCCTGAGTCAGGGTTTCTTCCCTAAGGCTGAATCGTGCACCACAGCCTGGCCACCACTGAGGACGCTTTGGCTGCGGACTGTTGCAGAAGGCTCCAGGCGCATCTTGTCTGCTTTTCTGCCTCCGCTCGGCTTTGTAACAGGAGGCTTATCCTTTTCTCAGGGGGACAGAGCTGGCCTGTGCGGCGAGTGGGCCAGACGGGAAGATGCGGGGGCCAGGGGGGCCGGGGCCGAGACGGACAGGGCAGGGGCGAAGCGGCCGCGGGCGCGGGGAGGCACTGCGCGGTCCCCACGGGCGGCACACGGTGGCTCCCAGGCGGTCTGCTCTCTCCCCGATGAGCGGCCCCTGCGTGGAGCCGCGGGCAGGCGGCGCTGAGCTGCGGCATCGGGAAAGGCCACGAGCTCGGACGCTCCGTCCCAGACCCTGTGCAACCCTGGCCACTGTGCCACGTGAGACACGATCATCTCGTCAGTGGCGGGGGGCGGCGCACTGATACCTCCGTTCTAGGTTTTTGAGGCGGTGACTGTGTTTAAAGCACCAAGCCCAGTGCCTGGAATATAACTGATTTTCAACACACAGAAATGGTCGAAGTAGAAAGCGTGGTCATGGTAGCGAAAGAGTCCCGGAGGGTGTCTCTGCTCATTTCACAAACACTTACTGTCACTTGCTGTGAGCCCGGCACCGGCTGAACCTTGCAGATACGGTGAGCAGACAGGCCGTGCGTGTCCTGCACGGAGGAGCCCGTGAAGAGGGGAGTACCCGGCAACGCAAAATCAAGCAGCAGCGCCCTCTCGGTGGTGATGAGACGATGACGCGTTGAGATGAACCCAAGGCGGTGACCTGAGGCGCGGCGTCGGGGAAGCCCCCCTGAGCCGCGCTGAGACGGGCCGGGGGGAGGGGCGCCGCCCGAGGGAGACCCGGGAACAGCCGGCTGTGTTCGCGGAGCGGAGGAAAGGCCCCGGGGCGCTGGCGAGCTGGCAGCCGCGGGGCGGTTTGGAGGCGGGCGGTGCCCAGAGGAGCTGGGGTGAGGGTAGGCCGCCCAGCGGGAGTCCACGCCTTGCTCGGGGGGGGCCCCACCCCGGGAGGCGGGCCGAGCTGGGGTCGGAATCGCGAGATGCCGGCTCAGCACGCACGTGGCTGCGACGAGAGCTCCGTGGGTATTTTGACCTGGGACGCGGCGCTCGTAAAGGCGTGGTGGGAGTTACCCGCGTCCAGGTGTGTTTGCAGGTGCCAGGCCAGACAAGGGCGTGCTCCAGGCGGGCGTCGTTCCCCGACACCGGCCTGTGCTGGGGCCGCCGTCTGCCCTGCTTGCTGGGGCCGCCCGAAGGGCCGTGTTACGATTGCGCCGGGAGACGCCGGTCGCTCGGCCGGATCCTCGCGCCTCCTCAGTCGTGGCGTAAACTTGAGCAGGGTCGTGGCCGCCAGGCAGCGGTACCCCTCCCAGCCCCTCTGGCGGAACGTGGTTCGGGCAGTTCCGTCCTTCCCACGGAGCGCGAGCACGGTGTGCGCCCCGGCCGTCCACTGCTCTGCGAGGACAAGAGTGGGGATGCCCACGGCCGCCGGGGACGCCGCGGGCAGAAGAGGCGGGCTGCCTCGGCCTGGGCTCTGGGCCACGCGCTTGGGACCTTCCTGTGAGGGAGCGGGGTCGCCTCTGCGCTTCAAGCGCCTGGACGTTGCTCCTTTCTCGGTTCCAGCGGTTCCCCTGCTTGTCCGTATCACCCGGTTGTGAGTGTCTGGAGAAGCGAAGATGCTCAAGGTGACAGAGCTGGGATCTGAACACCACCCATCTAACTCCAAGGCCTTGACCCATTCACTGCCTCAGACCAGTCAAGGCTGAGAAAGGGGCTGCAGCTTGGGGACATGCAGTCCCCGGTTCAGACCCAGCCTGGCAGGCAGGGAACATGGTGAGCAGGAGACCTGCCACTTGGCAGAGGTGATTGAAGAGTGCGTGGTCTCTACACCCACGTCCCAGAGAAGCTGCAGAGAATGGCAGGTGTTGCTGGTCATGGGGCCGCGGAGCACACCGCGCCCTCCCACCTTCCATTCAAGCCCTACTCCACTCTTCAGAATCCCTGCGCAACTCGATTCCAAAACCTCCCATCAAGATGTCTGCAGTGTTATGGGCTCTGAATGAGAAAGGGCATCTTTGGCCTTGGTTCCCATGGCAATCAAATAAAGAGACAGAGGGCAACCACAGATTTGGAAAGGTTGGGCTATGAAAGAACCAGGTCCTGGCCTTTGCACCACAAAGCTGGGGGAGGCTTCCTGCTGTCAGCATGATGCCACCCACCCAAAGAGATGGGCCTGGGGGCAGACAGCCCCAGGGAGGCCACGAGGCTGACCTTGGGCGAAGGAAGCCTGGCCACCAGCGTGGGGCAGAGCACGGGGGCTGCCGTGACGTCGGGCCTCAGGTGTGCCCTCGGCAGTGCGTCACCCGCCGTCCCCTTTGGGACCAGGGCCGATAGCAAGTTTGAGGCTGCGGCCGTTGTTGGGATTTTCACCTGAAGGACGAGAAGCTGTCAGATCTCCACGGTCGGTTCCCGGCTCTAGTTCAAGACACAGTCTGTTGTCCAAGCTAGGGTGCCCTTCCGAGGGAAACGGTGATACTGATGCTTCCCCGGTGACCACAGGGCGAGAGGAGGCTGCCTGGGGCAGGTGAGAAAGAAAAAGAGTAAAGAAGAGTGGGCAGCGCCTCAGAGCAGGGCTGGACCTGCGAGCACAGCAGCACGCACGCAACGGGGCCCAGAGGGTTGTCTCTGGGGAGGATCTTTCTCTGCAGAACTGTTAAAACGGTCATTTTAGGTGTGCTAGGCATGCTACCTGTAACAGGTGCTATAAGCTTTTTCACCCAAGAACTGTGAGAAGCAACACAGCTTACGCTGCAGTAACTGAGCACAGACGTGCACACACGCACTGGAAACAGATCTCACGAAGTAATACCGTATGCGATTTACTCCACATTAGCAATTCTATGCTATTTCTTTCATTTTTTAATATGGATGGTCACGGCCCACTGGACGGATCCTGTGGCCCTCGGACAGGTAGCCTGCTGGGGGAGAAAACCCCTCTGGCCACCCTCACCCAGGACACAGCGCCCCTGGGGACACCAGTGGGTCCTCATTGCCCCCGCCTGAGCTGTATGGTCCACCCAGTGTTCATCCATCCCACCAGGGAGAGAAGGGTCTGTGATTTGTTGAGCACCAGCTGTATACCAGACATGGTCTAGGCTCTGGGGAGACACTGAGTAGCTTAAACAAACTCCTGCCCTCCTGGTCCTCACGTTCTGGGCGAGGGAAACAGGTGCGACACGGCAGGTGAGTGAAACGCACAGCCTGACGCAGGGTGGTAAGGGCACGAAGTGAGATGGGGGGTGGGGCTCTGAGCAAAGGTCTGAGAGAGGCGAGGGCCGGGCCGTGGGAACACGTGAGGAGGGCACAGGCAAAGGGCCTGCGGTGGGGCTGCAGGTTCAAGGTTCAAGGACCGGCAAGGGGACCAATGGCTGGGGCAGGCTGAGCAAGAGGGACAGTGATTAGAGAGCAGATCCAACCATACAGGGTTGTGAATGCATGGTATACAGGGTTACGTCTGTATGCATTGCACAGGGTCTCCTATACATATTATACACGGTTATTATGTATATTAGACAGGGCTGTGTATATGTATACTGCACAGGGCTGTGTATATATGTTATACAGGGTTATATGTGTATATATTTATGCAGGGTTTTATATATATATCATACAGGGTTATATATGTATATAATATACAGGGTTATATATACATATGTTATACAGGCTTATGTGAATATGTATCATACAGGGTTATATGTGTATATATATTATACAGGATTTTATATATATATTATACAGGCTTATGTGTATGTATATTATACAGGGTTATATGTGTATATATTTATACAGGGTTTTATACATATATATTATACAGGGTTATATATGTATATAATATACAGGGTTATATATATATAATATACAGGGTTATATATGTATATAACATACAGGGTTATATATGTATATATTATACAGGGTTATATATGTATTATACAGGCTTATGTATGTATATAATATACAGGGTTATATATACATGTGTTATACAGGCTTATGTGTATATATATCATACAGGGGTATATGTGTATATATATTATACAGGGTTTATATATATATTAGACAGGTTTATGTATATATTTATTATACGGGGGTATATGTGTATCTATATTATACAGGGTTATGTGTACACATTACACAGGGCCTCGTAAGGCTTGGCTCTCGCTGTGAGTGACATGAGAAGCCCTTGGAAGTTCCCAGCAGTGGGTGACACGGACGGCTCTGGCTGCTCTGGGGGATTAGACGGAGGGGTGAGGGAGGACTGGGAGACAGATCAGGAAGCGTCAGTGGTGGTTCAGCCGAGAGAAGGTGGTGGCCAGACCACGGTGGCCGCCGTGGAACGCAGAGCCGGGGCTGCACTCGGGTCTGTTTGGAAGGCGGCAGCAGCGGGCTTGCTGATGGATGGGTGCGGGAGCAGGAAGCAGGAGGCTGGGTGGGGCCGTCCTCACAGCCAGGCGCCCGGCTGCGCCCATCCCCTTAGATCTCACCGCTGTGGGCGGAGGGACACACGGACATCGAAGCAGCATCTGAAGACCAGGAACCCAAATCCGTTCAGAAGAAGAAAGAGAGAAAAGAAAAGGAAAGCTCTGATTGGGGTTGGAGCAGGGGCTTGGGGTGGGGCCTTCTCTGTCCCTAAATCTCGCTGGACTGACCGCTGATGGGGTCCGCGTGTGACCTTGGACAGCTGAGCCGCCCACGTATGTGCGGGGTGACCACCGTGTCCATCGTTCCCCTTTGTTCATTCAGAGCAAAAGTGAGCTGCTCGGGGCAGTGGGCTGTGTCCCCTCCACGTCCCCTGCCTCCCTGCCCTTTGGGGGCACGGCACCCACTTTTAGTGGGTCCTTTCTCCCTCAGCAGGTGGCAGGTGCGTCCGCCAGTGTGTGCCAACATTGCCCCCTGCTGTTCGGCGCTGCCTCGACCCCGTGCTCTGCACAGCCCAGGCCTGATCCCTTCCTCCCGCCCAGCAGGGCTGGACGTCCTGGGGGTGCAAGGAAGTGAGGGCCCAATTTTCCCGTTTCTGACAGTCTATGCCGTTGGTATTATTTTTGACGCATGCCACATGCTTGTTTCCTGAAGGGGCTGTCTTTGTACAGCTAGCAGAACGGAACGACTCTTTCCAGGGATGCAAATAAGGGTGACTGGCTTTAAGAGCTTCTCCACAACACGCTTCAACACGATCACCTTGCAGTGGGTGACACCGGCTTCCCTGGTGCTTTTCCGCAGAGCCCACGGGCACTTTGCCGGCAGGGGGAGGGGTGCGTGGTTAAACGGGGTCTGTCTCGGAGCGACTCTCTCTTCTATGTCTCAGTGACACACCTGGCGGGGACCCTTCTGCTGAGCAGAGAGCTGAGGATTCAGGGTGGGAAGCCTGGCAAAGCGACCCCGTGTGTGAGCTCGGGGAGGCCGTCCTGTGTGTGGCGTGGCTGCGCTGCTGTGTCAGGGCCACCTCTGTCGGCAGGACTCGCAGAGGCGGGGCCCGGCCTGGGCTCCCAGCATCACCCCTCCCGCGGCCCTGCTCGCCTGGTGCCACACGAGGGTCTGCTCTCTGCCTCACCGGGTTTCGGTTGGAGCCGCTCTTCACGGGTGGACCCTTGGAGCAAATTGTCCTCTCGCAGATGAGTCAGCGCGCGTTCAGCGAGACCGTTCTTGTTGAGCCGAGGCCGCTGTGAGGGGCGCTTTCCCTGCGGAACCCCCTCCCTCTCTGCGTATCTCAGCGAGATGCTGAAGTGCGTTATGTGGCCACGACCTGCATTTACATGAAGAGGGATGAGATGAGGTCTTTCCCGCTGCGGGGCCCCCACACGGGCTCCGCACGGGGCCTCTGTGGTCAGTGTCTGCGTCCTGAGCCGCGAGGGGGACGTGAGGACCCCGCCAGAAAAGGCGTCCAGAGCCAAAGAGCCTGGCTTGTCCTAGGCCGACGTTGCTGATTTTGGCAAACTCTGCCACGAGGAGCACATCGTGCATTTACAAATACTAGGGCGCGTTGGGACGGGAGGGTAAGTGTCTGCAGATGATACAGTCAGGTTTCATTGTTTAAGACGTCTCCGCAGTGAGCGCCCGTCCGGTGTTTTGCACACCGCGCTGGGTTTCAACAGCATGTTTCTGCCAAGCGAATCAGCAGCAGATGGGGGGTGGGTCTGTGTGTTTATAAGCGCTGCGTCGATTGACATGGTGTGCAGACCAAACTGGACCATTTGGAAACGGTTAGAAGGAACGTGGTGAAGGGCCGAGAAGAGTGTGATGTAGATATTAAAAATCAAGTGTGCAAGGATATTTTATTGGAGTAACAGGCAGTGAATCAAAGGTCATAAAATAAAAAGACTCGTGTGTTATTTAGGAGCCACTGAAGCTGTGTTGCTTGTTGTCGTAAGTTACGTGTGGAGCCCAGGCTTCTCCTAGAGCGGCAGGGCTAAACGGGGTGATTTGTTATGCTTAGGTGGAGAAAAACTTGCAGAAACAGTTAAAGTGCCAGAATATCTCGAAGACTTACACTGATGCGGGTGTGATGTTACCGCATCTAAGCGGTAACATCACACAAACCAAAACAAAGAAAATTCATTAGAAAGTAGTTGTGAGGAACTCAGACTCTGCAACCTGCTTTGAAGAGTCTGAGTCTTAATTAATCAGCGTTTTATTCAGTGGTTCTTTGTGTTTGAGCAGAAACTGCTCATTTTGAAACAATTTTAGACTTAGAGAGACGTGGAGAAAAAACGTAGAGAGCGTGCCAGTGCGCCGTTCATCCCGCTTCCCCTCACACTCACCTGGGACACGTCTGTATTTTCACGCTCAAAAGCAGGGAATTGACATCCGTCCCATATTGTTAACTAAAGCAGGAACCTTATTTATTTCTCCTTTAACACCCTTTTTCCTTTGTGTTCTGGAATGCCCCCCGGGGTCCCACGCTGCTGTTTTCATTTCTCCTTCAATCATCACAGCGAATATCAATAACGACAGCGGAGAGGAACGTCTCATTCCCAGGGAGGCGGGACGTCATCGTCTCAGAAGCCAGAGCTCTGGAGGCAGCCCCTCTGGCATGAAGCTCATCCACGATCTCCCTGTGTCAGTGAGACTTGCCGATAATCTGGAGGGAGTGGGAGTTCTCCCATTTGTGAGGTGGTTTCACATCGGAAAGGCTCTGAATGCATAATTCTGTGCATCTTCCTACAGCGATCGGAGAATAACGCAGCATAGGAACAAGGATCACCTGCAGTTGGCTGGGAAAGCCGGGAAACAAGCATCCGCTTTACTTCCCAGTTTCCTCCGTGTTGGAATGTTACTGTCTTTTCTGTTTCGTCCTTTTGGATAACCCTGGTCCAGTTTCTGATCTCTGAAGCAAAGACAGTTCAGGAGGGTGACAGATGAACTTTTTGCAGCTGTGGTTTCCGGCCCTGGCCTCGGACATGACTGTTACAACAAGGATGGTGGAAGCCGGCACTTTGCTTCCTGGAACTCACAGGCTCCCGTGTCTGTTCCCGTGCACGTTCTAAGAGCGACCCCAGGGAGGCAGAAAGCCGAGCCCCGCTGTCGGGCTTGGGACGACTCTGTCATCCTGGGTAGGTTTGCGCCAACCCTGACCCCACACCCCTCCCTGCAGCTGTTTTTCTCCTCATCTCTTTAGGGCAGAAGATGTTAATTTGTCTCTGTCTTAGTCTGTTCTGTCAACGCCTCTTCTTCTGTTTCAACCTTCAGCCCATATCATCGCATCTAAAACTCTGCCCCTTTGCAAGTGCATTCACTCCTGTGACTTACATTTTCATACAAATGACGGTTGCTCCAAGTTCCAAGGGGGCAGCGATACGTCTGTTCACTGATGTGTGTGTAGGACGTAATGTACAGCGCCTGGTACGCAGGAGAAGCTCGGGAAATATGTACCCAGTGAGCGTCTCAGTCATCTTGTTTCCAGTCCCGACCTCCCTCCTGAGCTCCCGGCCCGTGTCTCCAGTGACTCACTCGACATCTCCGAGTGGACGTCCTGCAGAAACTTCAGCTGGACGTCCCCCAGAGGGGCCTCTTGTTCCCCGGGTCAACATGCTTCCTCTATCCATTCCTCTTTGTAGAAAACGGTCCCACCATACAAGCTGTTCTTCAGCCGGAATCCTGGAAGGCAGACGGGGCTCATCCCATCACCTCACTTTGCACATTTAATGTATCTCCACATCAGGGCTTCTCTTCCCTGAATATTCCTCAGGTCTGTCCGCTTCTCCATCCCTGCGGGCACTGCCCAGACCTCAGGCGATGTGACCTCTCTTCCCCAGGTGCCTCCCTGGCCCCGGGCTCACTCCTCAGAGGAGCTGCTTTCTCCTCTGCAACCAGGAGGCAACTTTGGAAGGTGATCTGGTCCTGTCCTTGTCCCTGAGAGGCCGTCGGTGGTTTCCCAGTGCACAGATGATGGTTGCTCTTTTCCGCGTCTTTTGACTAGAACGAACGGTAAGAAATACTTCTTATAACCACACACGCTCATGCATGCTTGCCCGCACGCACACGCACCCCCACACACGCTTTAATGGACCACGACGCTGAGATGGAGGGTAACGGGAAATGGGATCCAGTTCAGTGAGGCGAAGAATAAAGCCCCAAACCCGCACACGGCGTGTGAGGCCCCAGGCCCCGGTTCCTGCCTCCGCGGCGTGCAACTCTCCCCGTCTTGTGCCCCTCGCCCGCCCGGGCCTCGGCTACCGCAGGTCTGCAGGGTTTTCGGGCCCTCGAGGCGGCTGTGCTCCTCCGTGACGACCCCATGGTTTCCTCCGCCTGGACCAACACCCTCTGCCCGGGAGGCACCCTGCACCTCCTGCCCCACCTGGAGGCTCAGCCTAAGGCTCCCTCCTCCCTGGAGGCCTTGCCAGACACGCCCTCCCCGGCCTCGGCTCAGGCTGCCCCACACCCCAGCCGCTTTCAGAGTCTGTGCCACTTATGAAATGTGATTTCTTCATTCTGTGAGGGCAGGGGCCGTATTTATCCTTCTCGCGGCTGTGTTCAGAGCGCCCGGCCAAAGACAGTAATAGATATTCGTTCAATTAACAGGTCGATTCGTCAGACCTTTTTTGTGTAACGGTCAGGCTTCTTAACGTAGTGAACATAAAAGCAGTGCTTCTTGATTGGGAACTAAAGATGAAACGAGGCTTGACTTTCTCGGCTTGGTTTGCAGGAGAACTACGTCGTATGCAGCGCAAGAGGACATTCATAGAACGACAAATTCATGTGCACTTAACGCTCACAGTAACGTAAACAGTCTCACAGGAAATTTAGTTCATCATAAATGTCTGCTAAACACCCCTTGGGTTCCTAAGATAAAAAATGACACGTGAGATTTTATCATCAAAGTAAAAATTAAATATAGAACTACACAATATATGCACGCTGATAATACTATGTTCACCTTAGTTGAAAGCGTATTTTGCTCCTATAGGTAAACGTATGTAGAGTGCCAACATAACTGTGTTTTTAGTGCTATTATTCATATACCACTTTTAGCCAGAAATATATTGCATACCCAAATATTAAAAACTGGTGAGCCCAAGTGGGGAAAGCGGGGAGGGTTGGGGGGGAATGAACTGGGAGATTGGGATACCAAATTGTACACTCTAAATATATGCAGTTTATTGTCTGTTAACTGTATCTCAATAAAAGTTCTTTAAAAAATACTGGTGAGAAACTTTTTTACAATGACATTATTACTTATAACCACGTTAGAATGACATGAAAACCCAGGTTTTAGGTCAATGAAACCTAATGTTATTATTTAGCTTCTTATTGTTTTATCTTTGCAAGGCTCTGCTCTCCATTCTGTTTGTTAAAATCACTCAGAAATTCTTAGAAATCCTCTGCTGTACCCCAGTGCCCTCTGCAACTCCTCCCTGGGTGACCGTCCAGCTTGGCCCCTCACTCAGGCCAGCAGAAGTAGCACATGTCCATCCGAGCAGCTGGAAGTTTCTTGTGTAGGTTGAGTTGGAATCCGCTCCCTTCCTGCCCAGAGCTTTTGCCTGTTGATCTCTCTCTGTCCGATTTCTGAGTCCAGCCAAGCAGGTCCACGCCCATCTTCACAGCCTGCGCATCAGGAACTTGAAGGCAGCAGGTCACGCTGGCATCGCTTCCTTCCCCGCCCTTGATTCTACACAACTGTCCTTCATGTGGCTTCATTTCCACATCCTCAGCTGGCCTGGTCTCCCTGCTCTGTGTCTAGAAAGCCAATGCTGTTTTTCTGGGGAAAATCATAGCCGCTTGGGTAGAGCATCAGCCAGGATCCAATCAGGAGGGAGAAACCACTGAGTACACTGAACAGGGAACGCTTAATGTAAAGAATTGTTAACTAACGGGGTGAGTGGCTACTCCCAGCTGAGACACAGAGCCCAAGAAAGCAGTCCTGGTCCCTGACCTGGGGGCCGGCCTTGTTAGGAAGGTCACAGACAGGGCTCCCTGAACGCCTGAGCCACGCACATAGAACAGCCAGATGAAACTGCTCCCAGGAGCGTCGATCCAGCACTGCCCTGCCAAGGGGCCTGTGGAGGCAGCGGTGGGGGTGGTTGCTGCTCTGCCTGTTGTTGTAGAAATGCCAAGTGTGCGGGAGGGGGGCGGGAGAGCCTGCTGGGGCAGGAAGAAGGCCTTCCTTCTGGAATGTCTCTTCAAGGCCCTCTCGTGACAAAGCCTGACGTTGTGCTGCTGGCAGAGGACACGTACGTACCAGCTGCCTCGTCACAAGTGATTCGCAGAGGGGGCGCTCGGAACTGTGGCTGTGTTGCCAAGGGGTCCAGGTGATTTGCAGGTGCCTCTGTGTCTTGCCATGGCAACATCCCTGCTTTCTGCATCCCACACAGCAATGCCGCAGGGAAGGGGCTGAGCCCACCTTACAGATAGGGGGATATACTGTGTGCTGCCCGAGATCCCGCAGCCAGGAGCCGGCAGAGAGAGGAGTCTGGTCTCCTGTGGGCAGGGGCTGATCCCCAGGAAGGGAGGGGCATGAGGGCCAGTGGTGCCTGTGGGAAGGCTTGGGAAGGGGGAGGCCTGAGGCTCCCCCGGTCTCTGCCCGCAGCCCGCTCTCCGCCGCCCTCTGTCCTCCCCAGGCTGAGGTTGGCCTGCAGCACACGGTGCTGCTCCCCTGCAGACAGAAGGTGCTTACTCAGTCGTGGCCTTTGGCCTGAGCAGCTTTTCTGCCCCTTCCCCGAGGTGCCATCTTAATTCACAGGAGTGTATCTGTGGGGACCCCAAGGAGGCTCAGGCCTGTGGTTCACGGGGAAGATGTCCTTCCTGTTTCCCGGAGGGTCTGCCCCAGGCTCTGGGCTCACGAGTACACGGCTAAGGAGCCCTGTCTGTGAGACACGTTGCGGCAGGCGGCTCTGGCCCTGGCTGGCCAGCGTGATTTTGGTGGTCCCTTTTTCCCTGACCCGTAAGGCATGGCAGCCTGGAACACCTGGGCAGGTGTCCCCTGTGACATGTCCACTCGAAAGCATCAGTGGTTTCAAGCATCAGATGCACCGTTGCTATGGTTACGAGGGACAAGGCGCCCCTATTTCCACAACAAAGTGCACGTGAGGGCGACGCCTGCTCCTGGGGGAGATGCAGACGCCGAGGCCGGGCCCCTTCCATCCCCTGCAGATCACGGGCTTCACCAGGGGCTTGCTTGGGAAAGTGGGTCATTTCCGATTCTTGAGTCTGCACTCCCTGGCCCTCTATCAAACTAAAAGTTTAATGTGAGAATCAAATCATCATTTTGGGGCAAGAACAACTGACTTGGTCCCGGACAGAGCCATATAGAGTTTCACAGAGCAGAGCCAGCGTTATTCAAAGTCGCACACCCCCGCCCCTAATTCCATTTATTTATTCAGCCGGGGACTTGGGGAATATACAATTTAAGATGCAAAACAAGACTATAAAGGGTGTTGGATATCAATCTGGTACCAAAAGAGGAGGCTGCGGCCCAGCTCCTTCTTGACACCATGTGGCTTTCTCCAGAGGCCCGTGTGTAAATCCAGAAGGCTTTGTGCTGACACAGCCTTTTGATAAGATCAGCCTTAGAACTACGGGAGTTTCAGTGGGAAAACTAGAAAGAGTTTTGTTTTGAATATGCCATGAGTTTTGAAGAGGACCCTCCATGGGGCGAAAGTCTGGGGACTAAGAACATGAGGCTTGAACTTGAAAGACTGAGCCGGCGTGAGCTTTGATGGGGGAGAGGGACAGACTTCCCGGGTCCTGGATGAGCTACCCTTCTCTCTGGGATCTGGGCTGGACTGTGCCCACCCCACCTTCCACATGATGGGGTCCCTAACACTCAGGCCCTCCTACGCGGCTCGATTTGGCACAGGGTCTTTCCAGAGGTGATTAAGCCAAAGTGAGGTCTTTAGGGTGGATCCTAATCCAGTACGACTGGCATCCTTAGAAGAAGAGATGAGGACACAGACGCACACACGGTGAAGACGGCCATCTGCATGCAGAGCCGAGGGGCCTCAGCGGAAACCAGCCCTGCAGGCGGCCTTCACAACTTCCAGAAAATGCATTTCTGCTGTTTCGGCCACCCAGGCTGTGGCATTTTGTTATAGCAGCCCTAGGAATCCAAGATACTTTGTAATGAGGAGAGTTTTTTATCAGCCAGTTCCAGTGATGACGGGAGACATGCTGAGGTGACCTAGAAAGCAAATCACTACGCTTTTAGCTTCAAAAAGAAATTAATACAACATAATAAGTGAAAAAGATATCCTTCGTCCCTCCCCATCTCTCACCCTGGCCCAACCCTGGGGAGGAGGAATGAGAAGCTCAGGCAAGCGGGGAGGGTCCCGGGTGCAGACGGACAAGATCAGGAACGTCCGTGGGCAACTTTATCTTTGCAACAAGTGTGAATCCAACAATACAAACGCAGATAGCAAAGAGATGCCACTTTTCTGTATCTTTTCAAATCAAATCCAACAGGATCCAATGCTTTCAGCCCATCTTATTAGAATAAAAATAAAATTAAAACAGAATCCTGCTTCTTTTGTGAAACCTCTGCTTCCCACGTGGCGCAGCTGCAGGCCACCTGCCTCTCCGGCCCTGTTCTGCGGCCTCTGCCGGCTGGACGTCCCTCACCTCCGTCCCCTCCTTTCCCACCTGCGCACGGGGAGGATTTCCTCACTAGCCTCCTTCCTACTCCTCTTCCACACGACCACCAGGGAGAAGTTTCTCAAATGTCCCCGCACATGCCCGTAGCGTGAAGTCTTTTTTTGCCTTCACTTTTGAAAATGTTTTCATGGGACAGAGAGAGACATTTAGAATGTCTATTTTTCTTTCAGCTCTTTAAAGATGTCATTTCACTTTGGTTTGGCCTCCAATATTTCTGATGAGAGGGCAGTTGTATTAATGTGTCTTTTTTCCTCTGGTTATTTTACGATTTTTCTCTTTCTCGTGAGTCTTTAACAACTTGAGGATGAGGTGCTCAGGTGTGGTTTCACTTGTATTTCTCCCTCTTGAGACGTGATCATCTTAAAGGTCTGGGGGTTGCTGTTTTTAATCAAATTAGGAAACATTTTGGCCAACATTTTTTCAAATCTTTTTTCTGTCCCATTTTCTCTTTTCCTTCCTGCTAGGACTCCAACTCTGTATAGGTTAGATTGCTGGAAGCCGTATCACATGCAACTTTGGCCCTATTCATTGTTTTTGAATCGTTTTTTCCAGTTCTTTGCTTCGGATTATTTCTATTGAAATTGTCTGTCTTCAGCATCATTGATCTTGAAATACTTGGCATTGTGCAGGTTTCTTTAAAATTTCGGGTATTTAATATTCAATTCTAGGAGGTTTATTTATTCAGAATTTCTTTTTCTCTCTTAAAATCCTCTGTCTCTTTATCTGTATATCTTTCCCTGCAAACTTTTAAAACATATGTTGTTTAGTAACTTGGGGTTCTCTGTGAATCTGCCCGGTCGACTGCCTTTTCTCTCAACTCTGGGTCACGGCGTCCTGCTTCTTTACATGCAAAGTCATTGTTGTTGTGGATGACGTGCTGTAGAAAGTCTAGATTGGCTTATGTTCCCGTGAAAAATGTCTGCGTGGAAAACGTGAGCTGGACGTGAGTCCCTCTGTGATTCGTTCTTCCTGGGATCCCGTCCCCTCTTGCTCTGCAGTCCCTGTGGCTGCCCCCACGCTCTGCCCTCTGCCAGCTCTGCCCCCAAGGATGCTGCTTTTGCTTGGTCTTCGGCCGCCGGGGCCTGTGAAGACATGCCCGAGGGAGACAGATGGGGTGTATGTGGGTCTGCTCTCGTCTGCGTCTTTTCTTTCAAGAGCTGACTCTTCTCCAGCTTCTCCCTCTCTTCTTTGCGCTCTAGTGCCTCAGAGTAGCTGCAGCCTGTCTTTCGTTTAAAGCTGATAACTGAGGCAGGCAGGATGGTTCGTCTGCTTTGCCATTTCTAGAAGCTGGAAATCTCAGGACTCTAAACACGCCGCCTCAGTTAGCGTGTACCACATCCCTAAGGCGATCGCGATTGTTTTGCAGGAGACATTGCAGCTCAAGGAGACTGAGTACCTTGCCAACCATCACCAGCGCGTCAGTGATGGGAAGGACTCCAGCTGGACAACGGATTCCACAGCCAGTGCCACCGTCACTGTGTGCACCTGTCCACGTCTGTGTGAAAACCTGGGCACCGGCAAAGCAGGGAGCGGGGGAGGGGGATAAGAGCCACAGGACAGCTGGGCCTCAGGCACAGCTGTCCGTGGGGACGTGCGGAGCGGCCCTTCTCGACAGGACGGCCTCGTTGTGCGGGTGCCCGCTGCAGGGCGCTGACAGGGCCGCAAGCGCACGGCCAGTGAGGAGGCTTCAGACCAGGACCTGCGCGGCTGAGCAGGAGGGTGGTGTCGCTGTTTTCTGGAAACTGCCAGGAGGATACGCGGGAGGAGAGTTTGGAGGGGACGTGTCCGGGCTGTAGCATGATGCATGGACAGAACATTGACACGAATGGGCTGGTGGGCTTCCAAGACCTGACCGCGCGTAACTAGGAACCCAACAGTCACATTCAATGTCTCCTCGAGAAGTTGTGTTCAGGCAAATGCCAAACGATGGAATCAAAATAACCCTAGGGTAGTGTCATGCGTAGCACCTATTTGGGCGCATTCTGTGCCCAGACTATGGTGCGTTTCTTAAAGTGTTATCTCATTGAATCCTCCAGTGACTCTGTGGTGGGCACTGTTATTAAACCTCTTTTATAGACAAAGAAAAGGAGACACAGAGGCAAGTGACTTGATAAGAGTCCCACACTAGTCCGTGCTCCACCCAGCGTGTGATACTGCCCGTGGCGTCCAGGACACGGTGCCCTAGGAGACACATCTGTTTATGTGGAACTTCATAGCTGAACTGTATCAGTAAGGTGTTCTCTCCTGGGACTTTGGAATTGAAACTGGAGTCCCTAAACAGACGCAGTTAGAACTTGAACTGGGAGGACACAAAATTTTGGGAACAGAGGAGCAGGCATCTTTAGCCCCATCATCGAGAAACAGAGAAAGAGGGTAGAGAGACAGAGAGACAGAGACACAGAGAGGGAGACAGAGAGACAGAGACGGAGAGAGAAGTGAAGAGAAGCACACACGGAGACGTGGAGGCTGCAGAAGGGCTGCCCTGCCCTGCTTTCACGTGGTTTCATCTCCTGGTTCTTGTCCCCCTTGGGGCTTGACTGTACTTGACGTTCTTGGGTTCGACGGGGTTCCCTCTGTCTCCATAACCCATTTTTTCAGTCTACTTTTAACGCAGTTCTGTTACTTGTAAGGCAGAGGAAGAGGGGCAGATTTAGAAGTCGATGGTTTCAGCTGCAAACAGGTGAAGCCTCAGGGCAGATGAGAGCCTTCGTGACTTGTGGGACCAGCCCCACGAAGAAAAGGACGTCTCCATCCTGAGCACCCAGCCTGTGGCCTGGAGCCACCCAACGTCCTACATTAAATAAAGAATGAAGATGGTTGAAGATGCGGCTTCATGAAGACTCTGTGATACCCGCCGATGCCGGTTCTGAGCTCAGCTCCCTTTTAAAGCCCCGTTAATGGGCTGGGAGATTGGGCCTGTCGTGTACGGCTTCTAGAAAAATTCCACGGAAAGGGATTTCCTTTTTTTGTTGCTAATTCCCATCACAAAATCGCCACCGTTAGCGGATTTATTCTGATCTTCTGAGTTGGGGGGTCTTTCCTAAAAGTAGACAGGAAAAAGCAGCTGTGGCTCACTGTGCCTCTTACACATTTGATGTAAACCTCAATGTACCTGCACTCCGGACTGTTGGGATACACTTTTTTGAGAATTAGCATCAGCTAATAAAACCCTCAGCTCAGGAATGAAGCTCATTTGAGTTATTTTTAAAGCTGTTCAGTGAATTTCTAAGACTCACCTGTTTTCCAGGTGTTTTCTCTTTAGGCCTAAGGGTCTAAAATGTAATTTAAAAAACAAATTGGGAGGCATGTACTCACCAGTAGACTTAGTCTGGATCAGAGATTTGAAACCCTACAATGACCCTGAAGGGAAAGCCGAGGAGAGAGATTAAAGAGACCAAAGTGTGGACGTACGTGACTGGAAAACAGCTCACGAGGGAGACGGGGATCCCAGGGGCTGTGCCGGGGATCAGGAAATGTGGGTGATTCGGGCCGTTTTGCTTGCTCTGCAAACCACACAACATCGTTTTTCCATTTTACTCAGGGCTTGGAACCTCTGTGTTCATGATAAATCCAAGCAGCCGTGTTTGATTCTAAATGTTCTCCCAAAAGACCATGTCTGCGTCTCCACAGGGTGAAGCGACACCCGGCGCAGGGCGCAGGAACGGCGGGGCCCCTGTGTGACCCCACGTTGATCTTACTTCCCTCCAGATGGAGACACAGGCAAACCCAAGTCATGGTGGTCGCAACTGGCCTTTGAAAGCACGTGCTGGGTCCTGTAAAATGTGGAATGCAAAATTAAACCTGGGAAACCAAAGGTTTGATTGAGCTCCAAGGAAGAAGAAGGTGGAAGAGGTAGGGAAAGAATAAAACACTTCAGGGGGGAACATCTACTTGCAAATCTCCGAACCTTGTCTGCTTAGCTTGGTATTTTGCTTTTGTGTTTGTCAACAGGAGTCCTTTGTAACAAGGGTTGGGCGTGTCCTTTCTCTTACTGGCAAGGTGCTGACTTAGCTAATACACACCCCCCCTCCCCCTCCCACCCCCTCCCCACCTGCAGTGTTTGAAGGCACACAACCCCGGCGAAAGGCAAGGATAAAATGTTACTATGCAGAGGTCTGCCGGCCCTGGACTTAATATTTACTGAGTCGGCTTAAGAGGATTAAAACCCTCAGTTAACAGCCATCTCTTACAAAACTGCTCTAAATCAACCCTTCTCCAATGCCACCGGACTGGGCACTGAAGTCCGATGTTACTTGGCAGTTTTTCCCACAATGCAGCCAAACCTCTGCTTGAGTTACCTGAACTTATTTCAAGTCTACATCTCATTGAAGTTCCTCGCAATTTTTCCTGACTCTGTCCTCTGTATTCACTGCAGCTGGTGCATCCCTGCGCAGTTAGATGAAAGGAAATAGCTCCGTGTCTTCTAAGTTGCTAACGGTAAGGGGAGCACTTGATCTTCTGAGTACCTGAAGGGGAAGGCCAGCTTCGCTTCGAGACACGCGACAGCAAGCTCATGGGCTTCTTGTGCTGGAGCTCTCAGGGACCGTGACGAACGCCCAGGGCAGAGCACACTTGTTGACGAGCAATCGCATATCAGAGCTAGTTGGATTGCTTCACCACTTGAAATTCAGCATCTAGGGCTGTTTTCAGAGATCCTTGTGCCCTTTGAGAACTGGGCTTCCTTTTTCCTCCCTGTTACTATGGTGATAGGGATACTACTTATGTGCAGAGTTTATCCATTGTTTTCTTGGTATAGGTATTCTGCCAGGCCGTGGGAGTTTCCTAAGCTCATTTAATTATTCAAGAAAGTCGTGAGGCAGGTGAGTGCTTGGCACAGGACCTGACACCTAGAAAGTGCTGAAAAACCATGACCTGCTGATTTTAACTATTACAGTGCCCTGGCCCAGAGAAGGTAAAGCACACGCTCCTGGTCCCACAGCTGGTGAGCGTTAAGGCCCGAACTCGAGTCCAGTGACTGGAGCCCGTGCCTGCTCACCGGGAATACCTCTGAGACAGACGATCCCAGGCCCACACGGGGGGTGATCAAAGGCCCAGTACGGACCCCCACTTCTGTTCCCTTATCCCAGGCCCCTTTGGGACCAGTGGGGTGAGAGGACGTTCCACAGCTTTGGAACTAAGCTACCGTGGCCCCGAGGCACTGCATGGGAACCTTCAATCAGCACAAGTACCACCACCATCTACCTGGAGCCAAGTCTGGGAAAATAGGTAACGGGTAACTCCCTTCTCAGCCGCCCCTCCCCCATAACCCCCCCGCGGGCGTGCACACACTCAGCACACAGGTGCACACGGGTGCACACACACAAGCCACCGCACGCCCACGCACACGTCTAAAGGTCTTGCTGCTCCTCTGTCCCAGCCTCCCGAGGCCCGTTCCCCGGGACTCCTGCCTGCACTAGGGCTGGGCGTAGAAAGTTCCCACTCTGGTGGGAGGACTTGGGAGCAGCGTGGGGGGCGTTGCTGGCCCGCAGCCCCGGCAGGACTTGATGCCGAAGGCCCCCCACCCCCGCCCGCGAGGGGCCTGGAGTCCTGGAGGAGGCGGCGCTCCCTCACGAGATAGTCCCTGACCTCAGCATCTGGGTGTACTCCACAGAGTCCTGATTATTTAGCAGTTAGCGTCGAGATTTTTTCCAGAAACAAATTTAACTTTTTACTTTGAAATAATATAATTATAGACAAGAAATGGCAAACATCATACAGAGTCCTAATACCCTTCTCCCATCTTCCCCTGATAGGAACCCATTACATCACCTTCATGCCGCCAAAGCCAGATGTTAACATCACACTGTTCACTAGACTGCAGACCTCAGGCAGGTGTCACCACTTTTATCTGCACTCGTGTGTGTGTGTGTGTGTGTGTGTAATTCTATGCCATTTTATCCCACGTGTAGATTCGTGTAACCAGCACAAGCAAATTCTGAACTGTTCTGTCTCCGTGAAGTGACCTGCTCATCCTACCTCCCCACACCTGTTCCCTAGAAACCACTATTTTTTCTCCATCTCTATAACCCTGCCATGTCCTTACTGTTGTATAAATGAAGTTATGCAGCATGCAATGTAATCTTTCAAGACCGGCTTTTTCCTTTAAGCCTGAAGCCATGTGACCCAGTCACGTAGCTGCAGGTATCAACGCCCAGTCCTTCTCCGTGTGGGCGTCCCACAGCTTAGCCAGCCACCCCGTGGAGGATGCTCAGGTTGTTTGTAGGTCTTGGTGATTACACGTAAAGCTGCTGTGAACATCTGTGTGCAGGTTTTTGTGTGGACCTGTCCTTATTCCTCTGGGATAAATGCTGAGGAGTTCAAGTCCGGCAGCCTGTGATGCGTGTGTGTTTCATGATGTAGGAAACTGTCCCCCACAGCCGCTGCACCGTCTACATTGCCACCGGAAGCGTCTGAGGGACCCGGCGTCAGGTCTGGACACAGCATCTGGCCAGGTGGACTGGGAGGGGCTGGGCAGGTGGTGAGAGCGGCACAGGTGGGAGGGGGCCGCCGAGAGGGGGCCTGGAGGCAGGACCCAGGGGTCTGTGTTTATTTATTTATTGGAAATGGTGGTAAAATACACGTAACATAAAATGCACCCTGTTCACCGTTTTCAAGAGAGCGGCTCAGTGGCGTTAGCACGGTCACATCACCCCCGTCCGTCTCCAGGACTTTCTCACCCTCCCACTGGGCCTCTGTCCCCGTTAAACACTAACACGCCCCCCCACCCCTACAGTCCCTGGCAAGAGAGTGTTAGCGGTGAGTGACACTTTGGAACGAGCCCTCCTGCGGGAGTTGGGAGGCCTGGTGTCTTCAGCCCCGGGGGCTTTGTGGGGGGGGGACACCGGGGACAGGAGGCACCCTCATGGCGACCCCTGGGTAGAGTGTCGTGGGGGCGGGTGCGTCCACAGGCCCTCGGGGGCCCCTCCAGGGTGTGTCCCGGCCCTGACACCTCCCTGTGCAGAGTCTGGAATCGTCAGAGACCGGGGACGGTCGAGGGGAGACAGGGCTGGGCAGCGTGAGGGAGGAGCCGGCCTGGACGGGGGCGGCCTGGGGGCCAGAGGGCAGGCGAGACGAGTGGTGGGAAGGAGGGGGCGGCTGTCAGAGAGATTCCTTGTCCAGCTGGGTTTGAAAGGCCCTGGTGGCCAGGGAGGCCTCTTAGGGCTGTCACGTGACGGGGGGAAGAGGAAGCCTATGCTGGGGATGGGTGACAAAGGGCGGCTGCGTCCAGAGATGTGGCAGGAGATGGAGGACGAGGGTGAGGGACCCACAGGGAGGGAGCCTGGAGGCAGGGCTGGGACTCGGGGGTCTCCTGTGTGTCTGCCGCCGGTGACTGTCCTCTCGTGAGCCCGGCCGTGGACGTCCTTCCCGTGTCCCTGCCACCACTGTCTTAAGTCAGGCTCAGCACAGGGGGACCCTGCGTGGAGGACGGGTCTCATCTGGGACTCTGGTGCTCCCATAGTAGCAGCACCTCTGGACGCCATTGCATCCTCTGAATCTCAACGTCCTCGTCTGCAAAATGGGACCCTTACCAGACCTGCCCAGGCCGCGCCAGGTGCTTAAGGGGGTCACTAGGTGCCATCAAGGGGCTAGAGCATCATCTCCCGAGCCTGCCCCTGCCCCTGTGCACGCAGAGCCCCAAGGTCGCCCCTGCCCTGGCTGTGCCCCCCGAGGCCCCTCCCTGAGTGCAGGCGGGACTGTCCACATGGCGGGATTTCACTCCTGTGATTGGGTCGCTGCCCTGGACTCTGAGTTAATGGAAAGGGAGGTAACTCTGGGTGGGTCCAAGAAACGTTCTGGTAACTGTGAATTTCTTCGTGTTTTCTGGGGGGGCCTTCCGGGTCACCAGCCCTGTCACACTGCGCCTGCAGCCTCGCCCCTCCTGCACGCGTGGCTCTGCTGCCACCCCCCCCCCCCCAAGGGCCTGGCTTGTCAGGGGTACAAGCCACCCAGAGCCCCCCGGAGCCTTTAGAGTCCCCGTTGAGGATTCTTTTGGGAACCAATGATTCTGGTGCAGTTCAGTGATGGCCATATGTGGGATCAGAGCAGTAAAAGTGATGTTGGCTTGGGGAGCGTAGTGCTTGGGAAGCCTGAAGACCTTCAGAGGAGAAGGCAGGGCGAGCACGGGCGGCCGGGGCTCGGCGTGCGGGTGGGCACCACACGGACAGCACCTGATGCAGCCCGGGTCGGGGGGGGGTACGTCCTGGGGTGCGGTTGGACGCTCGCCTGGTCTGCTGCCGCGACTGTGCCGGCGTGTCTACCGCGCACCTTCCAGCAACGAAGCTCCTCGAGGCCACCGAGGAGCGCGGCTCCCGGGGCAAGGCTGTACACCAAGCGAGGGCCCGTCCCGAGGGAAGGCTGGGGAAGCCCCGCCCCGCCCCGCCCCGCCCCGCCCCGCGGATCTGCGGCCGCCGGAAACCCGCAGGCGCCCCGCCCCCCGAGCGGGGGCGGCTTCCGGGGCGCTGAAGCGCGGACGCTGCCTCCCTGCGCGCACACGGGGCACCCGGCGCGTGAGGACCAGCGCCGGCGCCCCGCCACGCAGACGCCTGTGTCTGTTGAGAGGAGGGTGGCTGCGCACGCAGCGTGGTTGGGCCTTTGGGGGCGGTGCCTCCCTCGCCTCGCGACGCCTTCGTCCCCTGCCGCGCACCGGCGGCCCCAGGAGGCCCGTGGAGAGGCTCCGCCCACTCTCCGGCGGCCGGCCCCGAGGGACGCGGCCGCGCGAGGCCCGGAGGCCTGAGGCGACGACGGCCGCCGGGGCCCCGTCAGAGGCTGCGGGGGGGGGGGCGGGCGCCGCCTCCGGCCGGGGGCGTCCCGGGCGACGTTCACCGCGGGTCCGGCGACCCGCGCTGCGGGGAAGCGACGGGCGGGGGGCCGTCTCCGCCGCTGCGGCCGCGCTCGCCCGGCGCGTCCTCGTGGCCCGGCTGCCGGCTGGGGGGGAGGCCGTGCGACCGTGAGCCCCGGTGGCTGGCATCGGAGCTGCGGTTCGGCGGGGCTGACCCCGGCTCCGGCCAGGGCCTCACAGACAACGGGGCGGTCCGGGCGCCGGGCGCTCGGGCGTGTTTGCGGGGTGCGATGCCAGCCCTGGGCTGACGGCGGGCGCTCGGGACCCTCCTCCCCGGCCCCCGGTGGGAGCCGGCTGCTGCTGCTCGGCATCCGCACCCCCGATCGCTCTCAGCGGCGCCGCTTACCCGCTAGGGGAGGACGGCGAGGACAGTGATTGCCGTCTCAGGGCCTCAGTAAGAGTCTCAGCGGCGGCTCTGCAGGGAGCCTGCGACGCAGGACACTGGGAACGCGTGTCTGGTACAAAGCGAAGACACGCAGCGGAGAGCCGACTGACTCTAGTGTCTGCCCTGTGAGAATCTCTAGGGCTCTTCATTCGCTGCTCCTGCCGATCTGGACCTGATGGTTTGGGGCAACTCGGGGAAAGAGACCCCGAGGCGAGGCTTCCTGCCGGGCAGAGCCGGCTCGCCCTCCCGCACGACCTTGCTGCCCACGCCTGGCGGATGGGGCTGCAGACGCCGGCACCTGCCGCCACCTTGCCTTAGGTGGGCCACGCCTTCAGCCCCGCCCAGTGACTTTGGCCAACACCACGTCTTCGTCTAATGTGATTCAGAATATAAGGGAGAGAATGGTGTACCCCCCAGATTCACATGTTGGAGCCCTAAGCTCAGGACCTCAGAGTGTGACCGTGCTTGGAAAAAGCGTCTTTAGAGAAGAGGTCCTCTGGGCCCTAGTCCAGTAGGGCTGGTATCCTTATAAGAAGGGAAATTAGGACACAGGCACATGCAGAGGGATGGCCACACAAGGACCCAGCGAGAGGACGCCACCTACACACCGAGGAGAAAGACCTCAGAGGAAACCACCCCTGCCGACACTGTGATCTTGGACTTCCAGCCTCCAGAACCATAAGGAAACCTCTCTCTGTTTTATCTGCCTGTGTGTGGTGCTTAGGTACGGCCGCCTGAGCAGACTGGTAGAGTCCATGTGCTTTCTCTGCTTTCTTTCTTCCCATCTCTGTGGGTGGGTGGCAGGTGCCCGCTACACACCTGGAAGCGTGGTTGAGGACGGTGGACCCTCCGTGGGCCTTTCTCTGAAGCTTCTGTGGATTGGAGCCAGCTACTGGTGACATTTGAGATTTTAAGTAAATGAGAGATGAAGTTGTATCATGTGAAGGCATAAGAGTTTGAGGTTTATCTGCTACAACAGTAGAACTACCATCCCCAGGTGGAGAAGGCTTCAAAGTTGCTGAAGGGGCACAGGTGGTCCCACCTGAGAAAGAGCCTCCATCCCGAGAGGAGGCCTGGTCGCCCTCAGCAGAGCACTCAGGGAGCATCCATAAGAAGTGGGTTCAAGCAGCCCAGACTCCTCATCCATCACCAGGTGGTCCTGGGGCTGGGAGGGAGAGCGTGCTGAAGCCACGTGCAGCCACAGAAGAGGCTGTGATCCGGGACCAGAAACCTGGGGTGAGGATTCCCATTGAGAAAGACGGTGGGCCCCTGCGGTAAACAACAGCCGTGCAAGAAAACACGGACCTTTCATGCTTCTGTGGCTTCCCTGTCGGGGCCGTTCACGTTGAGTATGCTGTTTGGGACTAAGTTATCTAATAAGTCACCAGGGCACGGAGTGATTGAGAGGTGGCAGCCTGGGCTGACCAGCGAGCCGTGATTTTCCTGGGATCCTCACAGTTCCTGCTGTTGGCATGAACTCCAAGTTCGCAGAGTTCACGGGAAGCTGCAGCCCCAAACTGCTCTTAGCCGCAGAGGAGTTAATGGCCTACCATCCAAACCCAGGACCCTTGACTCCGCGTGCAGGCTGGGGTGGGAGCCTAGGTGTGGGGCCCCTGCCTCCGAGGACTGCTCGGTGCACCACGGGCAGCTTAAGCCTCAATACATCACCCATCCTCTGGGCCTCTTGACCTTCTGAGCTCAGAGGACACTGGGCTGTCCCCCCCGCCGGAGCCTGGCTGGGCAGACATGTCGGGTGGGGAGCCCCTGCGAGTGGAAGTCTTGGGCAGCAGTGCCCACCCCTCTGCTGTCCCCTCCCCAGTGCTGAGATGGCGCAGCACGGACGCCACCTGGGAGGATGAGCTGCCCCGGGAGGCCATGTCCGAGGATGTGGTCATGTCCGCTCCGCACTTTGCCAGATGTCACCTCTCGTTCAGTTAGTCTCGGGGACTGGGGGTCTGGTCACTGCATGACCTTGGCCATCCTGATGAAATCGCTGTGAAACACTGACGGGGACACAGGCGGCTGCTCACCCCTCACGATCCGTTCCCCTCTTCTCTCTTGGGTGGGCAGGGAACTCTGCACTGGGCACATAGGTGCTTAAACAAAGGTGACGTTACCCGACCTCCACACAGCTGGGCTGTGGCCTCGGAACTGAGTCCCGGTCGTGCTGGCCGCTGGGTAACCCTGGTCTCTTTCTTATTCATTGTTTAATCTGAGCGAAAACAACACTGAATCCAGGAAGCCAGGTTGCCCCATCCGCCTCAGGGTGGAACAGAGAGGAAGCCTCACTTCCAAGACCAGGTTCTGAAGGACCGTGTCTTCCACGTTGGGGGCCCGGTCACGCGCTCACCCACTTGCTCCGAGGGAAGCTGCTGCCGTCTGGGAGCTGCCCACGACCTTGAGGGCGAGCGGAGGAGGGTCTGCCCATCAGAGCTTCGATGAGGCCATGGCCCCAGCCGGCAGCTCAACAGCAGATCGTGGGTGACCTGGGCGGAGTGGGGGGGCACCCAGTTCCTGATGCACAGAAACTGCAAAATGATCAACATTTGTTGTTTTAAACCACTGCGTCTTGGGGTGGCTTGCGATGTGACAACAGGCAACTAACACACCAGTCAGAGGGACATGCGTGGGAGGGTCCGGTCAGTCTCTGATCCTTGCTGTTGAAAAGAAGGGGCCCGGCTTCCCGTCCACTTCCCTGTCTCCTGTGGGCGTCAAGGGCCCCACACAGGTGGGGCGCATCCGAAGCCCGACAGGCTGAGCAGGACGGCAGGAGCCCAGACCCCACCCCACCAACCTCATGGAGCTGAACTGTCCAGCCAGCTGCGACTTTTACATAAAGAGAAACAAGCTGCTTTCTTGTTTAAGCTGAGGCAATTTGGGGTCTCATAAGGAAGCTGAGCCTGGTCATGATGAAAACATCCACTTGACTTCTGCAGGATGGGAACGCCCCCCCGGAGCAAAATGAATTGGGACTGAGCTCCTTCGCAGAAGCTGAGGACACGCGTGTTATGGAAAGTTTATTAAGAGCTGTAAAGTCAGATGCACGAGAGCTATATTCTTCCTTTAAAACCGTGGATGATAGAAATGGGTTTCTCGAAAATGAAGAGAAGGCTGGACTTGGGAACATCACATCTGGGACTGGCATTGATCTCTGTGATCAACTGATCACTGAGAGAGAGAGTCCACTTGGCAGGCAGGCTCGTGAATTGGATCCTTAGTCACAAGAACTCTTTTGTACATCAGCCTAAATCACTCCTTTCAAGAGAAAAAGAAATGTGTTCGCGTGGGATTATGTTTAGACTAAAAACTAAGGAAGTGGCATTTTTCACGTGTCACAAATGTGTTCCGTGTAGGAGCCCCGGTGGGCTGCAGTGACCACGTGGGTTCTTCTGGAAGCCTTGGGAAAGGTCAGCTCTCCCTCGGGTGGAGCGTGAACTGAAAGCGTTTTCATTTGCCGGGAGAGTTATGGGCTGTAGGAAGAGATGGAGCCTTGACTCTGCCTGTGGCTGTTTGCTTTTCTAATCCTCAGATTTAATGCTGCAGGTTTTACGAATAGCTGAAATAGGACAGATGTAAAAACCAGCATTGTCTTGGTCCAGCCTCAAGCCTGTCCAGTTCGGGACTGAACCACAGCTCTGCCAAGAAGTGTCCTGTGTCCTGTTTTCATTTCTGATTTTACCCCTGACTCTGGTCATGCTGAATGTGAAAACAGACTAAATACAAATATCCAAAGGGAAAAAAAAAAAAAAAAAAACCCGAGACATCAGACACAAGTGAAGATCTTTCTAAAGGGAAAGATCTGTCTTTCCTTGAATTGAAAGACAGTAGTATAAAGGGTCATATTTCCTAAATTATTTTATTTAGTTCAGTATCATTTCAGGGAAACATCTCAACAGAATTTGGGGAAAATTTGACAAAATTATTCTGAAGTTAATCTGGAAATAAATATTTGGAAGTAACAGAATATTTTGAAAGAATAATAGAGGAAGACTTGTCTTACATGAATGAAATGAATTCTCAAAGTAATAAAACAGTTATAGTAATAAAACCGTGTGGTCCTGGCCTGGGAATAGACAGGTAGACTAACGAGCTGGAACAGAGGACCCAGAAGGAGGCTCACACAGATATGAAATGCAGCGAGTCAGTTGCCATGTCAACTCAAAAATGAGAAAACAAACAACCTAATAGAAATTGGTCCCGAGGTTGGAACGGGCATTTCACCCTAGAAGATGGAAAGTAAACGCGTGATTAGCTGCTAGAGCCGTTGACACCTCAGTGAGTTACCAACAGGCACCTATTAGAAGGGGTTAAACACCAACGTTAAAAATGCAAAGTGGTGATGAGAACTCAGGGCGCGCAGAACACTCATCCTACTGGGGGGATGCGGGCGGACCAGCCCCTTCGGCAGACAGAGGGGCAGCCTCACGTCAAGTAAGAAACACCCGCCACGCGACCCAGTGCTCCCTGCCTGGGTGTTTACCCAAGAGAAAAGAAAATGCATGATTTCACAGAACCTGTAGACAACTGTCTGAGCGCACCCGCCTGCTTTCACAGACACCGCAGGGGCTTAGACCATATTCGCTTCTCACAGTCTGGAGGCTGGATGTCCAAGATCACGGGGCCGGCTGGCCCCGTGTCTGCGAGGGCCTGCTTCCTCGGGGACGGCTGTTTTCTCTGTGTCCTCGCACGGTGGGAGGGAGCTCTCGGGGGTCTCTTATTTACGGGCACTGATCCCATCCAGGGGGCTCCAGCCTCCCGCCCTGGTCGCCTCCTGATTCCATTTCATGGGGGGTCAAGGTCTCCACAGATGAATGTGCAGGGGTGGGGTGGGGGGGAACATTCAGTCCACGGTGACAACGTCGGTCATGACCGCTGGAAGCAGAGGACGTTCGGCGCGCCCCTACGCTGGCGGGTGGGCGGGCGACAGCAGGTGGTGTCCTGCCCAGCAGTAACACAGGACAGCCTGGAGGAGGGGCCGCTGGAGCCTCACTCTGCCCGTCCCCGTCCGCGGGGCATGGAGGGAGGGGCTGCGCCTGGGGACGGGGAAGTCAGCGGGGCTATGGGGTAGGGACACGGTGCGGTTTGACTCCAAAGGGGCGGGGGGAGGAACCTGGCGGGGGGGGGGGGGGTCTCCTGCATCTTGCTTGTGAGGCTGTTTACACAACTCTCTACTTTGTCAAAACGCATGCAGCCGTTCCCCGAAAGGGAGCGGCTGAATACCAAAGATAAGATAAATCTTAAAGGACGTCCTGTCATCTGGAGTGAAAAATTAACTATCTGATATATGGGGTGTGATTCCAGGGTAGCGATTTAGACAGAAATAGAGGTGGGTGCTTCCCCCAGTCTGCACATGAAAATAGAGTCCAGATGGATTAAGGCTTCAATTGAAATATAGAAATTATAAAATGTTACAGGAAAACAGGGGTGAATAGTTTTATAATCTTGGTTGGGGGAGATCTTTCAAATAAGCATGTCAGAAATCCCCAAACCCATGTATTTAATGGTATACTAATTTTAAACTACCAGATAGCAAAATAAAATAAAATAAAATAGGCGTGTTGAAAACTAAATTGGTGAAATTATTTGCAGGTCATGTGGCAGGTTAATTTTCTTGTGAAACAAAGAACTCAAAAAATAAAAAAAATAAAAATAAAGAAAAAAGAAAGCCAAATAAAAATTTGGAAAGAACATAAAGAAGCCGTTTACAAATTAACCAGTGAACAGAAGAAAAGATGTTCAACCTCCTTAGTGATCAAAGGAAGAAATAAAAACAACTGTTAGTTTTGGTTCTGTATCAGATCAATAAACGGCAAAGGGATTGACAAAATCTGCTTGTGGCAGGGTTTGGAAAATGGGAAATCGAGGAACAACTCCTGGGCGTGTAAACTCCCGTAGGCTCTGGGTAGTGCAATGTGAATGCCTTGTTCCCCTGAGGAAATACGAACACAATTGAGAGACGTCCATCTAAGTCAGGATATCTGTTGCAGCGCTGTTTATAATGTCAGCATTTTTTGCTGCTGCAGTTTTATGAGCCTTTAAAATACTAATGTTCTCTGTGACCTTCGGGAACATAATATGCACAAAGTTCTCAAAATTCTCCCCCCGCCACAGGTCACCCTTGGGACCTAAGGTGGCGACTGGAAGAACTGTCCTTAAGATGTTTGCAGAGGTCCCACTTGATATGGTGAGATTTTACTGACTTCTCGGTACTTTGCTGTGTTGCTTGAATTCTTTAAACAATGAACATTTATCATTTTGATAAAAAAAATAATGAACTGTTTTCAAAAGGAAGACAAAGGATCCAGTGGTTATAAAAGAATAACTTAAAGCTTCACTACAAAGCAAACCTCTTTGTAAGTCAGCCTGATGTGAAGACAGCAGCCCAGTATGTAAGTGGTGCTGGTACGTTCCTGTGAGTCCACGTCCTAGAGACCTGGCGTCCAAGGAGGATGGTCCGGGCCTCGCTGTGGCACCCGCTTGCAGCTCTGGGCAGGGCCGCCACCTCCCAAGCCTTTGTTTCCTCCCCTGTAACATGCGGTCGTGCCGTCCACCTTGCCCCACTCACAAGGTGGTTGTTCATGTGGGAGAGTTAGTGCCAAGTGGCTTAGCTTGAAAATGATGATAAGTGAAATCATTGATCCTTGAAGTCGTTGTAGGAAAAGTTACCAGTACTTGAAGAATTTGAGGCTCTGAGAGATTCCCTTTCTCCTGAATTGCCCCATCACTAAATAATGAAGCAACACACAAACTGGAGACAGAACTAAGTCTCAGGGCGAAGACCCTCCCCACAGGTGCATTTTAGAACCTTGTTACTCCAAGTGTGGTCCGCAGACCAGCAGCCTTGGAGCCGCCTGAGTGATGCCTGGTCTGGGCCTGAACTAATGGTGCCAAGATGAGCTTCCCCCACCCAAGGGATTCACTGCAGATCCGTGCTTGAGAAGCGTTATTTTGGGGATAGCGTCTAATCTACAGGAAAAGCAGGCCCCGTCTTATTGCACTTAGAAAACACTATGTTTTTACAAACTGAAATTTTGTGGCAACCCTGTGTCAAGCAAGCCTCTTGACACTGTTTCTCCAGCAACATTATTATTTATTTGATTTATTTTTGGCTGCATTGGGTCTCCATTGCTGTGTGCTGACTTTTCTCTAGTTGTGGTGAGCGGGGGCTAACTCTTGGTTGTGGAGCACAGCCGCTAGGCGCACAGGCTTCAGTAGTTGTGACGCACGAGCTCTAGAGCCCAGGCTCAGTAGTTGTGGCACACAGGGCTTCGTTGCTCCGTGGCATGTGGGTTCTTCCTGGACCAGGGATTGAACACATGTCCCCTGCATTGGCAGGCGCATTCTTAACCACTGTGCTACGAGGGAAGCCCAACGTTATTTTTTAATTTAGGTAAGTATGTTGTTTCTTTAGACATAATGCCTTTGCACACCTAACAGACTACAGTCTAGTGTGACCATGACGCCTATCCGCCCTGGGAAACCAGAAAATTCCTGTGACTTGCTCGGTTGCCGTGGTCTGGACCAGATCCCTCAGCATCCCTGAGGTCTGGCTATACGTATACATCTGTGTGATGATAAATAGAGCTTTTCTATTGGCAGGAAGATAACTAAATAGGAGTTTCTGATCTAAACTCTTGCTACAAGCTGTCATTCAGAAAAGGACGTTATCTAACTGTGTTTAACTCAAAGTTTCCTAAACTGCTGATCTTTCATACCACCAGTGAGCAGGAGTTAACTCTGGGGAGCACTCTGCAAGCCAGCCCTGCTGCATCATCTGTGGGGCCCCTCGCAAAATGAACACGTGGGCCCCACGTGCAGACCTCAGAATCTTCCAAAGTTGACAGCAGAGGCCCGTGGAGGCCCGGGGTCCTGCGTGATGACGTGGGTGTCACGCCCGGAGGCTGGCCGGCCCTGCCGGGGACTGTTCGGGATTCTAAAGGGCTGTGATGCACGGCGTGAATCCACACCAGCAGACCCGCAGGGCACAGCGCAGGGCATCACCCCAGAGCCTTAGTAAACCGGACACGCTTGGATTCTCGCCATTGGTTAGAGACGCGGACCCTGGTGCCCAGATGTCCAAAGCCAGGCCTCTGAGTCCTATTTGTGGGGGTTGTGAAGGGGGCACAGCTACAGCCTGTGGCCAGGTGGGTCGGGGGCAGGGATGCCCCAGCGCTGAGGGCACCGGATCCTTCTGCGTGAATCCCCTAGTCTGGCCTCCATGGGGTTTCCCCTGAGACCTTCCAATCCCATCAAATAACCACCTGACACATCTTACCTTCAATTTATAGGGAGGGGGCTCCTCTCCTCTTCTCACCCTCCCATCGGCAGCCTCCATGGCCGGTCCCTTCCTCCACTAACACGTCCCCGGGGGGGGCGGGGCGCAGGCAATCCCAGGAGCATCTCTGGGCCACGGGGCTCTGACCCCTGGGAGCTGTGGGTGCCAGTGGCACGGCCTCCTGGCGCCAATGTCTCTGGGAAATGCTCCAGGAGCGTGGAGGCTGATGTCAGCGTGTCACCCGGAAGGTTGTCCACCCGACGGCAGCCCTGCCCGAGGACCTTCGGGGGACGTGCCCGAGGCCTTTCGTAGAACCTCGGAAAAGCGGTGCTTTCGTGCAATTAGTGTGGTTTTATCTCATGAGCCTTGAACAAACGAAACGGCCTGTTTCCTTCTTTGCTGAGGTCAGAGAGGTGAGGTGGGGGAAGGTCACACGTCAGACCTTGTAGGCAAAGCAGGGACTCGGGACTTGCAGGGTTTGGCGGGGAGGTGGTGGGACGGGGCTGCTGTGTTGAGAATCTAAGGTGGGCGACCAGGAGGGTCCTGGTGAAAATCCTGGTGGGGAGGTTTGGATCTATTTTGAAGATAAAGTCAAGAATTTTCTGATGGATTAGACGTGGTGGGTGAGAGAGAAGAGGACGTGGACCCCAAGGCTGTCGGGCTGGAGAGCGGACAGCCTGGGGCGGCTGTGGGGGCAGCGGGCTCTGGGGGAGACCAAGGGTGCAGTTGGGGTGTCTGTTATCCAGGAGGAGGGGTGGGGGAGGGACTTGGGTTTAGGACAGTGGTTGGGGGGCGTTAGCACAGAGGTTGTGTGTGCAGCCCTGGGCGGGCGAGGCGGAAGATGCCCGGGTGCTCTCCAGTACTTGTGTCCGGAAGGCAAGGATCTGCAGAGGAGTCCCCCCCACCCAGGGTGGCGTCCTGGGGGCCACGAGGAAGGGTTTGGAGAGGGAGAGACTGATGTCCATCAAGTGCTGCAGGGGAGGAGGAGCTGAGGACAGAAGGACTGGACAGGGTGGGGCGGGGGGGCACTGAGTCCAGAGAGCAGGAGGGACAGAGGTGACAAAGCTCACCTGAGGGTCCTGCCACAGAGCTGAGCTGAGAATTGGGACAGAAGACCAGGAAAACAGGGTCAGGAGAGAAACCTGCCTTGTTTAATGAGAAGAGAGACGCATATTTGCATGTTGATGGGCTGGTCCCCAAGGAGGGCAGGTGGTGCTCCCGGGGTGGCCTGCTGGTCCAGCCCCCGCCACAGCAGAAACGACAGAATTCCTTCCGACCTGCACTCACCGCCTAAGCCCGGGAAGCTGTGCGGGGAGGGACAGGACGCAGCCCCAGCGACGATAGGAGGAACCCAGGAAACTCCAGGCTTGAGCTGCCTCCCGGAGCTCAGAGGACTTGACCCGTCCACCTGGAACCCCCACATCGAGGTCCTGAAGGACCAGTCAGCCCCGATGTTTCTGCCGGGATCTTGTCTTTGTGTCCCTAGAAGCTTGCCTGTGGCTGGCATGTAGCAGGGGCTCAGGAACCCGAGAGTCATTTGAAAACCTACTTTCTCAGCGCAAATCAAACCACAGTGAGGGATCACCTCACACCTGTCCGAGGGCCATCATCAAAAGACCACAGATAACGTGTTGACAGGGTGTGGAGGAAAGGGAGGCCTCGTGCACTGTCGGGGGGGATGTAAATTGGTGCGGCCACTGTGGAAACCAGCATGGAGACGCCTCAGAAAAACTAAACATGGAGCTACCGTGTGATTCAGCAACCCCACTCCTGGGCATGTATCTGAAGGAAATGAAATCACCCTCCTGAAGAGATATCTGCACCCCTTTGTTCATTGCAGCGTGATGACAAGACATCAGACAACCTCGGTGTCCACCCATGGGCGGAGGCGTAAGGAAAAGGTGAGGCATATCTGTCTGTCTAGAGCGGGAGCACCTGTGATCCGCCACAACGTGGGTGAGCCTGGAGGACGTGATGCTGGAGACCGAGCCAGGCGCAGGCCGGCGCTGCTCCATCTCACTCACACGTGGAAGCGAAAACAGCCAAAGCCACAGAAGCAGGAAGTAGGAGGGTGGTTGCCAGGGATGGGGAGGAGGAGGGGCCCTGGGGTCAAAGGGCACAAAGTCGCCGTCTGTGGGATGAGTGAGTAGAGACCCAGTGACCCAGTGTGCGGGGTGATGAGTGACCTTAACAACACTGCCCTGGTCACAGAAATGGGTGGAGGAGTGGATGCCGGGAGCTCCCATCTCACACACGCACGCACATACACGCACACGCGTGCACACATGCAACATGCACATACACACGCGTGCATGCACACGCACACACGTGCGCACACAGGCACACACAACTCTGTGAGCAGAGGGATTGTCAGCTAACTGTAGCAAGTACTTCACGATGTACATGGATATCAAATCATTGCACTGTACACCTTAAATATAAACAATTTTAATTAAAAATTACTTCCCCATTTAAACCTTGACAAACAATCCAAGATATCCCACGCGTCCAAAATAAACGTTCACACGCTTATGTAAAGATACAGCACAGAAAAGCAACAACAGAGATAATGGAAAGCGTCCTAATAAAATGTAAAACCGGAGAATGAGAGGTCCGCTCGGACTGCGAGGGTGATTAGGAAGGAAGGGGTGATGCTCTCTGCAGAGCTTCATCCTGTCGGCTGCGGTAAGCTTTCCTTTCCTTTTTCCTACGATGGGGATGGCACGTTTTTGCGGCGAGTTCTTCTGTGGGGGTTTTTCAGTGGGAACCTAAGCCAGCACTCAGGCTCTCATCTCAAATTCAAGTGCCGAAGACTTCCTAGCCTTAAGAGCACAGTGGAGGCAGCGTGAGGCTCTGACTACGGCCCCGCATATTTGACTTGCAAAGTGGCATCATCCCCTCCAGGCCCCCCGGACTCGCCGCCGTCGCCCCCTCCGGAGCCCTGGACAGGCTGCACCCTTAGGCCCCGAGCCGCTCTGTCCGGCGGAGCCAAGACGTCCCCGCGAGGCCCGTGGGAAGCCTTGTGTCATACGCACTTCGTCCATGAGGTGGTGCTGTCGTGCCGCAAAAGGACGCATCCCTTTTCCCTCTTGGTCTGCAAACCCCGAGAACAATTTGAAAAAGCGTGAGGTGAGTGATGCCTGGGGCTCCGAGGCTCCGCGTGGCGGCTACAGTTCACCATCTTGCACCACACACTCGAACGCTGCTCGCAGGGCAGGCGGTAAATGTGCTCCCGCAGAGAAGCGGCCGCGCTGGGACCGGCTGCACCCCGTGACCCAGACCCACACGCGGCCACCTGTCAGCAGTGGCACCGGGAGGCTGCGTCCCCTGTCCCCCGTCCTCCAGCCCGTCTCCCGCAGGCAGGCGCTCTCTTCCCGTGTGTACACGGCGCACATTGTTGAATCCAGTTGTTTGCAGCGTGTGTGTTTCTACCACTTTCTCAACGTCTCCTCTGTTTTGTTTCTGAGCCTCGTCTAGTCTGTCTGCCCTCCTGGGGGTGATCCCCGAGGGATGGGGAGGGGACAGAGGCTTCGCCCCAGTGTCGAGAGCTGCACCCCGTCTCCTGTCCCCCGTGGCGGAGGGCCCCCTGACAGCACAGAGGATCGTCCTCGGGGCCAAGCAGAAGCCGAGAACTGGAGGGCTGGGAAGGGGGGCCACGCCCTCTCCTGCAAGACAGATCGCGTCTCTTTCTTTTCTTTGTTATTCTGGTAAAATACACAACATAAAGTTGAACACCTGAGCCATGTCGAGTCTGCAGTGCTGTGGTACTCAGCGCACTGACAAGTGCTGTGCTACCGTCGCCTCCACCCTCCTCCAGAACGTCCTCATCGCCCCAGACCGAAGCTCTGTCCCCACTAAACCCCGACCCCTCCCCCAGCCTCCACGCTACCCTCTGTCCCTACGAATGTGACGACTCACATGCGTGGAATCACACAGCGTGTGGCTTCTGTGACTGGCGTGTCTCGCTGGGCGTGACGTCTTCCAGCTTCCACCACGTCGTAGCCTGCGTCAGAATTTCCTCTCTTTAAGGCTGAATCATACGCCACTGTGTGGAGAGACCAGCACGTGTTTATCCGTCATCTGCAGCGCACGTGGCTTGTCTCCACGTTTCAGCTGTTGTGAATAGTGCGGCCGTGAACACGGACGTGCAGATGTCTTTGAGATTCTTCTCTCGGTTCTTCTGGGTGGATACCCAGAAGTGGGATTCCTGGATCATACGGTAACTCGACTTTTGGCATTTTGAGGAACCTCCCTGCAGTTCTCCAGAGCAGTTGTACCATTTTACATCCCCACACAACACACAAGTGTTCCCATTGCTCCACGTCCTCCCCGGTGCTTGTCCAGGTTATTTGTAAAACGCTGCTGGGCACGCACCCCTGACGTGATGGGGAAGCGCTAGTGTCCAGCAGCGCCCTGCTTGGCACAGCTGCTGGGCGTTCCTATCAGGGCGCCCGCCTCCTATCTTCCAGACAGTTTGCACGTGATTCCTTTCAGTCCATTTGCCGTCCACGTCCCTCTTTCTGAGATGGCCGTTGAACATAAAACGACACTAACTTTTTCTTGCTGGGAAAACATTGCAGACTTGTTTAGAGTTATCCTTGAAAGCAGAGGAGGTGTTTAAGGGAATAGCTTCCGGATGTTATCTTGTTGGTTCTCTAGCCGGATGCTGTGTGAGGAGGACCAGAGCTCCTGTTCTTTGGATGAGGAGGAGGGAGTCCGGGGGGCTGAGCACGTGGTCCCCGAGATGCGGGCAGCAGAGCAGGGCCCAGAGGCAGGCGGCAGCTCCCAGGCCCCGCCCACTGTCGTGGCGTGTGATGTGGAGGTTTTTCCCAAACGTCCGTCTCTTAAGTTCTAGTGAGTACCGCGTGGGTCCTGGGCGATTGGTGCAGGTGGCGGTTTGCCTACATCGTCGCAAAAGCCAGGCTCCGAATTTTTACTGAAGCTTTGTTTTCTTCCCCCACTGCAATAATTCTGTGGGGGAGAAATAGCATTTCTGAAATGATAGATGTTTCTGGAATGATCCCAGCTGCTCTTCTGGGGATTCAGGAAGCCCCTCACGGGGGGACAGCCTCTCCAGAGGGAGCGTGTCTGCAGTGGGCCTAGGAAGGGCGCTGCCCTTGCTCTCAGTGGACTCTATCCCGGAGTTTGATTCTTCATATGTGAGCACATGATTTAAAATCAGAGGACATCAAGTGACACATTTTAAAAAATCAGATTATTTTGAAATACAATTTAAATTATTTAAAATAATGTTATGAGGCATGATTAAAGCAGGCATGCTGGCTTAAAGTCTGCTAGCTTTGTCCATAAGGTGAAGTCGGGGTATAATAGTGCACTTTTTAAGTCTCAAGTTCAAATCTGTCATTTTAAAGATGTCTTTTCATATCTGTGCAGCATATGGAACAGGTGCTTCCGTGAGCTGTGTGTAACCACGCACAGGTGCGCAGGAAGGTTTTACTCAGATACACAGCCCTGGCTTGGCTTCCCCAGATGTCTCTCCTGAAGGGCGGTGTGAGCCCGTGACCCTGGGCTCCGGTGGAGACGGGCAGAGAGAGTACCGTCCAGCGGGAGCCGGGCAGATGCTGCTCACGAAGATGCTGGAGGGAAGAGGAGCATCTTCCCACAACAGGCCTTCCCTTTACCCGCAGGGCACTCTGAGCCGCTTCTCCCCAAAGTTTCCTGAATGCTCAAAGGCCTTGGAGCCCTGCCCTTTCTCTCACCAACTGCGCAGCCTTAGATCTGCCTAAACTCTGGGCTTTAAGTGGAGAGAGGCGAGGTGACGATGACGTGAAGTCACTCGTGCGGAGTGCACGGCATACAAGTGAGGTAACGTCGTATCAGTACCCGCAGAGTGCAGGGCGCGGTTGTCCGCGGGCACCAGGCGGGGCTGGATGTGCGGGCACAGCTGTGAATTCCCGAGGTCCTCAAGTGAATGGCTCAGGCAGGAGAGAAACGCACAGGTCCTCCCGTCCCCAGTTTCCGGTACATTCCTCCCTGGTTGGGGGCTGTCCCTCGGCAGGTTCTGAGAGGAAGGCTATTTGGGGACCGTCGGGGCCGAGGCGTGGGGACTGCTGTCCCACGAGCAGAGAATCCATTTGGGGTGGGTTCCACGCAGAGAGCCACAGCCCGTCTGACGTGCTGAGGTTGATGCCGGCAGGGGCCTTGGGTCTGGTCACGCGGACGGAGCAAAACTTCCCCCGTGGCCCCCCTGCCCCCCGAGGACGCCCGTGGCTGAGGCGTGAGTGCGTCCAGCCAGTTTTGCACAGACTTGCTCTGCCGGTGTCTAAAGGTAGGGACGCATTGAACAGTGAAGTCAGAGACGGCAGGACTTGAGAAGAGCATCCTCTGAGAGCGGACGTGGCTGGGAGAAGCGCAGTGGGCTGCCCTTATTCCCACACGAGAGACCTCCGTTTTGCTTTAATTGTAGTAGAACCAGTGTTTTGGCCCCAAAGAGAAAAGCTGATCTTATACACACAACCATTTGAAGAAACATAGTCCGGGAAATAATAACAAGGACTCGTATATAATTAAAACTACGTGGGTTTGTCTGTTTCCTTACAAAAAGCAGACATCGGAGCAGGTAAGGAGATGCGGAACGCAGTGGGTTCACAGAGGTCAACTCGTTCAGCTTCGAGGATCTGGGCTCACACACCAGCTGCTCTCCCCTGGGCGCACAGGGCCCGTGCCTACAGGGTCCCGAACAGTGTGGCACACGCGTGTGTCCCCTACACCTGACGCGTGCCGCGGCTCGCACACGGCCATCCCGTAGGGAAGGGAAGACGCCCAGAAAACGGACACTTCAGCTCGGACCCACCGTCATCGAAGGCCTCTTTTCTCTTGTCTCCTCTTCACTGATGAGATGCTGTGCGGAAGAGGGCTCCGAGGACTAAGCGTGCAGCCGGGGCCCACCATCGCCCCTGTGATTCCACTCTCCTTGTTCTGCTCCTTGTCGCCCCTAGTATGATGGGCGCCGGTCCAGCTGTTACCCCCCAGATGCCTTCCCTGTACCCCTCGCCCCGATTCACCATCTCCGAGTGCGGCTACCCGCACTGGGTCTGGCCCAGAAGCTCGTCTGCCCTTTCAGGACCATTCACGGTCACGGGCGGCACTGGCACAGCCGTGGACACGTGTGTTCCAGTGCTTTACTGTGAATCGCCGTTCATCTGAGCAGCTACCCATGAAGCAGGTGCTGTCACCCACCCACCTCACAGGTGAGGACACAGAGGCCCAGGGAGATTCAGTTCTGTCCCCGGGGGACACGGCAGTGCTGGAACCGGGCCTTGAGCCCCCATCGTCAACCACTGTTCTCTAAATTAAAATTCTAAGCCTGACCTCCGTATCCTAATTTGGAACCCAATTAAGTATAATGCCACCGCCTGCGGGCACTAGTGCTGGACAGTGGTCAGGACCAGGATGGGTGTCAGCGTGGAACCCTCCAGAAATCACTCGTCCTTGATGCCCACCTGCAGTGAGGACCTTTCCATACTTCAGCCCGACCGCCCAGGTCACCAGGCTCAGGGCGAGAAGAGCAGACTGCAAGACGTCAAAACCTTACAAGGAAAGACTGGGTTTAGGAAACCGCTGGCTCTTCAAGGAGCCCCGGCCAACGAGGGCCTCCCAGGTCCAGGAATCGCAGTGGAAGGTGCAAGTCATCATTGGTCTCCCGGTGAAGAGGTGGGCGAACCGGCACCCAGCAGCAGCGGGCCCAGCAGCCTCCTCCCATGCCCGACAGCCCTCCTGCGAAGAGGCAGCTCCTCATCCCCATCGTCGCTCAGGCCGGCCCCGGGGTTTGCTGTGATGATGGGTGGATCACAGCACAAGCGGTGCTGTGCCGAGTCGAAAGCCCAGGCCCCCGGGACCCTCCCCGACCTCCTGCCACCCTGGAAGGAAGCCTTGGCTTAGACAGACCCGTCACGAGAGCTGGCGAGGAGGGGGCCCAGCACAGGGCACCAGGCCTGAGTGCGGCCTTAGACCTGCCTGGCCGGCCGCCCACCAAGCACAGCCTTTGGAGCCAGAGCTGGGCCACCTGCAGGGCTGTGGGGGACACTGCACTGCTGCTGTCCTTTCGCTGTGGTCCCAGTGAGGTGTCTGGTCCGTCTCCCGAGCGGGGAGCTCTGTGTGAGAAGGTGGAGTTCCTTCCTGCCCCACAAAGGCCACTGCAATGTCCACTGGGGACCCTCAGCCTCACCCCCTCACCCCTCCGCCCGGGCCCTGCTGTTCCCTGCCCACCTCTGCGCCCAGGACACGCCAGACCCCGCCCACGGCATCCAGCCTCTGCTCGAGGGCTTTGTACTGACGTCCCTTCCTCCTGGATGTTCTGCTCCGGGCTGGCCCCCTCCCCCTTTCCAGGCCCCTCACCTGGGAAGCCCCACGTGCCCCTGCCTGAGATGTCTGCCCCCGCTTCTGTGCTTTACGTTTCTTCACCACATTTGTCACCACTTGACATCTTTGTTGCTGTATCTCTGTCTTTTTCCCCTCTTCCTCACCCCTCCCTGCCACTAAATATAAGCTCCGTGAGTGCAGGAATTTTGTCTTCATTCACTTTTGTGTCTTGTTTCTGTGCCTAATAAAAATAGCTGAGGCCTGTGATGCTCTTCTCTTCACAGGCACTGTCTGAGGCCTTCGTCCGCTCCTCATACAGACTTTACGAGGCAGCGACCACTCCCTGCATTTTACAGCAGGCGCAGCTGAGCCACAGGCAGGCAGGTGGCTGCCCGGCAGTGGACCCGGTATTTAGCCCAGGCAGACCAGCTCATAGAATGTCCTCAATATTATACACCTGGTTCATCAATAAACAGGCAAACGTGTTTCCTAATTCTGCTGGGGCTCGGTGCAGGAGGGGTCTGAGCCATTCCTCCCAACAGCCCTTCTGTCTTCGTTAAAAAACAAAATTGATCTTCAGCCTCCTGGTATCACAGTCTACTTGCCTTTGGCCTTTATTTATTTATTTTTTTAGTTGAAATTCAGGCAAGATTGCAGGGTACAAGAGCAATATGCAAAATCAAGTATATTTCTATGCACTAGGAATTAACAATCTGAAAATGAGATTAATAAAACAAGTTCATTTATGGGTCCAAATTTTTATGTCCAAAAGAATTTAGAAAAACTTAACAAGAGAAGTGTAAGACATACTCCAAAAACCACAAAACATGGGTGAAGAGATTTAAGAAGACCTAAATCAATGGAAAGACATCCCATGTTCATGGATTGGAAGATTTAATGTTGATAAGGTGGCAGTACTACTCATGTGGATCTGCAGATTAAATGCAATCTCTATCAAAACTGCAGCTGGCTTTGTTACAGAAATTGACAAGCTGATTGTAAACCTCATGTGGAAATGCAAGGACTGACTCAGGATGGTCAAACATTCTTGAAAAAGAACCAAGTTGGAGAATTCATACTTCTTGACTTCTCATTTACTACAAAGTTACAGTTATCAGACAGTGTGCTGATGGCACAAGGACAGACATATCGGCCAATGGGTCAGGCTTCTAGACCCATAAATCGGCCCCACGTGTGTGGTCAGTGGACTTTCGACAAGGGTGCCAAGCAATTCGGTGAGGGAAAGTGGTCTTTTCATCAAATTGTGCAAAAGAATGAGACTGGACCCCTTGGTACCTCACACCATACAAAAAATGAACTAAAACTGAATCAAAGACCTAAATGTAAGACTAAAACTATAAAACCCTTAGAAGAAAACATAGGTGTACACCTTGTGATTTAGGGGTTAGGCAAACCCTTCTTAGATATCACACCCACAGCACAAGTGAGAAGAGCCAAATTGATGAGTTGGACTTCATTAAAATTAAAAACTTTAGTCCTGCAAATGGTAACGTCAAGAAAGTGAAAAGGCACCCCATGGACTAGGAGAACAAATTTTGAAACCATGTACCTGAAAAGGCTCTTATAGCCAATATGAAGAACAACCTAATAATAAAAAGGTAACCCAATTTAAAATGGACAAAGGATCAGAAAGGACGTTTCTCCAAAAAGATGTGCAAATGACCAATAAGCACATGAGAAGATGCTCAACATCATTAATCACCAGGGAAATGCAAGTAAAAAGCACCCTGAGGTACCACGTCACATCCAGCAGGACGGCTATACATGAAACAACAGACAACGACAAGTGTTGACGAGGATGTGGAGAAATCGGAACCCAGGTAAACTGCTGGTAAGAATGTAAAAGGATGCAGCCTCTTTTGAAAAGCTTCTGGCAGTTCTGCAAAAGTTTAGACGTAGAGCAGCCATGTGTTGCAGACATTCCACTCCTAGGTATGTACCCAAGAGAAAGGAAAATACGTGTCCACACAAAATCTTGTACAAGAATGTCTACAGCAGCATTGCTCGTAACAGCCAATAAGAGGGAGTCGCCCAAACGTCCGACGACCGATGACGGGATACATAAGACGTAGTACATCTGTGCAATGACATTCATTCAGCGATAAAATAGGTGAGGTACCGAGACACACTGCAACATGGATGAATCTTGAAAACACCATGCATGTACTGTACGATGCCACTTTCACGAGATGGTCCAGACTAGACCAAGGCAGGTGCCTTGGGCGGGGGTGGGGGTGTTGGGACAGAATGGGAGTGACGGTTGAGGGGTGCACGGGTTCTATTTGGGGGCACAACCATGCTGTAAAGTCGATTGTGGTGATGGTTGCACAACTCTGTGAGCGTCCTAAAAGTCACTGAGCTGTGCACTTGAGGGGTAGGTGAGTGATCTCAATAAAGCTCTTAACGAACGCTTTTCCAGCGCGCGTGTTCTCCATGCCAGCTGCCTGGCTCCGCAATGGACATTTTCTCCTGAATTATGTAACGCACACAAATGCCACCAAAGGAGCCACGATCATCCCCATTTTGAAGGAGGAAACTGAGGCTCAATGTGACATGCTGAGTCATGAAGCTGGTGGGGGGTGGGGGTGGGGGGACAAGAGCTCAGACCTTCTTTCGAAAGCAAACCCTTCAAATGGCCCTATGGCCACCGGTCCCCAGATCCTATCTGCTGCTGGATGCCCGGCCTCTTGGGAATCTCAGAGAAGCTCAGGGCCACGCGTGGGCACGGCTTTGCTCTTGGCCGGTCCTTTCCATCGCTGAGCTTGTCCTATGTTTATATCTAGTCTCCAGCAGGGCGGGCCCCCTGTCGTGACCGGCACTCACCTGCTCTGTGGCCACGGGCAAGTCAGGGACCTCTGAGCCTCACTCAGCTCACCATCAAAACCAGCTGCCGACACGGCCTCCGGGTGGAAGTGGAGTCCGCTACGCAGCCCACGTTCCACGCGGCCTGGGGTGTTGGCGGCAGCGTGGACGGTGACCCGGGCTGGGAGTGTGAGGAAGGCTGATGCAGGGCTGCAGGAGGGGGGGGGGAAGGGACGCTGGTTTTGAGGGAGGAGGACAAGGCCCGCTGGGGGGCAGATGGGTAGGGGGTCCCTGGAGAGCTGGGGCTTCCCCCCTGCCCCCACGCCCGTGGTCGGTGTGGCTTCTGCTGGGGGCGGGGGGGTTGGGAAGCGCTTCGCGGTGGAGGCTTTCTCATCGCGGAGCTCTGTGTCCTCCTTGGTGCTGGGATGCCTGATCCTGATTAGGATTCTCCCAGGTGGTCCGACCTCCAGGGCTCGGGGCTCTTTTCTCGCTGGGGGTGGATGACACCGGCAGACTTGTCTTTCCAACCGTGAGAAGCCACACAGGGAGGGAATTGGAGACGTGGCTGTTCTCCCTGTGCAGCCAGCGTCCCCGGCCTCTCTGTTTAGCGCTGTGGGCGAGGACCCCCCAAAAGCCACGCGTCCCAGCTGAGCCTGCGCCCCGCTCCTCTCTGCGACCTGCTCCGAGCAGACTGCCGCCCCTCCCTGCACCTGCCACCTGGGCCGCCAGTGGCCACGGTCGAGGTGCTGCTGTTTCACGCACATTAATGAAAGTCCCTCCTGTCAAAACATTTAACAAGTGTCTGGGGCACAAGGTGGGAAAGGAGAGGGGGTTTTGCAGCCCCGGAGACTTGGGTGTGATCCCAGCTGCACCACTGAGCGTGGAGGTCATGGCTTGTGTCCTTGGCAAGTTACTTGCCTGCTCTGAGCCTCTTTCCTCATCTATGCAAGTCGACCCGGGGAGGTATTGGGAAGATTAGAGAAAGTGTTATATACCATCTGCTACAGTATTCAGCACATACAGGGCTTTGACAGCGGCAAAGATAAGAACTGTTCACCTACACGCACACGTGAAACTTAGGAGTTACTCACATTTCGTCCTGGCAGGTGTAGGACCAGGGGTGCTCCCTGTACCTGCGTCGGTCCTACATGAGTCTGGGGGTCGTGCCAGGTCTTGGTGTCAAGCAGGCTGCTGGAGCCCCACTCCGCATTTTACCCTGGAAATGCAGCTCTTTATGTGGGGCCTGAGAATCTCGAAAGAGGATTCTCTGCTGAAAGCCCTTGAAACAGGCTCTTGTCCTCTGGTTCTCGAGTTTTAGAGCCAGGGAGAAATTCAGACACCACCTGGCCCCCTCCCTTAGCTTTCGTTGAGGAAAGGCCAGCAAAGTCCAGGACTCGCCAGGGAATAGGGAGCAGGGAATCAGACCCCTGCCGAGCTCACCGGGCGTTTACTGTGTGCCTGGCGCTGTCTGCAGCCCTCAGCCTGACTCCGCTTGTTCACCCTGCACAACAGCCTGTCTCATCTCCTCGCAATGATGGGGAAGAAGGAGGTCGAGTCCGTGGTCCTTAAGGCCCGCACCTCCCACCTCCTGCTTCCCACCACCTCCACAGCCTTGCGCAGGGACTCGCTGGCCATCAGGGTGGACGGGCTCACCTGGGCCTTCCCGTGGCTTCTGTGGTTGGAACCTGGGCCTTGAGAAGAAACTCCAAGAAGCGCTAGTCTGCGTAGTTTCCGGCACCTTTGCTAGAACCGTACTGTGATTAGCGATGGAAGCTCCGAAGGAGGAAACAGAGCCAGAGCGATCCACGGTGTTGCTGTGAAAATCACACAGCCTGACTCTCACCTCCATTCCTAGAGCAGAGCAGGCGGGGGGAATTCCAGAGAGGACTTCGCATTTACTCCTGCCACGCCTGGAGTCCTCGCACGTCATCCACAAGCCCTCACTCAAGCCTGCACAGCGGGAAACACGGCAAATCTTTACTCGGCTCCTGCTGACAGTCAAGGGTTGGTTGTCTGTCTCAACAGCAAGTCATTTTTGGTGCTAGTACATCGTAAGCTCAGGACGGAAGGCAGGTACTTCATAAATCGTCTGGGGGTCGAAGGGGCCTTCCTCACCCTGGAGGGAGTCTGGGGTGGGGGACGGTCTCCGGGGTCGGTTACAAAATCCGGTCGAGCTTGGGTTTATGAGGGTGAGGGTGGCCCCACGCGCAAGGTCATTGCTGTGAAAAATGATCTTCCCTGATGTGATCTGATTGGGGCATCCTGGCTCTGTCTCGAGTATAATTTTCTTTTAATGACAGCATCTGGATATTCGGCTTTCAGGCAAGAGGCCTGGGCTGTGAATCAGGTGCCAATCGCACGCCTGTAGCTGGCTATCTGGCTTTTTGCTGTTTCTTTTCAGGCAGGACCCACGGCATTTCCACGGGCTGTTCAGTGCCTGCTTTGCATTCATCGCTTTTTTTTTACAATTATAGGTGTTTGGATGCTGGGTTTGTTTCACAGTTTCCGTCAGGCCGTGTGCTCTGTGCGGGTGGGGCCCACGTCAAGTCTGCTCGTCCCATATGCCCAGGGTCTAACCTGCTCACGGAGTAAGGAATGGATAAACTTTAGCCCTCGAGTGAACCTGACTTGTGAACAAACTGACTCCCAGCTCCCAGTCACGGCGACACCGTCTGCTGTCTGTGCCCGGCACGGCCACCTCCTCCCCTCCAGGTCAAGACAGACACCTCCTGGGGACCCTGCAGAGTGCCATTCACTTACGATGGGAGCCTCAGCCTAATTCCTTCCGCTTCAACGTTGAAAAGGGACTTTTTTCCTTATTCTGGATAATTGAATAATCCTTCAAAGCTGTTCTTCCAGTTGTGTGGGCCCCGGGAGTCTTGGCCTGTGTGGTCACCGTGACTTTGTTTGTCCAAGAATAGCCTCAGCTTCATCCTCCGTCCATGGGCACGTCTGCTGCTGGGAGATGTCTCACAGGAAAGGTGGGTTCTAAACTGTGTGCGTGCCACGATGGTGTTTTCCTGGTAGAAACGTACGATGAGGCGTTCACCTCCATCTTTTCTTCACATACATCATTATTTCAACGTCCTCTTACTAAGTCCGGAGGTCTAAGACCCATTCATATTGTGGAAACTAGTTCTTCAAATACGCTCCCATTATTAACATTGCAAAAATACGTGGGCTGGCCGATTTCTTCTGTTCACCCTTTGTGGGGGTGCAAAATTACATACCAAAGCTGGTGTACAACTTAGCTGGCACCGTGTTTAAAAAAATACCACGAGCCACTGTTGAAAAAGCGGGAGATTCTACATAATAACCTGGATTTGTGGTCCATCTGCCGCTGGCTGCCGCCGGCGGGGCTCCTGCTGGGTCAGCCTGCCCTTCCTGCTCCTTCTGTGCCTGTTGTTTAAATCCCTGAAAGTGTGGGTTCGAGGTGATCGGTTTTCTTTGTTTCAAACTTTAATGTTAAAAAAGCTTTTGTAACCATGAGTGAAAACAGTACCTTTTGAGGAGCTTAAGCTATGGGCTTAAGAACTCGTCTGTGTGTACCCTTCTTAGTCACATGGGACTCCCAGAAGCAGTGACCCTTTTAGATCAGAGAAGTGGGGAGAAGAGAAAGGAGGTGGCGGAGTTTGAGTTGCTGTGTCAGCTCACTGAGTTCCTCCTCTGCCTTGTGGTCCTGGCCTTGCAGAGGCAGCGCTGCCCGGGGGGCGGCGGGAGGCGGGGGTGGTGGCAGCGGCCCCTTGCAAACATCTCCGTTTTCATCCGGGAGGATGGGCCGGCCCTGAGCCGGGCTCCGCTCCAGGCCCCGCGGGCCCTCCCAGCCTGGTCACACAGATATGGGTGGCAATAAACTGGCCGCCGTGGAGACGGGATGCTCGTGTCCGTGATCAGCGGGACCTGGGGGATCGTTTCATCATGAGCCCCGAGGTTGCCACCATCTGAGGTTCTGGGGTGATCAGAGTCAGATGCTGGTTGCCCCTGGAGCCCCTGCTTCCCGGGGGTGGGGGTGGGGGCCTCCCGTCCTGCCCCCTCCTGCTGGGGCAGGTCCCGCTCTTGGCATCCATGTGCATGTGAAGCATCACCCTCCCACTATATATACACCCTAGCAGGACAGGGACTGTTCCTTTAGGTAGATTTTATTTTTTTTATTTTTTTAAATTTTATTTATGCATGTATTTATTTATTTATTGGCTGTGTTGGGTCTTTGCTGCTGCACATGGGCTTTTTCTAGTTGCTGCGAGCGGGGGCTACTCGTGGTTGTGGTGCCGGGCTCCTCATTGCGGTGGCTTCTCTTGTTGCGGAGCATGGGCTCTAGGTGCGTGGGCTTCAGTAGTTGCAGCACACGGCCTCAATAGTTGTGGCTCTTGGGCTCTAGAGCACAAGCTCAGTAGTTGTGGCGCATGGGCGCAGTTGCTCTGCGACATGTGGGATCTTCCCAGACCAGGGATTGAACCCGTGTCCCCTGCATTGGCAGGCGGATCCTTAACCCCTGCGCCACCAGGGAAGCCCCCGTTAGGTAGATTTTATTGGGAATACATTTAATCGGGCAATAAACTCTCCAAATGATGGCGGCTCACAGGAGCACACCTTTCACTCAAAGACACAGGACATTTAGTTTCTGGTTCTTATAAGAAAACCCAAAGCCCCAAGGCTGTGTTTGAAGCTCCAAAACTGAGGCGGTGAGGCTTCCCTCCAGCAACACCCTCCCCAGGGCCCGCAGATCCTAGCGGGGCACAAGGGGGACAGGCTGCCGCCAGGGTGCCCACGCCTCCTCTGCTGGAGCTGGCAGCCTGGCTGGGCTCCCAAGGACGCGGACGGGCTGCTCCTGTGACGCTCCCCCCCCCCCGCAGGAGGTTCCACGGCTTCTCCTGTCTTTCTGGAGGTTGATGCCAAACTGTCTGGTGACTCTTCAGGCAGACGATGCCATCCACTTCACACAAAGAAAGCAATTTTGTGGGCATATGTGTGCTTTTAAGAAAATTCACAGCCCTTTTCCGCAAGACCTCCAAGGTCTTAGCAAGTACATGAGGATAAGAAGGAAACAGCCAGTTAGGAACTTGGAGAAAACTTTATTTAGCTTTGGTTCACCCAAAAATGATAAAAATTCATTCACACCTTCGCGCTGGTGCGCGTGCAGACGGGCCCCGCGTCTGCTGGGGAGGGGGCGGGGGCGGGGCCGGAGGGGTTTGGTCGTCACTCTCTGTTGCAGCGGACCCCCCGCCCTGCCCGCCTGGGATGTGCGCGTGTCCACGAAGAACCCGAGTGTGCCTGAAAACATAGGGTACAATCAAAAAACTAAAAACTGAAACAGAAGCATTCCAAGATAAGGAGAAAACACAAAGAAGGACAGTTTGGGGCCACTTGCAGAGGGGAATGGAAGAGGCGCGGAAGTCAGCGGGGGTGCGGGGGGGCCGGCAGCTCCCCGGGGCCGGAGCTCGGTGTGCCCACGCCTGCGATTCCAGGCCCACAGGTTAGACGCAAAGCAGCGCTGGCGGGCTGCCGGGCGGAGGGGCACGGTCCTGCTCCTTACCAGCCCCCTCACCCCCCGTGAGCGCCTCGTCCCCCAGTGCCCCTCGGCCCGGGCACGCCTGGGCGCGGCAACGGCGCGCGTGGGAAAGCCTCCCCGCCCCCGGCCCTCAGCTCTCGGCGGGGCGGGCGTGCGAGGGAGGCGCGTGGGCCAGACGAGCCGTGCATCTCTCGAGAAGCTCCCTCGAGGGTCGTTCTGGAAGGAGAGCTGCTGCCGAGGCTTCAAGAGCAGAGACGGCGGTCCAGCCTCCGGCGGGAGCCGCGGCCGGAGACTCTGCATCGCCCGTGGGGGGGGGGTGAAGCCAGGGGCTTGGAGGCCAGCCACCGCGCCTGTGGCCCCCCTGCCCGGGGACGCGGGGATGGTGGGGCGCCCGCGTGGACAGGCACAGAGGGACGAGGTTTGCCCGCCAAAGGCGGGCCGCAGGAATCGGCGCCCGAGGAGACACGCTGTGCTTGCCCACAGGCTCCCGGTGCCGGCGGTGAGCGGGCACCCGCGTGCGGCCGCGGTCGGGCCTCCTGCAGCACGCCCGTCGCCTCGTCGGCGCGGCGCGCCGTCCCCGTCACTCAGCCTCAGGTCCTGCCCTCCCGCGTCCCTCTGGCCGTCTAGCCGGGCTCGGACGGGGGCCTCCGTGTCCGTCTCGGAGCCGCTGGGCGGGGAGGGGGCGGCGATCGCCCGGCCGGGGGCTGGGACGCGGTGACGGTCCCCGAGGCCGCAGAGCCTGCGGGGCGCTCCCGTGCCAAGGGGCGGCAGAAGCTTGAGCCCGTTTTCGGAGACATGTACGGCTTCACATATTACAAAGCAGGAGAGATTATGTCTTAATGACACGCTTTTCGTTCTCAAAGGCTCTGTTCATCTGCAGTGGCCCCTAGCATTTAAATCTATGGGAAACATGTGTCTCACCACAGGGCTTCATACCGAGCGGGTGATTTTTCCAGGAGCCGAGGAGGCTTCTGTGATCATGGACGATCGCTACGCTGGCTTAAGAAGCTGCGTCCCTTGCCCATAAACGGGTCTCGGGCAGCGTCCGGGTGTCTGGAGTGTCCCCCGGTGCCCAGGGTGGGTGTGGGTGGGGGGCGCTGGGCAGGGGAGCCGGTCCCCGCAGGGCTCCGGCCAGAGGGCAGGGCTCTCCCACAGGCCCTGACTCTTCCCCCTCGGAGGAAATGCAGCAGACATCTAAATATTTCCAAACCAAACAAGACACCCTGAAGGATTCTCCCGTGGCCCCATCGTCTGCCTCAGGCCGGATCTGAAAATATCAAACAACGCGGTGACAGAGGCGGCCCGCGCGGAAGAGGGCGGCAGGAAGGCCGGACAACAAAGCTGGCCGCCGCCCCGTGCTGGGCTTCTGCCCGGACGGTCAGGGGCTGCTGTTGAAACGGCAGAGGCAAGAACTGGGTGGTCTTGAAGGCACAGTTCCACGAGGGTCTCAGCCTCCCACCCTTCCTCCAGGGCCCAGGGGAGCCGGCCTGGCGGCCCGGGGGCCTTCGTTTCCGCCTTCGGCTCTTTGCCACCGGGACCCTTTTGCTTTCAGGCTCTCGGAGAGTGAGAGAGCACCCCTGCACCCTAGTTCTAAAAGGCCCGGCCGGCCCCAACAGGTAAATCAGATTTGACTTTTTCATCTAGGCTTTGATGGTAAAGGGAACAGAGTGGCAGAACAAACCTTGCGCGTTTCAGGGCCATCACCTCTCCTTCCCTTGGAAATTCTGAAATCCTTGTCTGATGCCAGCACTGAATGTGGGGAAGAAAAAGTGAAGGTTGTCACTTTGACCTCGTTCTGCATGTAATTGTTAATAGAATTGTGGTTTCTTTCTTGCTTTTGTGATCTTGTTTTCCAAATTAAAACCCTCAGTGACTCAGCCTCCGCTCTGGTCCTGGAAGGGCCGCAGGGAGGCTGGTGGAGCGGCCAGCAGGCTTCGGCGGAGGACGGGCAGCAGGAGGGCTCCGTCCCCTCGGGCACAGGCTGGGGGGGATCCCTCCCAGGGCAGGCCTTGTCCCTCAGCCTGCGGGGACGTTTCAGTTCTTGGAGGAAAGAGAGTTTGAGTCCTTGCAAGAGAGCCTGGGCCAGACCCCTGGACGTGGCGGCCGGCTGTGCTCTCCCCGGAAGCAGCTTTCCGACGGGCCAGCGCCCGCCTCCCTCCCACCAGGCCCGGGAGCCCCGCTGATACCCTGGCACTGGGTGAGACGCTGGCCTGAGGGTGGGTCGGAACCCTCTCAGCTCAGACCCCAGAGGACCATCTTGCCTGACGGTGGGAGGTCCGGGGTTGAGAGTGGGACCACAGGGTGGGGGAGGGGGGCGCCCTGGAGGCCCCCCGGCTTTGCCAGCCTCTTGGGGGCCCACCCCTTCTTGTGTGATGAGAATGGGGTGTCTCCACAGTCTGGGCTGTGCCCTGGAGCTTCCTGGATACGTGCCCTGGCACGTCGTGGGCACCTCATGGCCTGCCAGGGCCCTGGGCACACAGGCCTGCCGGCCCCCCGGTGAGCCCCTCCCGTGTCTGCCCCCCGCATTCTTTGCTGACCGCCAGAGTCAGATTGTGGAGTTGGATGGAGTCGGGTTGGCGGTTCAGCCCTCCAATGGGGAGCAAGTTTGTCGTCCTGGAAACGGGTTTAGCGACTTGAACCTCGAAGACGTGCTTGAGCCCCAGAGATGTCATGTTTGGGTTCCGACAGCTGCATTCCTGACACGCAGCCTTCAGGACACTGTGTGATAACGCTAGCTCTCCCCCAGTTCAAAACGGGAAGGCACCTTCTCCCCAGTCTTCCTCTTCGGGGGGGTACGACCTGGATGCAGGGCCTGCGTCTGAGGCAGCTTCGGGGCTGGTGCTCCCCCAGGCTTCCCAGGAAGTGGTGGGGTTGTGTCTTGGATGCTTGGCCCAAGGAAGGCGGGCTGGCTGGGGCGGGGCTCTGCGCCCTCAGGGAATCACAGCCTCGCTTCTGGCCCCTCAAGGGGGTCCGTGGTGGGGAAGGCTGTGCCTGGAGGGCCCAGCTGCCGTCAGCCTCCTGCAGAGAGCGGGCTCAGCCTGCAACGGCCTGGCCGGGGGCGTGAGACGGGCAGCCTCTGTTCAGGGGGAGCTTGGTTGACAACAGTTACAGGAGGAAGTGTCTCCCAGAGACACGTGGGAGTCCCAAGCCCCTGGTGACCCTGTTGGAAGATGGAGTTTCTCCAGATGTAATCAAGTCGCTGTGAGGTCACACAGGTGGGCCCTGATCCTGTGTAACCGGGGTCCTTATAACACGGGGACATCTGGAGGCAGAGACCGACACTGGAGATGGGTACCAGTACCCTGTTCTTCAGTTTAGGAAACTGAGGCCCAGACAACGTAAGTGATGCTGCAGAGGCAGGCCTGGGGTCCAGTGAGCCCCACTCTGTCTGTCTGTCTCTGCGCAGGGAGCCAGGCTGCTGCTCAGGAGGGACTCACAGACGCCGGTGGGAGGGGCCGTCTGAAGATCCCTGGGGACATTTTCCTTAGCGCAGGAACTTTCTCCAGGAGGGATTTTCAGGGCAAGCAAAGGAGCAGGGTTTCAGCCTATGGTCTGGAGTGGACTGTCTGTGGCCTTTTGTTTGTCCACAGGCCGGCTGCCTCTACCAGTGAACCCCTGAGCCTGGGGCGGCGTCTTTAGCTGGTGTCAGAGGTAGACGGAGGTCCCCCTGCCCGCCACCTGCCTGGCCCCTCTCGGGGCTTGGGGCCTGCTGTGAAGGAAGGTCATCCAAAAGAAGGAGGTCTCGCCCCCCAGACCCGCTGTCATCACCACAGGGGATGCCCGGGGCTCAGAGGCGGCCGGTGCGGAGCCCACAGGGACATCGCCCCTTCGAGGAGTGGCCAGGGCCCCTCCAAGTGCCATTCATGTCCTGGACAACCTTACCCTGCGCCCTGGTTCCAGCCCGTGGACTTGCCTTCGGCCGGGGGATCAGCTTAGCTTTTGGAAACAAACACAACAACCGAAAAGAGGCTGTTTTGATGCTTCTAGAATTAGAGGAGGGAAATTCCTGCCTTTAGAAAAGGAAACTTCAGAGGGTGATTATTAAACCGTTGTGGTCAATTTGGCGATTTGGAAAGATGGCAGGTGTAATAAAAATGTCAGCCTTGCCGTACTTGGGGTTAGAACCACAACCTAGAAGAAGATGGTGCGTGTGTCTGTATGTCTCCACGTATGTCTATAGGTGCATCTGTGTATGTGTGACCATGTGTGTCTGCGTGTCTGCCCATGTGTGTTCTTTAAGCAAGGGCTCTGGTACTCGTGGCCTGGGCACCAGGCAGCCTTTGTTTGGCTCTCCCCGTCGGTGGGTGGGGTCCCCTCCTTGGCCCTTATTGCTGGAGTGTTGTTAGTGAACAGGGGCTGGGGACCCTGGGTCCTTACTGATGCTGTGAGGCCACATAGCCCTGGTGGGCCAGCCCAGCAGCCCAGGGGAGGGTGAGGGCCTCAGCTCTCCGGGCTGGTCCTTCCCCACGTCCCACCACCGCCATCCTCCCACCCCCCCATCCCCCCATCCTCCCACCCCCATCCTCCCATCCCCCCCATCCTCCCACCCCCCCATCCCCCCATCCTCCCACCCCCCCATCCCCCCATCCTCCCACCCCCCCATCCCCCCCATCCTCCCACCCCCCATCCCCCCCATCCTCCCACCCCCATCCCCCCATCCTCCCATCCCCCCCACCCCCCCATCCTCCCATCCTCCCATCTGTGCCTCCCCCTCCTGACTCAGGAAGAACCAGAGTAACTGATCACTGTGCAGTCACGCTTGGCAGCCGCGGGGAGCTGGGGCCAGAGCCGCCCTGTCCCCCGAGAGAGTCTGTGTGACCGTGTGGGACAGGTGGGCACCAGTCTACCACAGCTGCCCAGGTGGCAGGTGGGATGCCGGGGTGGGGGACCCTTGCTTTTCAGACAGGGCACTGGTGTGGACACCAGCTAAACACAGCTGGGCGGCCTTTCTCGGCTGCAGGCCCGTGACGATAAGGCCTTCCGCAGAGGATTTCTGTGAAACGTAAACAAGCTAGTGTTCATTAGCGGTTGTCAATCCCGCCTGAGCAGCACGGGCAGCTGGGGGCTTCTGAGGACCGCCGAGGCCTGGCCCCCCGGGAGCCGGCGTGGCTGGCCGAGGGTGACCTAGGTGGGTTTGAAGCTCCCCGGGCCCCTTTGCCGGGCTCTGGGGCCGTGACCCAGCCCTGTGCACACGAATCACCGAGGGTCAGCCACCGACGTGCCCTCTCTGGACCTAAGACCAGCCTGGCCACCTCGAACGTCAGCCCAGGAAAGTGGTTCTTTCCTGACGGAGGTTCTTTTCCTTCTTGAAGAGCAGCCACTCGCGGGGGTCATCCTGGGGCCTAGCCGCTCACCCCACGCGACTAAGTGCTGCTCCTGCCTGCTCAGCGCCGGGGTGGACGGCGCCACGGAAAGCCGTGACACCGGTCGTGCCGGAGAGGGGAGCCCCGACAGGCGGGCACCACCGGCAGCTGCTCGAGCACCCCCCACCGGCTCTCCCTGAGCCCTGCCCCCACCTTCTCTGCAAGGGACAGAGTCTGGTGACCAGGACAGGCTGTGGGAGGGCACCGTAGAGACACGCTTGGGAAGTGGAGCTGGTGGGGGGGGGGGTCCTGGACAAAGTCCCCATGATGGAGTTGAGGCTGCCTTTGGGGAGCAGAGATGACATGGCAGAGAGCGGCCCCTCAGACTCACCAAATCGGGAGCAGCTTGTGATTCCGGGGAGCTCCGCCCATTCTCACTGGCAGGGTGCCCGTCGGTGGACAGAGTCCCTGCCTGGCTGCGGCAGAGACCCCCCACCCCCACCCCCAGCTCTCTTTGTCTGCGAGACGGCAGCTCCCAGGCTGGGGAGCAGGAGGGGCCCTTCCCGAGGGAAGGCCTGGAGGGCACCAGCCTCCCTGGGCCCCCTCTTCTCTCCCACACACGCAGGCCGAGAGGACTGGCGGTCCAGCCCTGGGACCCGCACCTCCCCTGCAACCGGAGAGCTGAACGTGTATCAGTTGCTGCGGACGCCGGGTGCCCTGAACTCCAAAAGAGCCTCTCGCGCTTTCATTTTCCCCCAAACGAGCTTGACGTCCGCGAGCCGTGGCCCTCCCGGACCCAGTGTCTGCATCTGGCATGTCTGTCCTTGCTCAGATAGGGCTGCGTGGAGGCAGGTTTGGTAAAGTGTATTTCCGTTCTGATAAAATATATTAAACTATATTTCCACGCTAAATAAACCCGTGCCTGTTTCGAATTCATCACCGTGATGCACAGTAATTAGGTAGATAGGCATCTACAAGGGAGTTTTTCTTTCGGGAAGGAGGTGCTAATTCCATCTAATACCTGAAGATTTCCCCCAGAAATCAGACTTCCACTCTCTATAATGTAAGCTGAGATGATTCTCCCCAAATGCTCTGGACGCCGCGGCAGCAGCTCAGAAAGTCTGGGCACGCACAGCCGGGGAATCCACTTACTGCCCCAGAGCCCAGGCAGAAGCCAAGGAAAACAGAAGTACGTGGGCTCTGCAGCTGATGCCTTGGCCTTGGAGGCCTGGCGAGATGGCAGTGGCCTCACAGGTCTGCGGCCCAGCTTCGCAGGCGGCTCTGCTCACGTCGGAACGGGAACTCCTGAGGAGTTTTCAGAGACTCCTCTGCAGGCCTCTCCCTCTCTCCGTCCCCTGGTCGTGCCTGACCCATCTGTATCTGGGGGTCACTGAGGTTGCAGCCCCCCTCTTTGCTTTGTCTCTGCTCCGCCCTCCGAAGATTTTATCACCAATAAAGGAATTCTTTTTCCAGCCTGCTCCAATCACCACCCTCCTCTGTCTGGAGAACTGTGACATCACTTCTGTGTACGTCCCCAGACTCATGGCACCGAGGTGGGTAGACTTCAGTGATTCCACCTGGCTTTAGTTTGCAGAGTTTACTGGAATAAAGCAAGACGTATCATTGCTTTGAATAGAAATGGGGAGTGTCTCCTTCTTGGTACAGGGCTCAAAACGAGGCCTTACCTTTCCCAGGGGCCATCACAGAGGTATTTCTGTGAACAAACTATTCTCGAAAAACCTCTTCAGCTCTTCACTTAACCCATTAATGCACAAGCCTGAACACCCACCTGTCTGAACCTGTAAACTATCTCGAATTCAAACTGCCCTCCTGGACCTGTGGTTTTCCCAGTGTGGTTCTGAACCGACACTGTCAGCCTCACCGGGGAGCTTATTCGGAATGCAGGCCCTGGAGCCCCGCCCCAGACGGCCTCCTCGGAAATGGGGGGGGGGGGGGGGGGCGGGGCGGGCCGCCGCCTGTGCGCCACCAGCCCTCCTAGCAATTCTGATACACTGGGGCCGCCACACCCGCGTCTGCCACGCTGGATGCAGAGGTCTCCTATGTGACGTTGGGGAGCGCACGTGAGATGAACCGGAACCAGGGGACGCGGCTCGAAGCCCCGACAGCCGGGACCTCGTGCAGGCACAGCTCCTCGTACAGGGCTTCCCTTTAGTGGGCTTCCCGGGCAGGGTGGGGCTGGGGCAGCCCTGCCCAGAGCCGCGCGAAAGGTGCCATTTTCCCCATTGCATCTGCTCCCTGTGTCTCTGGGTCACCTGTGCTAATCCTTACGATGCTTCTCACGCTATTATTATTATTATTTTTATCATTATGGTGCTCTGTGACGAGTGATCGCGGATGCTACTACATCGCTCACCGAAGGCTCAGACGAAGTTCAGCATTTTTCAGCAATAAAGCATTTTAAAACCAAGCTCTGCCCTTTGTCTTTTAGACATAATGCTATTGCACCCTCAACAGACTCCAGCGTAGCGAGCACGGAACTCTCATGTGCTTTGGCCACCGAAGATGTCTGTGACTCGCTTGATCGCAACACTTACGTTATTGTGGTCGTCTCAAACCCAGCCCACAGTATCTCCAAGGTCTGCCCGCGCAGGTCTGCCCAGAGGTCACTTTGGGGAAGTGGCTGCACCGCGCGAAGGGCCCTGCCTCTCTGCGCAGGGCCTCCGCGCGCCACGAGGGGGCGCGCCGGGCGCGCCGAGGCCCCGCGGCCCAGCCTTCCTCCCGGGTCCTGTCATTCTCTGTATAAACAAGTTACGTGCAAGTGTTTAGGATATAAATTACGACCACGCCGGCTGCCTGGGAAGGAATGTAAACACAGCACTGTGGTCGGAGCAAACTCTGAAACTGACTTCATAATTTATAGCAGGCCCCCAAGGAGCTCAGAATAAAGGGAAAAGAATCCCTATTGAACTGCAAATATGATAATGGAAACACAAAAGAAATGTTTAAATCACTACTTCATTTTTGGAAAATACAGAAAGGAAGCCTAAGGATTAGGCAGATGGTTAGGACTTTTTAAAACAAGATGTTTTACTGAACCTGTCTTTGGACTGAAAGTCCCTCAGAATACAAAACGCCCGTGTGGGACACGTCCACTCCGGGGTATTGGGTGCCTTGTGACTGATGGGAGACGGAGCTTGAGGGAACGAGAGTCACAGGTGAGTTCTCCAACGCAAAGCAAGACCTGAAGGACCTCCGTGTCACACGCAGATCCGCAGTCCCAGCGCTGCTGGGAGTCTGCAGGGCGGGTCAGACAGGCGGGGCCAGGCCAGGGCCACGTCCTCTGCCCCTCTGCCGGCTTCCTCTCCTCTTCATTCCAGAGCTTCAGCAGCTCTGCCTGTAGCATCCGGGCTTGGGAAGCCTCAGGAAGCAAAGCGGGAAAGGAAAGGGCTCAGAGGGCATCCCGAGTGACAGGAGGGAGCACAGCAGACAAGTGCGGGCCGCCCTGTGCCCTGGCCCAGAGCGGGGGACAGACAACGGCCCGCACCCTCCACCGCCTCCCCCCTCCTGACAAGGGGATCTGACGGCCACCCGAGGAGCTGGGGCCTGTGCGCTGGAGCCCGGCCCGGCCGAGGACAGCCCCGGCTGACTGACGCTCTCCCCACCCTGGTAGGGAAAGGAAAGAGCAAAGGGCAGAGCTTGTGTGCACAGGGAAGACAACGGGGTGGGGGGGGGGGCACAAAACCTGGTCTCCTCCAGCCTTTACCTGGCCTGCTTCTCTTTGAAGCTCCTTCACCTGCTGGTTTCTGTTTAGCCAGAAGCAGCGAGGGTGAAGGAAAGAAATAACAGAAAGCGTTTCTTCTTCCCTTTCTCTCCTGAGAAGACCCACAAGCAGAACCTGGCCTGTGTGACTCGAGGCTCAGACCCCACACCACGTCAATTACACAGCTTAGAAAAAAACCCGCCCAGTGTCGAGTTGCAATGCCGGCCGGCGAGGAGGAGACCGGGTGATCTAGCGCCGGTGCAGGAAGGAGGTCCCCCAGCAACTATCTGTTATATACATTTTATTGAAAAAATTTTACATCAAAATAGTTTGGCAAACTGTAAAAGTATACGTAAGTGCAAATATATCCTCCTTTTAAAATACAAGCAAAGTGTGAGTATACACGAAGATCATAAAAATATTTTTAAACTATGGTGGTAGAAAACAACCTTGTAAAAAACGTTGTATTGTCACAATACTGAAGGCCACTTTTTTAAACGAGACACGTTGTTGCTAAATACGTTCTTGATAATGTTCTTTGGCACCTGTTTCCAAAGGTAGCCTTTGGCAAAACACAATTTTCCCACTGAGCCAGGCAACAAGGCCAGGCTTTCCTGAAATCCTGTGCCCGGCACTGCCTTTCAGAAATGCACATACATTTTCCACGGACAAAGAAAATCACACACAGCCCGTCTGCGTGTTTCAGACCCTGATTACTGAAGGCAATGAAGATCCCAGAGTTCCATGTTTATGTTTTCCGGGTGGTAAATTTCCACCATCTCCGCTAAGAAGTGGAGTTTTCCCCTCGCCGGGAGCCTGCACAGATTTGGGGCATGACCTTGGGGTTGTCCTTCTACCAGTGGCAGACCAACATCAGCACAGGGCGCTCGCCTGGCCTGGGGACTCTGGCCACGTGACTGGTGTGCTACTTACAGCCAGGGCTGCTCTGTGAGTCCACCTCAGCCGCTGCTCGGAGGCAGAGAGGGCCTGGCCCGGCGCCCTCCCTCCGCTCACATGACGCAGGGCTTAATGTCCTGGCAGACGCTCTGGTGGTGGTGGTGGTGGTAGTAGGGGCCGCTGGCAGAGGGGTGGAAGGAGGAAATGCCGTTAAAGTTGAGGACGAAGTCTTTCCTGTCGCACACCGGGGTGGCGTGGTGTTGGTATCGCGGGAGCCCCACTGCAGGGAGAGAGAAAAGGAGACTTTTCAGAAACGTCTGTTCCTCTGAGGACGGGGCATGTGACGTTTGAGAATTTCATTTAACGTATGTCTTATTTTGACTCCAAGGAAGTTGGTCTTTTTAATTGCTGTAAACCCCCCATAAGTTTCTCAAAACTGTAGGCCACGGGAGGACTCTGGAATCCTGGTGTGGTGGTGTTTGCTTTCGTCGGGCCCACAAACGTGCAGCACCGTCCCCGCTGAGCCAGGCTCTCCGTTCCTGCTACTCCTGGAGGCCGTGCGAGGCTCTAGCGGCCACTGGCCCCAGGCCGGGCCCTGTCCCTGCCCGCAGGGTCCCAGCCGGTGCTGCCTCGGCCCAGCTCCTGCCCCAGAAACACCACTATTGTCCTCGCCTCTGGTTCCGAGCCCCCCCCCGCCCCGCCCCACTTATTTTCCAACCAGCTGGCAGGCCCTGGGGGGGGGGGGGGACAGAAAACAATCCCACGGCCAGAGAAGGGCCAGGAAAGAACGCGCGCGGCTCCGGGGGTCGCACATCCCTCAAGGGAAGCGGGGCCCAGGGAGCAGGGTCTGCCTTCGGGTGAGAGCTCGGCTGCGCCCCTCCGCCGCGCGGGAAGCCCCTGGGAGAGCCCGGCCAGTCCACAGCCTCTCCCCGGCCTGAGCCCGGCCTCGCGCGCCGGCTTTTGCTTTTGCTTTCCGGCGCCTTCGCCCGGGGCGCACTTGGCTGGGCTTCTGGCGCGCGGGACCCTGCGCTTCTCCGGCCCAGGCCTCTCTCCTCTCTCGGGGCTGGGCTGCGCTGGGCCCGCTCCCCCGAGGCCTTTCTAGTCTCCCGGCGCTGCGGGCACCGCCTGTCCACGCGGGTGCTGGGCCGGGTTGTTCTCGCCTCGCGAAGACGCTACCCTGCGGCCCGCGGCGCCTCGCCCAGCCGCATCCAGCGCTCGCTGAGCCACTCGACGGCCCCGCGGCCCAGGGCTGGGCCCGAGATTAGCGCCCTGAAACACCGACTGTGGCCAGACCCGCGCCCCAACGTGAGCCGTCGCTGCCGCGCAGGTGCGCTCGCCCCGCGTGAAAGCAGCTCGCGGTGCCGGTTCCCGCATCTGCAGCCGGCGGGCCGGGCGCCGGCGCTTCCAAGCGGCCGAAGGATCTAAGAGCCCGGCGCCTTCTTGAAAGGAGGCAGAGAGGCCGCGGGGCCTCCCAGAGCGCACGGGCCTGGGCCGCCGGGGGGTCGTGCTGGGAGCGTGTGCTCGGGCACCTCCTCGGCCTCCCCGCTCCTCGCGGGGCTCTGGGCTCTCGGGGGCCTGGCCCGGCCTGGGAGACGCCAGCTAGGCCCGCGGGGAAGAGCGTTCGAGCGGGGAGGGAGCCAGAGCCCGCGGGGGGTGCCGGGGGGAAGCAGGGTGTCCCGGCCGGGCCACGGCCTCCTGGGGCTCCAGACTCGGCCGGAGGGCGCGCGAGCGCCCCGGGAGGCCGGCCAGGCGGCGTCCCTTCTCCCCGAGACAGCCGTGCCCCCGGCCCCCGCGCTTCTCGGGCCTGTGCGTGCGCCCGGTGTGTGGGCTGCGGGCGAGGGCGGCCTCACACCAGGGTCATCAGGCTCCTTCTGCGCGATTCTGAATGTTTAGGGAAGTGTTGCACGGCAGCCGCGGGGCCTCGGCGTCCGGGTTGCGGCCGAGCGCGGCGCCGGAGGGCGGCCGGCAGCGCCCGGAGGGGAGCGGGTGGGCGGGCGGGCGCAGAGCGCGCCGCCGGGCTCGGCGGTGATTGACAGCCAGTCCGAGGGGGATTAAAAAAGTAAGAGAGGAGGGTCGTCTGTGTCGGTTACTTGTTGAAATTCCCATAAAATTGAACAAGACTCCGCTCTCAGTGGGTTAAGTCAGGCTAAAATCCTCTCCGGTGTGGTCCTGCCCAGACTGTCTTTGTTTAGTTAACCTCTGAGACCCGCATTTAAAAGGCCTATTTGGGAAATTTCACCGTCCAGGGAACCAACATCTTTTGCCCATTTCTGGGCTTCCTTTCTCCCTGGCGCTCTGGTCCCCACCGATGCACGAACATATAACGCAGGCGGCGGCGTCCTGCGAACCCTTTTCTAACTGGGGCGGCCGAGTGTCAGCTAGAGCCCCCCTTGCCCGGCAGACCAGCCCGCCCCAGGGGGTTGACAGAAGGGCTTATCTGCACGGCCCCCATAAACCGGGCTAAATATTCAAATGCCCTCCTCCACCCCCATCTGTGCCCTCCCACCTTTCACCGCCTCGGGCAAGTCAATAAATTTTCATAATCTGCGACCAACAGAATTTACACCAGCAACACGACGAGAGGCGCCCAAAGGGCAGGCGTCTCTCTGCAGAGCGAGGCCGCGGGCCCTGGGTCCTGCTGGCCTAGGCCAGGCCCGTGTGTCCCCAGCTTGGGTCCACTGTGGGGGACGCAGGGGACTCCTCAACCGCCCGGCGCCCCTCCTCCCTGAGGGTGTGCCTCCCGTGCAGGGTCCCGGGACCCCTCTGCGCTCCTGGCGCCCCTTCCTCCTTTTCCTCCTCTCCACACTCGCCCAAGTGGAGCCCCTCCCCACGCACACCTCGGGTCAGAGCATCTCCCTTCCCAGTTACTCTCCGGTGAAAGCACAGCAAAACCAAACAAACAGACAAACAAAGAAAAAAAGACAAAAGAAAGCAACCACAGCGCCTTGGCCAAGGTCCTCGGAGGCCACAAGCCTTCTCCCTAAGCTAAGTCAGGCCTGAGATTTGAGCCCTGCAGTCCACGGGGACACCCAGGGAGCTCCAGAACGCAGGCAGACGACTCCATCCTCCTAGGGGTGAAAATTCTGGAGGCCCGGCAGGGACCAAGGCTGTGGGGGAAGGCCCTGTGACCCCGATCCTACATTTCCCGCAGCCCCACACACAGGGTCTCGGCTTCCCCAGGGCCGCGGCCACCCGGAGCGGGGAGGCCTAGAGGCGATGCCCGGCGGGCCGGCCAGGCCCCGTTACCTGGGAGGTCCTCGCGGGCGTTCTGGTGCAGGTAGCTCTGCTCCAGCGAGTAGGAGGACATGCTGGTGTGCAGGCCGGCGGGGGCCGCGGGGTTGCTGCCCGCCGTCAGCGCGGGCGGCTGCTTGAGGTAAGGCGAGGCGCCGGGGGAGCTCCAGTGCGCCGCGGGGCTGGTGTAGGGCGAGTGGCACTCGATGGCGCTCGCCACGGCCGGGGACGAGGGCACGGGGCTGCTGCTGCTCTCCGGGCCGTAGTCCCCGCCGCCGCCGCCTCCCCCGGCGGCGCCGACGCCCCCGGGCCCGGCGGGCACCGGGCAGCTGGCCATGTAAGTGGAGCCCGGGTTGGGCGACATGTGCGGGACGTGGTGGTGGTGGTGGTGGTGCGGGTGCGCGTGGCCCGGGGCGCCGGCGCCCGCGTCGTAGCCCGCGGGCATCATGTCGAGGCCGCCGTAGCCGCCCTGCGCGTGGCAGCCGAGCGGCGCCGACGGGGGCGCCTGGAAGTCGAAGCCCTGCGGCAGCAGCGAGGCCCCGAAGCCCAGGCCGCTCACCACGCGGTGGTACATAGGCTTGAGCGCCTGGCACTTCCGCCTGAAGCCGCGCGGCCGGCGGCGGAACGAGCCCTCCTCGAACATGAACTCGCTGGCCGGGTCGATGGTCCAGTAGTGGCCCTTGCCCGGCCGCCCGAGGCCCTTGGGCAGCTTGATGAAGCACTCGTTGAGGGAGAGGTTGTGGCGCACCGAGTTCTTCCAGCCCTGGTAGGCGCCGCGGAAGAAGGGGAAGCGCGCCTGCAGGAACTGGTAGATCTCGCTGAGCGTCAGGCGCTTGGCCGGCGAGCTCTGGATGGCCATGACGATGAGCGCGATGTACGAGTAGGGCGGCTTCTCCGGCCGCCGCAGCCCCGAGCTCGCTTTCTTGGCGCCCCCGCCGCCCGCGCCCGCGCCCTTGCAGGCGCTCGGGGCCGCGCCGGCCGCGCCGGAGGAGGAGGAGGCGGCAGACGACGACGACGACGACGACGACGACGAGGCGGCCTCCAGGGCGGCGGCGGCGGCGGCGGGCGGCGGGCTCATCAGGGCGGCCTGGAGCGCGCCGGGGCCGGGGCTGCGCGCGCGACGGAGCGGGGCCGGCGGCGGGCCGCCCGCGGAGCTCATGGGGGGCCCGGGCGGCGGGGGCGGCGGGCCCGGGGGCGCGGGAGCGCGGTCGGCCCAGAGGCCCGGCGGGCGCCCTAGCCCGCCGCCCGGGCTGCAGCCGCGGCCGCTCCGGGCCAGCGCTTCGCCGTCGCCTCCCTCAGCTCCGCCGGGGCTTCTGGCGGCGGCCGCGGGCCGGAGGCGGCGCCCGGCGCATCCCTCCCCGGGCCTCGGGCCCGGCCTGCGCGGCGGCGGAGCCGGGGCGGCCGGGCGGCTGCGCGCGCGCGAGCGGGGACCGCGGCCGGGACCCCGGGGACGAGCCCGACGTCTCCCCTCCGGAGCGCGGCTCGCTCTGTCTCTGGGACTTCCTCCCGCCCGCGCCCTCCCCCGCCGCCCTCCCCCTCCCCCTCCCCCGCCCCGCCGCCGCCGCCCCGGGGAGGGCGCGCTGGGCCCGCGCTCTCTCCTCCCCCCGGCCGGCCGCCCGCTCCCGCGCTCCTCCGTCCCTCCGCTCTGCGCGGGCCCCCTCGGCCTTTTAACTCCTCCCTCGGCCGCTCGCCCTCTCCCCCACCCAGCCCCGCTCAACCCGAGGGACCGCCGCCGACTCACAGGGTGCCGGGCAGAGGCGCCCCCGCCCCCCGCCCCTGAAAACTCGACCACCTAGACTTTAGGAAAGCTCCCCTCTCTGAGAGCCGGACAGCACCCCTGCCCCCCACCCCAAAGCCCGCCCCTTCCCTCCCCCTCTCTCCGCCTCCCTCTCCTCTGCTCTCCTCTCCCCTCCCCTCCCCTCCCCTCCCCTCCCGTCCTCCCCCTCCTCCCCCTCCTCCTCCTCTCCGCCGGTCCGCGGTCCTGGCCGGCCGAGTGGTGCTGCCGCCGGTGCCGCCGCCCGACCTCCTTGGCCGCTGACCCCGCGCCCGGCCCGCCAGCATCTGTCAGCCTCACGTAGACGCCGCGGCCTCCGCCACACGCCGGGCGCCCGACGCCCAAAGGTAACGCGCGGGTCCCGCCTCGCGCCGGGCCTGCAGGTCCCCCCGCGGTGAGCCGGGCCGAGGCCGGGCTCCGCAAAGGCTCTCCTTCCCGGACACTGGAATCGGGGTCGAGCAGGACTCCCGTCCGCATTCGTTTTGCCCTCCTTTCCGTTTGCCGCTGGATGTTTTGCACAAAATGCAGAAAGAAGGGCGCGCCGCGTGGCAGCAGCGAGATGGCTGTATTGATACGCGTCCCGAAGGGGCGTGCGGCTGTCCCTGGACTCACACCCCCAGTCCCCATGCCGCCCCCCCGAGCCTGCGAGCCCTCTCCGAGCCGCCCTCCGCGGGACACACGCCACCCAGGGCGGCTCTGTCCTCTCCCGCCGAGTAGGAGGCCGGCTGGGAGAGAGGACGTGGCCTCGGGGGGAATCATTCCCAATGAGAGCGGACAGGTAGTTACTGGATTACACGTGCAGGGGAGCCTCGTCTGACCTGGGCCGGGGCTGGCAGTGGGAGGAGAAGGGGAGGCCTGGGAGCCGGGGGGGGGGGGGGGGGGGGGCCACACGGGGCTGGTGGGGGAAGCCGGAGGGGAGGTGCTGCAGACCGAGGACCACAGGGGAGGCCGGGCTGGGCGCACCTCTGCGGCTGCTCAGAGAGACCTGGGTGCCCGCGCACGTGTCAGGCAGGCTGGGGGGGGGGGGTGTGGGACGGGGGGAAAGGGAGACTGCACGCCCGGGGGGCCTCTGGAGAAGGTGGCAGCCAGAGGGCCCCCACCCAGCAGGCCCGAGGCAGGCCCTGAGGGTGCACCAGCTCTCTGTGCCCCGAGAGAGCACCGGAGCTGCTCCTGGCCGAGTGCGCCTGTGGGGCTGGAGAGGGAGGAGGGGGAGGCTGGGGGCTGGGCTGGGCTGGCCCCAGACAGTGACCTGAAGTTGAGTGGAAGCAGGCTTTTTCCATCAAACCCTGCCTGGATACCACACACGGAGACCGAGTGTCAGTTTACTGCCCGGAGCCCGGCTCCTTCTCCCTGAGCTCCACTGTAATTAGACAAAGAAAACCCAAATTAGCTGAACAGGCGTCGACAGCTTCCTCCAGGGCACCCCTGGTACCTACATGGGAATGTGTCCGAAAATGGCTTGATTGTAGCCGAGAGTCAGCTAAGAAAACACGGCCCAAATGCACTCAGTGTACCGCTCATTTCCAATAGAAAAAAGAAACAAGCCGCTCTTTTCCGGATGGGATGTTTTGGTTGAGTTGGGAAAGGGGGTTTGCAGTTGTTTCCACTTCTAAGAATTCCTTTCCGAGTGACTGGGGAGCTTTCTTCTGTTTTTGATAGGGCCCCGTTAATTTCATGGCATTTTTTTTCTCTTACCCCTTTTGTCATTTTACAGGGAGTAACTTAAGTAAAAATGGAAATATTCAATAAATACACTGTGTTCACTAAATCAATGCTTTAAATGTCTGAAAAACGATGAAATACAATAGAAACTAGAGTGAGGAGCACAGAATATCTGAAAGGAGCTCCCCCCCCACGGCCTTCTCTCTCTGTGTGTGCATGTGTGTGTGTGTGTGTGCGCGCGTGCGTGCAGGCAACGGGAAGAGAACTGGCTCAGCTGAGAAGCACAGGGACAAGGAAGGCAGTCGTCTCATCTGGAGATGGTGGTGGCTGGCAGTAGATTTGGGGAAAGTTCAGCATGTCGATATATCCCTGGCACTGGACCCTCTCTGACTGTCTGCACCTGGGAGTTCCAGGCACATTGGCTCTCAGGCCCTAAAATGTTTGGGGACCCGGAGAGTGAAGAATAAAAGGCACCAGCCCTGAAACCCAGGCAGGGCTAGTGATAACCTTGCACACCAGTAGTTCCCAGTTTTGGGGTCTTTTTGAGAATATGGTAGAGACTATGGAGGCTTTCTCCAGAAAAAAAACATTCGCAACGTGCCTGGGAGTTTAGGGGGTCCACAGACACTCATTTAAAAAACACTATATATTTTTAGTTTCTACCAGTTTATCTGGTTAAATGATTAAGGATTTTAAAAATCTCCCTTCCCATCCAAGAGACAGTGGTATCCATGTTGCCTAAACCCTCTGAACTTGCCAGAAATGCCTGCTTATAGTTTGGGGAGAGCTCCAGGCCAGGCAGGTCCTGGAAGGCAGTAGGCTTCGGAGAGCAGGTCTGCAGAGCTAGGGCCTCTCTCCCCAGGGGTCTAGGTGCTGCCCTGCACTCCGGGACCTTCCAGGGGTTGGTGCCCTTCTTAGTTATCTGAGCAGGAAGGGGTTCTTCTTCAAACCTCTTTCTTGGAGAACCCCCCCCCCCTTCTGCCTATGGAAACTGTTCCTCTGGCAGAGACCCCAGGTCTAGAAGTTTGTTCCTTGTAGATTTCATAGGCATAAGCCTTTACGTTCATATCATGTGACCACCACGTGCTCTCCGTATCTTCCCCTTTAGGGATAAGGAAACTGAGGCTCAGAAAAAGGTCAGATGATTTGGTGAAAGTCACACATAGGCAAGTGACAGAGCTGGCCTGTAGCTTAGGTCTGGGATCTCAATCCAGTGCTGCTTCCACTACGGGGCAGCAAAACCTCTTGGAAATTTGTTTTAATTATTGATTTATACAAATCTCCTGGGTGAGAATACATGCCATGACCAATTATGTCAAACTCTCTGTCCCTGGCAGGAATACCTGAATTTCAGTGTGGCAGACCGTTAGGAAAGTTGTGTTTGTCTCTGAAACAGCCTTCCCTGTCTCCGAGCTCTTCCCGATTGACTTTCACTGTCTTATAAACAACAAAAGTCTTGACTTCTTTCTTACGGGAAGGAAAATTATGGTTCCTTAAAATGAGTGCAGATCTGGCCAGGCGCTCTTCGATTTTCCAGAAACACCAGGGTGCCCTGGGTCCCCTCTCCATCCCCTGAGCTGACCCCTCTGTAGACTGTCTCCATCTGGGCTGTGGGTTCCTTTCTGCTCCAAACCCCAAGGTCCCACCCCTGCTGCAGCACAGGGGAATGTAAACTTCGGGAAGCCTGGGTTTCTCTGATTTTGTTCTGTAATCGGCGTTTTATTCTAGGAAATCTCTTCATTATTGCGGTTTAAGTTTTATGTTCTTTGCATGCTTCCTCTGCTGCGTGGGTTTTACATGAAATGGCTTAGACTAAACCAGCTACCCACCGGAGAGACTCACCAGCACCCACCCTGTTTGCGGCCACCTGAGGCCTCTCCTTGCAGGCACCTCTGGCCCTGCGGCCCACTTTTCCCTCCGTAGCCCAGTGGAGCTGGCCTCTTCCCAGTTCTGGTGGAAAGCGACCACCCTGTCCGGCCTGTGCTTTGGTATAAAGTGAACGTGTGTTGAGAGACTTTTCTAGACAGCGGGTGGCACTTCTTGCTGGGGCCTAGGGAGTGAGCCTGTGTGTGGGGGGAAGCGCCCCACAGGCCAGCTAGAAACTCTAATTTACAATAGAAAATCCGGCCTCCAGGCCAGGAGGAGGCACCAGGGCGGGCTTGGAGAGGGCACCTGGGCCAGAGCGGTAATGGCGGGAGTTTTACATAGGCGTCTGCTCTCCTTCCTCGGTCCAGAGCCCCCAGACCTCCTGGTTTGAAAGCCAGCCGCCCAATTCCAAATGTTTATTTAGATAGATTCTTCCGCTCTCCAAACGCCTGTGTCCTGGGCAGGGCTCTTTTTATAGCCACCTTCCTGAGAGATCCGCCGATAGGCCCCAGATGCCCTGGGTCTGGCAGTGGGCAGACTTGATCACCCTCTTGGCGGGATCAGTGGTGCCTGGAGAGGAGGAAAGGGGTCCACCTACTGGAGCCCCTGCGGCGGCCGCACCTCTTCCCATCTCTGCGCTGCCCAGGTTTCAAGGCCCAGCTCCCTACAGTGGGAGACATATCTTTGGGGTGGTCTGGCTCAGCCCTGCCGTGGCCCCGCCTTAGGCCTCTGGGACAGCCTGCTCCATTTATGGTGGGGAGGTCCGGGGCTTGAGAGGAGGGTTCCAAGGCAGGGACGGCCATTCCTCCTACCAGGCAGCTTCCATGGAAGCAGGAAAATTAGGGAAGCCTCCCACCCACTCCCAGTCTTGGGGAAAAAAAGGTGGAACAGTGGAGAGTGCCGGCGCGCCTCTGCAGGACCACTGTGGGTCGGCCGGGGTTGCTGGAAGGGAACCCCCGCTGATGAGGGGAAACCCTGGAGCCAGGCCTCGTCTTGGGAACGAGCCCCAGGGTGCGCAGAGCTTGCGTCCCTTCCCCTGCCCCCACCCGGCTGGGCCCCTGCTCTGCAGACCCGCTTTGGGAGGCCCAAGCGCCCAGCTTCTGCTTCTGCCTCCCCAGGCTCGGGAAGAAGGTAGCTGGCTCGCTGGGCAGGGCTGGCGGGCGGGCGGGCCAGACGCAGAAGGAAGGAGGGTGCGCGCCCAGGGCTGCGGAGGCACCGACCGAACACCCGCGCTCGCTCGGAGGTCACAAGGCCGCGCCTCGGAGGCCCGCACCCCTCGCCCGACGGAGAGCCCAGGCCGGCCCGCTGCGGGTCCGCGGGCCTGCGGGCGCCCTGGAGGTCCCAACCCGGTCGAGTCGGGCTTTCTTCTCGCGTCTGGCTCCTCTCCTCCCCTCCCCCCAATAAACAAATATCTCCCCGGGCAGCGAGCCCCGCGGGCGCCGGGCCCTGCGCACTGCACGGCGAAGGATGAACTTCCTGGAGCATCAAAACTCCGCTCCTGTCTCCCCGCTGCGCTCAGGATACGGGGCGCGCTCGCTTCTCTTCAGAAAAGGAAACGTAGCTCTTCCAAAAATATAAATCAGCTCTGACGTCCAAATATTTCTTTTGTCCTCCAGCATCCTCTGCAGGGATAAATAAAACGTGCTCGGCGCCCAGGGCCCGACTCGGGACCTCGGGGCGCCCAGACGCCGCCTTGGAGAGCTGCCTTTGGAGAGCCTTCCCTTCAACCCATCCCCCGTTGCTCCTCCCCTCCTACCCAGCCGGCGGTCGGCCTGTTCCGGAGGCGGCCTGACCCTCGGTGGCCCGGGCAGCCCGCAGGAGGGGGAGGGAGTGCTCTCTGGTGCTGGGACGGAGGGGCCGGGAAAGCACCCGAGGCCGAGCCTCCTGGACAGGCCGGAGGCCGCCTCCCCAGGCCCACCTTGCCTTCAGGTTCCAGGTTCAAGGCTCGCGACTTCCTAAGGACGCAGCGGCCACAGGTTCCCCATCAGGGGTTCCCAACCCCAGGGCGGCCTCCGCTTCGAGGCGAGCCCAGAGGACCCCAGACGGACATCTCTGAGGGCTGCGGCCTCAGTCCATTCCAACCTGGAATGGTTTAACCCGGGTCATCCCTACGCCCCCCTCCCCATCTCCCTCCTCCCATTTGGGCAAGGTGGACAGGTTTTCGGTGGGGGCTTTGAAAAGAAATCTATACGAGGGGAAGCCACACGTAGCAGGGCGGCTGAGGGTCTGGAGTGGGAGTCCCAAGGAGTAAAGGCACAACATCCCAGGGCAGCGAGGCGGCGCCTCCGCTTTCCATCCTGCGCCCCTGGCACCCTGGTGCTGGAAGCCCACCAGCCTTTTTTCCGTCACCCCCCGCCCCCGGTAAAACACCCTGCAGCGCCCAGGCAGCACAGCCTGAAGGGCTTCGGTGGTGGCGGCCGGTCCAGGCAAGGCCTGTCCACCTGCCGGATGGGGGGATGGGGGGATGGGGGGGCCCTCCCCGCGGCCTCCTGGGCCTGGAGGTTCCGGCCCAGGCCCTGGGCCTCCGCGCTGCGCGGTGGGGGCTGTTCTCCAGCCCCCCTCCCCCCGCTCCAGGAGGGGTCTTTATTGATGAGCTGCTTAGAAACCCCCGCCCAAAACGCCCCAGAAGGGTTTAGATGATCCATCACCCGCCACTTCAAGAATGCTTCCTCCCTTTCAAACAATCTTCGCACAGCAGACGGGCTGCGCCGGGGAGGGGCGCGCACTTGAAACGGGAACAGCTATATAATCAACGTCCAAGCCATCCCGCAACCTTTCGGAAACAGGGACTCAGGCCAAAAATCCCTCCGGATGATTTACGCGGCCTGCTCGTCCGCCCCGCCCCGCGTGGACTCTGCCCTGTGCCGGCCGCGCAGGGCCCGCGCGCTCCCGGCTCCGCGGCGCGCCCACCCGAGCGCGTGTCCGCGGGGTTGTTCGCCTTTTAGGGGAAAGCGCTCTCCATCTCGGGGTTTCGGGCCGGAGGAATCTCGGCCCGGCGGGTCACGGCGTCCTCGCTGGGGAGGGGAGGGAGCCCAGGAGGCCAGGCCGTCAGTGAGGGTCAGCCGCCGGCCCTCCGAGGCAGCCCCGGGTGCCTGGGGTCGCGGCACGGCCTCCCCTCCCCGCGGAGCCCGCGCGGAAGGAGCGGGCGTTCCTCTCGCTGCCGCTGGGTGGCGCCAGGCCCCCGGGAATCGCGGCCCCGGGGGTCCCCGCCCCGCCCCGCGCGCCGGTCCCCGCCGCCCCCACTTGCCCGGCCCCAGGCGGGCCGGGTCCTGCAGACACACGCGCTCACCTCGGACTCGGCCACCTTGGGACGCACCCTGCCTTCCCGACCCCTCCAGCCCTTAGAATAGAAAGAAGGCGGCCAGGCATATGCTTGGGATCCCTGCACGGAAACGCTCCCTCCCTTGCAAACTAGCGTGGGTCTTGCTGAAGAAATTCAGGCTTGGGTTTGGCCCTTCTGGTTTCCCACAGCCCGTCTTCGTTTGCAGCCCGCCTGGAGCTCTGGGAGCCGAGGTCTAGCAGAAAACAGAGAACAGACAGACAGCCGGGCACCTGGACAAGCCAGTCGCTTGGTCGGGGAAGTGCTTTCCGCTCCGGACTGCGGCAAAGAGGCTGCAAGAGTGTCTCTTGTCTTCTGGGTCTACATTGACAGAAAGACAACTTTTTGCTTTAGTCCTCATTCCTTTTCACTAAGGAAAGCACCCTACATGTGTCGCGCGAAAGTCTGCAACACAGAAGGGAACTTTGGGGGTCCTTTGGGGTAGCAGGCAGGGCAGTGCTGGGCTTGGGAGTCCACAGGCCAGGGGTGCTGGATTTGGAGCCAGAGACCACGATGTCACCCACTGGCCTTCCTCCGAGACGCCGAGTGAGAAGCAGCTGCACTTTTATCTTTTAGCAGATAGTCTGACTTTTATTTAAAAACTCCTAAAAATTGAGTTTATTCAGGCATACCTTACGTACAATAAAACACACCCATTTAAATGAAGAGGTTATGTTTTTATTTTTATTTTTGTATTTTTTCTTACTAAGAGTTTCATAGTGCACGTAAGTGGAAGGGTGAGCCCTCCCTCGTATACCCATCACCTCCATTTAACAATTATCAGGACTTTGCCACACTTGCTTCATTTATCTCGTCTCTGTTTTCATTTCTTGCTGAAATATTTCAGGGCAAATACAGACGTGTGTTTTAAAAAGTCACCTTATTACTCTTCCCCACGCTCTCCAGCTCTGGTTCTCTCATACCTCAAATTACATTTTGGTGCAGACAAACCCTTTCCTTAGAGAAGCTGGAAACAGGGCTGGGACGCTGTTCTGGTTGTGTATTTTATAAGCAGAACTCTTTATCCTGCTGCCCCCTCCCCCAAGTGACTTCCAGCCCCAAGCTTCCTGGCTTTTCCCCACCTGGGGGAGCTGCCCAGAGGTGACAGACCTCCTTCGCTGCGGCTGGGTGTGTGCTTTAGCAGTAAGCTGTGGATGGGCTGCTCCTTTCTGCAGTCACCAGAGTCACCCCATGCTGCCTCCACACGCACACCGCATCATACACACAGGATTCATTTTATTGCAAGATCACACGTGTCCTTTGACTATATCTGTAGGGGTGTGTGTGTGTGTGTGTGTATGTGTGTCCCCGTGAACCATACAGTACTTTCCAGTCGTTTACCCAGACAGCGGCCAGCTGGGAAAGACGTTTTCATGTTGTTTGAAAGTGCCTGTGGAGCATTTTGGGCGAGGCTGGGCTGTGACGGGATGGCGGTGGACGGGGATGCAGGGGTTGGCCTGTATCCTCAGGACCCCGTCCCTACCAGGACAGTGCAGCTATTTCACAAGTATTTGTTAGTTCACGTGTGTGAATTTTCCCGGCTCCCCCAGACTTCGCATCAGCTTTGTTCTGAGCATCCCCTCAGTGCAGCCACAGCAGTGATGTGATGTCTTAGGCGGCCCTAGGTTTTGTTTGACTGTTGCACCTGCTCCTGGTGACCTTGGGTAAGTCTATGAGCTTCAGTTTCTTTCTTTTTTTTTGTAAAATGGGAGTAATAAAGGTAATCAAATGTGCCTCCTCCAACAGGGACTAGTGGATGAAATAAAAATTGTAAAATTTTTTTAACGTTTTGAAATATATACATTTATACTGTTGCTTTTGGCCTCATCCAACACAAGCTCCGTTTCATTTTAAGGTACCCTGTAAGCCTCACCGGCCTTGGGATCGTTCCTTCCCTGAGCAGTCTCTTACCGGCACGTTTGGTTGGGTCCTTAATAAGGAAAAGATGGGTCCTTTGTCTACGAGTTTAACCCAGTCTCTGCGGGCTGGGGTCTCTGCTCTCCGGGCGAGTTCGGGTTGTGGGTGGGGCTCCATGGCTTCACGGCCGAGGGCGAATTCTCCCCTGTGGGGGGATGTTTCCCTGGGATCCGATCACAAGGCTCCTGGAGGGCTCCAGCTCCTTCGCAGCACCCGGGCCGCGGGTGCCCTCGCAGCACGGTCGGTGGGTGCCCACGGGCTGGCGCAGGGCACGGAGACCTGGGCGCGGTGTGTGTATGTGTGAGTGTGTGTGTGTGTGTGTGTGTGTGTGTGTGTGTGTGTGTGAGCTCTGGCAGAGAAGCTCACTGGATCGAGGAAGGTAGAGCGTCATTTGTCCGAGGAAAGTGTGCCTCGCAGAAAGGCGAAGCGCCCGCCTAATAATGCCAGGCGCGCGGGCGGCTCGGGTGTGTGGGACCTGGGTTCGTTCACCGGGGATCAGTGGAACCTCGGACAGCTGATCTGCTCTCCCTCGGGTTCGAGAACTCACGGGGAAGCGTGGAAGCGCGGAAAGAAAACTAACCAGCTCGCTGCTGCATGGGCGGCAAGGGTTCCTCGCAGTCGCCCACGTTGGCGTTTGACACGGAATTTTTCTTCATTCCGCCCCATTTCTCCTTTGCAAGAGGCGCAGGCTCTGGGCGGTCCTGTGGGAGGCGGCGCGGCAGGCGAAGACCCCTCCCCATCCAGCCTAACCAAGCGCCCAGGGCGGGCGGCGGGTGCGGGTTTGTCGCCCCGGTTACGCCGCGCTACCCCGCTAGCCTCTCGCAGCTCTACCTCGGGAAACGTAAACTGCAGCTTGGAAAACTAATATTAAGTGCGCACGGAGGTCGCAAATGCTATTTTGTTCGTTTCATTTTATCTGCGTACCCCCGTGCACCTTGCCCTTACTAGTTACGCGACCTCGGGGAGCTACTGCTTTTTTGGACTTCAGTTTTGCCAGCTCTGTAAGTGGGATCCTAACAGCGGCCGCCCACAGGGTGCTGGGAGGGCGCCGCGGGCTCGCGCCGTCTAGAGCCCAGAAGAACAGCGCGCCGCACACCTCGGCCCGGGACGCGCGGCCGAGACCCGCTGACCTTGGCCCCGCGTGGACGCGGGCCCCGGTCGAGGCGAGACCTGGGGACCATCGGGGCGCAGCTCCACCCCAACCCCGGCGCGTCGTTTTAGTTTTCGAATTCGGGTCAGAGTGAAGAGTTAAAGGCGGAGCCGGAGGAAGAGGGACGAAGAGGCACCCGGGGGCGCGAGGCCGGAGCCCGGAGTCCGGCACGCGGAGTAGGTGCGGCGGGCCGGCTCCACGATCGATCCGGGCTCCAGGGGCCTCGCCGGCCCCCACCTCGGCCGCGACAGCCGCGCTCAGGGCGGCGGTGCTGTGGGCCGCGGTGCGCCGCTGCAGCCCCAGAGGGCAGGGCGCATCCTCGGTGGGAGCGGCACAGGCTGGCAGGGCACAGAGGGCGACGAGTGCAGCAGCTGGGCATGCAGAGCGGCGAGAGCGTTTTCTTTTTTTTCGCCTTCGAAGTGTCCCTGTTGGATGCTCCGCCCCGCCGTCTCTCCGGGTGCGTGCGGACCGTCTCCAGATTCAGCCTGGAAAAGGCGGACGCGATACAGCCGCTCGTTGGCCGTCGGCTGTGCTCTGGCCCAGCGTGGCCTCTCCGCGGTCCGGGGAGGCGCGGGGCGCGGGGAGGAGGCCAGGCGGGCCTTCCCGGGGGGCGCAGACCTCTGCCCGGCGGCGCTGAGGGGGGCCCGGACGCGGCTGCTCCGCCAACCGAGCGGGAGAGGGGAGGGGAAGTGACCTCTTGAACCTCATCAAATGCGAATTCTATAAGCAGATTTTTCAGCAAAGAAAAGCGGAAGGACAGGGAAATGGAGAAACGCCGGGTCCACCTGAGGCTTGAATGGCCTTCTTAGACTCCTGGCCTCCGGGGTGTTCAGGCGTCTCTGCGGTGGACCAGCTGCTGCTAAAGAACTTCGGGTTTTCCCTCGGGAGGGCGAGGCTACCAGCAGACTTCCTCCACGATGCGTGCGTGACACACATAGACACCGTCGCCGCTTAACAGCCATTTAAATAAATCACGCATGTAAACTCTTACTCTTAAACCGACCTGGCACAAAATAGCTTTCCTTTACCCGTTTTCTTCACCCATTTTCTTCCTTCTTTCAGTACTGGCTTTCGCAGCCAAAGTTTCGTCCCCAGGCTGCTGGCTTTGCAGCCTTTCACATGTCACCTTGCTGTCTGGTCTGCCGCGAGGGTCACGTGACTGTCCATCAGCGCGGGCCCAGGATAGATTCAGAATTTTAGTTTCTCCCTGGAGGGACAGTACATTTTGGGAAAAAGCAAATGCCCCTTTTGTTTGGTTTTCAGCTGGTGAGTGAGAACGGGGTGGGGTGCTGGCAGCCACAGCAGAAGGAGACCCAGCTCTGAGCCCACTTGCCCGCCAGAGTCACTCATTCCGTCTTCAAGTCTGTGGCGTTGAAATATGCTAAGAATCTGGAAAACTGTGAGCCGTTTGCATCTGTCAACTTCTCATTCGGCAGAAGGGGCTCTGAATGCCCACCCCTCCCCCCATTGAAAGGAAGTGCTGTTCGGGAGGTGCAAGTGTAAACCAAACTCCAGAACCCAAGTCTTGGGACGAAATGGGTGTGGAGAGTGAAACAGGCCCGCTGGGCGGACAGGACCGGAGGTGGAGGGTGGGGTGGCGGGCCTCTGTGAGCCCACCCGAGTCAGGGGGCAGAATGCACCTGGGGGTCTGGGCTGGCGGATCTCTGGCGGGAGCACTTTCCGGGGGTGCAGGGGGGTGCGGTCAGGGGGAGAGTGTGTGTTGGGCAGAGCAGAGGGCGTGGCCTTGCTGAGCCCAGTGGTCGGAAGGTAGATGTATTTTCCCTTTGTGGTTTCTGCCTGCGGATGGAGGGCTCTGGGAAAAGGTCTGAGCCTGAAGACCTTCCCAGTTACAAAAGTAGCATTTCCAGTTACAAAGTCAGTTACAAAAAATAAGCTTTGTTGTGCATTTTATGGAGGTAGGGGTTTAACGAAAGGAAAAGAATGTAGATGCATCTAGCGGGTAAGTATGACTGGAAAATAAGTTTCGGGGTTTTTTTGGGGATGGGGGCTTTCATTTCCCAACATCAGGAGATATGTCTGTAGTGATGTGAAAGTTGTAGGTAATTTGGGGTGTCTTGAATTCATGACGATGTACTCCCGACCCCGTTCTAACTAGGAGAGTGTTTCGAGGCCACGACTGGACTGATGTCTGGAGTGTGGGTGCCACTGCAACGTGAAGACCAGAGCTGGGCAATGTGGGTGACACCCCCTAGAAATATTTTCCCTGGCCTGTGTTATTTGTAGTTTTCTAGTTTTCATTCACTTTTCTGATGAAAGGACATAGTGCACTTTCCTTTCACATCTTGAGTTAAAAGTAGAATTTGAATTGATGTGTAATTTCTGTTACTTCTGATCAGGCGAAGTTTGTGTCATCCAGGTCATCTTCATGTAAAGTGCTTCTTAAAGCTTTATATACTGCTTGAAGAAAAGGTTTACATTTTGAAAATTTAAATTATATTAAAAGATTGTGAATTTCTCTTTTGCATTGTATTTCCTTGTTATTCACTTTGTCTTTTCTATGGAAGGTGAACAACTTAGCACGTATCTATTAACCTCCCATTAATCCTTCAGAGAGGGAGAGAGGTAAACACATCTTCACCCTTTGAAACTAGGAAAATGGAGTCATTGGAAGATGAAAAGTAAACCCTGAGGTCAAACAGGTTGACACTTTCATTAATAACTGGGAGTTTCAAAAGAGAGCAGTACGTTGGAGAATGGGATAAAAATGTGTTTTAAAACCTTTGCGTTATCTAGAGAACTTTCTAGATTTCTTTCTCTGTTCGCCGGGCGTGTTGTCCCCCAGTGACAGCATCTCCATATCCTTGAGGCACTGTGCTCCCCCCCCTCGGTGCTGGCCCCTGGGCAACCCCCGCCCCGGCCTGTCTGTATCCCTTGTCTTCTGTGGCGGACCCTGTGCGGGTGTGGGGTCAGCCTCTGGCACCTGGAGCTCTTCTCTGGGATGCTGAGTGAAGAGGATACATGAGGGCGCCTGCTCGGAACGCCTGTGACCATCTCACCACTTCCCCGGCTCCTTGGCAGAAGCCCACTCACAGCAGAAGAGGACGCCCCTGGAAAGAAGCAGAGGAGACGGACAAAATGTGTGCTGACCACACTTTGGGGGCGGAGCTGGCGAGGCCCTAGAGCGCTCATTTCATTTCTTGGTTCCAAAACCATTTGTGAGCGCTGCTCTGTGTGAGGCGCTGCTCTAGGTGCTGGGGGAACATCCGGGGAGGACAGTCACGGTCTCTGCTTTCAAAGCTTACGTTCCAGGAGACAGTCAACAAGCAAATGTAAAAAGCAACCTTTCAGATGGAGAAGAGTGTTTGAAGACAGACCACAAGCAAGTTCATAAATGGGGACAGTTCTGATGGTCGTGTGGGAGAGAAGTGATTTCCCCCCTTCCCCCCCCACGCAATAAAAGATAAATTCACAAGAGAAAAACAAGCACAAGTTTAATAACATGTTTACGTCCTGTGTACTTGGGAGAGCCCCGGGAAATTGGAGTTGCTCCCTGAAATGGCCAAGCCTCCACTTTAACACCATCTCCAGCTAAAAACAAAACGAAGGTGTTGCAGGGGGCAGGAGCCAGTTAGCGGAGGTTATCAGGAAAAGACCCTGCCCAAGGCCAAGGTCGTTACGCAGATTTCAGTCCCTGCCTCTGGGTTGACTTTGGGTCCTCCTCGGCTGCCTGCCTGGTCCTCCCTGAGGGCAGCTTCTGCGAGGTTTTCAGAGCTCCTCCCTGTCTGCTGTTTCTTAAAGACAATCAGATCAAAATAATCCTTTTGCCACAGAGACCTGTGGCGGGGGGCTTATCATGCCCCCCTCAGTACTGGAGGTAAGGAGGTGACAGGGCGCGGCGGTCAGCCGCGGAGGCCCTGGGGGGTCATGGGTCTGGGGTCTGGGGATCCAGAGGACCTGCTGTGGGAAGATCCGGTAGACAGAGCAGCAGAGATGAAGGCCCTGAGGGGTGGTCTCAGGGTGTCCGAGGGTACCGAGGACCAGGGTGCCCCTCTCCAGGGGCCCGTGTTCAGGATGAGAGAAGCAGCACTAGCTGACAGAGGGTCCTCAAGTCCGCCTTCTGGGCTCTTCTCTTAGGCTGTCACCCCCACAGACAGCCGCTGTTCTGTTATGGTCACGTGATGGCGCCAGAATTTTGAGAGTATAGCCCAGCTCATGCTTCCATGAGCACGCACATGTTAGTGGCACATGTTTGCAGATATGCTGATTTTTTCTCATCTTGGTCACAGAGGCACATTATTCCTAAACTCTGTGGGTGCTCAGGTCTGGCTGTGGGATTGGTGTGGGTAAGTGACCGGCGGGAGGAGGTTCTTATCAAGTTGCACACTCTTCCCACGGTGGCAGGCAGCCCATGCAGCTCTGGAACTCGGGGTGCTGAGGCAGGAGTGGAGGAGTCACTCTGGTGAAGGGACAAAGGTGACAGTCACGATGTGAAGATGAGAGTCAAGCACAGGGTATCGAGAAAGCTGAGGGGGAGTTCACCTGTGGTCATTGAGTAGTGGAAGATCCATACTTCGGAAATCAAAAGTGGTTTGTTGAACACGTGAAAAGATGCTCAACATCACTCATCATCAGAGAAACGCAAGTCAAAGCCACAATGAGGTATCACCTCACACCAGTCAGAATGGCCATCATCACAAAGTCTGGAAACCACAAATGTTGGAGAGGGTGTGGAGAAAAGGGAACTCTCCTGCACTGTTGGTGGGAATGTAAGTTGGTACAGCCACTATGGAAAACAATTTGGAGGTTCCTTCAAAAACTACAAATAGAACTACCATATGATCCAGTAATCCCACTACTGGGCATATACCCAAAGAAAACCATAATCCCAAAAGAAACTTGTACCATCATGTTTATTGCAGCACTCTTTGCAATAGCCAGGACATGGAAGCAACCGAAATGCCCATCAACAAATGAATGGATACAGAAGATGTGGCATATATATACAATGGAATATTACTCAGCTATAAAAAGGGATGAGATGGAGCTTTATGTCATGAGGTGGATAGACCTACAGTCTGTCATACAGAGTGAAGTAAGTCAGAAAGAGAAGGACAAATATTGTATGCTAACTCACATATACGGAATCTAAAAATGGTACTGATGAACTCAGTGACAAGAACAAGGATGCAGATACAGAGAATGGACTGGAGAACTCGAGGTATGGGAGGGGGCGGGGGGTGAAGGGGAAACTGAGACGAAGCGAGAGAGTAGCACAGACATATATATACTACCAAATGTAAAATAGTCAGTGGGAAGTTGTTGTATAACAAAGGGACTCCAGCTCGAGGATGGAAGATGCCTTGGAGGACTGGGGCAGGGAGGGTGGGGGGGACTCGAGGGGGGGGTCGGGGAAGGGAGGGAGTACGGGGATGTGTGTATGGAAACAGATGATTGAACCTGGTGTACCCCCCAAAAAAAATAAATAAAAAAAAATAAAAATAAAAAAAGTGGTTTGTTGAGTTCCTAGCCTACAGTGAAAGGGAGCCAAGAGCGTATCAGGATGACCCAGGCTGCAGCAGGGACCCTTACTCATACACTAAGTGTGTTCTCTCGCGGAACCAGAAACCTCCACATAGGACAAGCTTTGGAACAGGCTGTGTCAGCAGCTCAGTGATGTAAGCAGGACCCCACGGTCTCTGTCTTTCTCCTCCGCTGGCCCCAGAATCCACTTCATCCTAGACCTTGTTCACGTTCTGGCTGTAAGACAGCATGGTCTGGCTCTGCGTGCGTCACAGGCGTTAGGATGTAGGAGGGGACTCTCCAGTGGAGGAAAGACGTTCTCTCCTCGCTTCCGCGTGCTTCTCTCTGGGTTGGCAACAGTCTCCGCGGGATGTCGTTCATGGATGCCCTAGCCAAGCACAGCCATCACGGATAACCTAGCCAATCAGGCAAGGGCAGTGGGTTGGTCTCCTAAGGCCCCTCTCTGGAGCTGGGAATGGGGCCAATCTCCCCTAAATCACATGGTGTCATGGGATTAAGAAATGAAATCCGGGTTCTGTAGGGAGGAAGGAGAAATGCATGCAGGGTAGAAAGAGTGTAGGAAGCATTCAAGGTAGAAATAAGGAAGAAGAACCTAACACAGATGATTCGAATGTCCAAAAAATGTAGCGTGGGAGGACATGGGATCATTTTCTTCAAAGTTATAAGATTTTGTATTTGTCTGAAATTGAATTTCTGTTCCAGTCTGAATGTGGGGGCATCGTGGGGTAGGATGAGAAGGGAGTGCTCCCTAAAACTACCTTTTGTGTTACCTGAGCAGCTGGGTAACACACAGATTCAAGGGATTTAGATGTAGTATTTAAGGGTGAGGTCTAGGGTACTCTATTTTGTTTTTATAAATTTATTTATTTATTGGCTGTTTGGGTCTTTGTTGCTGCACACGGGCTTTCTCTTTGAGTAGCGGGGGCTACTCTTCATTGCAGTGCATGGGTTTCTCCTCGTGGTGGCTTCTCCTGTTGTGGAGCATGGGCTCTAGGCACGGCGGGCTTCAGTAGTTGTGGCACGTGGTCTCAATAGTTGTGGCTCGCGGGCTCTAGAGCACAGGCTCAGTCGTTGTGGCGCACGGGCTTCGTTGCTCCGTGGCATGTGGGATCTTCCCAGGCCAGGGCTCAAACCCGTGTCCCCTGCACTGGCAGGCGGATGCTTAACCACTGTCACCAAGGAAGTCCCATGGGTGCTCTATTTTTAAACAGTGATTCATATGAGTCTGATGTAGACCGTCAGCTGCACGCCATTTGGAAACCACTGGTAATGAATACAGAATAGACATATTTTTTTGAGCACACAAGGAACAGTCACAAAAATGGACCATATCCCTGGCCATAAAGGACGTCTCAATACATTTTCAAAGAAATAACAGTATATGAACCATGTTTTCTCACCACAATGCGATACATTTAGATGCATCCAACAAGAACAGTAAAAGGAGAGCTCAAAAACGCGTTTGGGAGCACCCTCCCCCAAATACAGAATAAGTAGTGAGGTACAGAGCTCACCATAAGGGGAATTGTGAAGTGCTGAGCGCTGACGACAGAGAAGACATTCCATGTCGAAGTGCAGCTACAGCAGTACTTAAAGGGACATTTGTGGCTTTGAAACCAGTGATCAGGCATTAAGAAGCCGGGCGAGCAAAGCAGCTAATGGTTGAACTCCAGAAGCGAGAATAAGGGCACTAGAACCACCCAAAGAAACAACGCAGCCGCCTGAATTCTTCCTGAGAGGCAGCAGAGCCCACGCGGGCTGTGTACCGTGGGCAATGCATTTATTAAAGGACACCGAAGTGCTCTCTGGCTTGGGAGGGCTGAAGAGTCTGTTTTGGAGGCTGCCTCACCAGAATGACATTGAATTCCACCCCCAAAGAGCTGTAGAATGACGCCGGTAGTTGCTGCCACCACTCAGCACCCCTAACCGCTGGCCATCAGGGTCTCCTCGACTAATTCACGCCCTTGAAGTCGCCTGGCCAGGGAGGAGTTCCTCCCTTCCACGCCTGGTGCCTGGCTCCTGGCACTGCTCTGTCTCAGAGGGGGTCTCCCGTGGGAGGATCTGATGGGCAGAGTCTAGATCTCAGGTGTGAACGCAGGACAGGGAGGCTGGGAAGGCGAGGTTCTGGCTTCACCTTGGGAGACAGAACTCATTATGGAGGAAATTCAAAAGACATGGGGGTCAGCGGGTGCATGGCAGATACCTTCTGCGTTCAAGAAGGAAGGAAATCATAGAGACCCTAGCAGATCTCAGTAACATGGGCACCCTCCCTCTGCAGGATTGAGATAATTTACAGACCAAAGGTGTTCCTCGCACAAGGATAAGGTAGACATCCCTCTGATGAGACTTAGAGAAACAGGGATGTTACACAGGCACACACACACACTCGTCAGGAAATAGCTAAGGTAGAGGATTTACAGTTTATAAGCGAATAATTCTTCATCAGCTTGAGATTCCAACTCCTGAGAGAGGTGATCATTGGACAGTTCGGACTCAGATGCCTGCCCTGGGCATGTTGGGAGGAGAGAGGTCCTGGCCCCTGGTTTCTGGGTTGGCAGGTACTTCCTCCTGACAGTATATGCACAATAGGAAACACCCTAGGGGGCGGCCAACAATGACAACCGTGTAGCACCTGTAGCATGAGTTGTTTCATTAGTTCCCTATTGGTGGACGTGGGTATTCTTTACAAAATTTCATTACTATAAAAAAGCTTCAACAAACATCTTCGTCATAATTTTTATCCTAGAAGTGAAATTACTAAATCAAAAGATATGGCTAATTTTACGGCTTTTGATTTGCAACAATTTACAGTCTCACCAGCTGTGACAAAAGAGGATGCACTTCAATGCATCTTTCCTAGTTTTGATTATTTCATAACAGAGGTGATATCTCATGGTTGTTTTAATTGGATTTTTAAAAATTAATTAATTAATTAATTTTATTTACTTATTGGCTGTGTTGGGTCTTCATTGCTGCACATGGGCTTTCTCTAGTTGCTGTGAGTGGTGGCTACTCTTCATTGTGGTGCGCGGGCTCCTCATTGTTGTGGCTTCTCTTGTTGTGGAGCATGGGCTCTAGGCACATGGGCTTCAATAGTTGCGGCACATGGGCTCAGTAGTTGTGGCTCACGGGCTCTAGAGCACAGGCTCAATAGTTGTGGCGCATGGGCTTAGTTGCTCTGTGGCATGTGAAATCTTCCCGGGGCAGGGCTCGAACCCATGTCCCCTGTATTGGCAGGTGGATTCTTTACCACTGTGCCACCTAGGAAGTCCTGGAATTTTTAATTATACCTGAGGGGAAGCAACTTTACATATGTTAGCTCTCTAATATGTACAGTATTTTGTAAGGGAGATGTCATGATCTTTGTTTCACAGATGAGGAAACTGAAGCTCAAGGAAGATGAAAAAACATCTCTTCAGTCCCTCAGTCAGTCCAGGATGTAGGATTCAAACCTAAGGTTTTTTTTCACTCTGAAGCTCTTGTTCTTAACTACTATTTTAGTTCATAGAAATGGATATATTGGACTAAATGCACAAAGTAAAATATCTGAGGACTAGAAACAAATGTAGTGCGAATTTCCCAAAGCATGTTGCAAGGAACACAAGACTTCTCAGATTCTCAGAGAAAAAAACAGCTCAGTGTTAAGGGGGAAATCCTGGATGATCTGCCGCTCTTGGAGACTCACATCAAACGTCAGGACTTTTAAGGCAGTGAGAAGTCGTGCAGCAAAGAGTCTGTTTAGCTGTGTTTCACATTTCAGCGAAGCAGTGTTCCAAGGAACATGTTTGGGAAACACTGCCAGACGTGGTACCTCGTGTTTCTGTGTCATGTTTTATTGCGTTGGCTACAACATCTAGACAATGGTAAAAGATATTGGTTGGAGTGGCTATTTTATTCCCTGCCCCCCCCCACACTGATTTAATGAGAATGTTTCTAGAATTTCATCACTAAGTATTATGTTGGCCATGAGTTTAAGAGAGATATAGTCTTTATTACCTTCTTTTCCGATGTTAAGAACCAGAAATGAATGCTGACTATGAAGGAATCAGCTTCTCATACAAAGGGGGGAAATTCAGTGTCTGTTCATCATGTGGACAATGTGTTTGATGGATGGGGGGGCCTTCCCTGTGTTCCTGGAGTAACACAGCCCCTGCCCTGGCCTGGGGGACGGCACATGCATTTTCTCCCAGAGGCAGCACGTGGGGCACTTTTACCAGCAGCCTCTCTGTTCTCCTGACCTCATTTTTACTTCAGATTCCTCTTGTGCAAAAAAACTTGACTTCAACTTTCTTGTGTTTTCCCATTTTGATTTTGAGAGAACACGGATTCTTCAAGGCTGTTATCCCAAGGCCCAGAGCTGCCCTCCTCAGTTTGTTTTTAATGCCTTGTTGAAAGTTTGCTAAATTCCTTATTTTTAAAAGAATTTCCTTTGTCCCGGGGACAAAGGGGGAAAAAATCCAAACAAACAAAAAAATCAAAGGTTTCCTGCTTTTCTAGGTTTATCACCATTTGAACATGAAAATAAGATTTTCAAACACTTTTTGTTTTGAGTGAAATTCAGATGAATGGTTCTGTGACCAGGGGCCGGCCCCTGAAGCAGGGGGAGGGCTGGAGGAGACCTCTGCCGCCTTCGAGCTGCCTTCCTCACTTCTGCCTGCATCTGAGCCTGGCGTGCTCCTAGGAGGGCGCACTGGCGTCTTTCTCTAAGAACGTGTCTCGGGTTTCCTGGTATCGTTTCCTACGGGGGCCACTTGAACTTTAACTCCTGTTCCCCGTGTGCTGGGGCTCTGCCTGGGGTGCTCCTTGAGCCCCAGGGAAACCTCCTCAACACGACTTTAGACCCAGGGCAGGCCCATGAAGTCAGGGACCCGAAATCCCCAAGATTTCGTTGACTTGGTTCCTGAAATTGGGAAACATTTTATTTTCACAAGTTGCTCTTCCCTTGTCCCTGTTTCAAGTGAAATTTTTTCTCGGGTTTCATTGTTGTGCACTAGGTTATCTGCAGGTCAGGGGGACCCCGGGTTGACTGCATTTCCTCAAATTGTGCTTTTCGCTGAATGTGGCACAGAGATTGTTTGCGGGCTGTCTGTGAAACAGGACGGCCCACGGAGGCGGCCACAAAGCTGTTCTTTCTGTTTCTGCTGCTCCTGGTGGAGGCACTTTAGGGATCTCGGGTGCTGGAGAAGCCTAAAATCAGCAGAGAAAAATCCTGGACTTCTGAAGCTTCCGGCCAGTTTTGTGGAGTTCAGAACAGCTTTGTTTTTCAAGATCTTTTTTCCATGACCTTCGAGAAGCTGGCTGCATTTTGCGGCCCTTCTCCTTCAGATGAATCATCTTCCAGATCCAGACTAGCAGCCAGAGACGCAGCCTCGTAACCCCAGATGCAGGTCCAGATGTCTGCGAGCTCACGGAAGAGCAGATATAAATGTCCTGGCTTTGCCATGTGTCCCGAGAAGCATCTGGTTTCTTCTATTTAGAGAGCGGGAGAGAGGGAAAAACCCACCAGATTTGCTTCATTTCCTGCTTTAAACACTTACGCTTTAAAGTTCATTTACATATGAAACTGAATCATGTGATAGCATATGTGGGGAAATTTGGAGCGAAACCCTTTTTCCTTTAATCTGCAGATGCTGTGGATGGTGGAAGTGCTGTCACGTATTAGGCGGGGGTGGGCTCTCCTCCACGGAACGCACAGATGAAAACACACTCTACTCAGTGGGCAGCTTTGTAGATGGTCCTAAACCTCGTTCTGAAAAGGGTACCATAAAAGTTTATTTAGTTCCCTTATCTTTAAAATAGGGTAAAAACACTAAGTAAAGCCATAGAGTTGTTTTGTTACCACCAAGAATGCTTTGGGGTACTTTGTATGGGAATACATGATCATTTGTTACTATGAAATTATAGAACTGAGCCACTTCAAAATAGGATTTTTTTTTGTTTGTATTATTACTTTTCATCTTTGTGATGCTGGTGGATCTACATGTGAATATTTGTAAAACTTCTGTATTTTCAACCAATACATATTGAACCCTTGTCACAGGCCGGGAACCTTTCTAAGCGCTATCGAGTCAGAGGTGGACAAGGTGGGCCTGGCTGCCTGACGTGCATGGAAGACATTTAAGGGAGCGTAAGGGGGTGCCAGGAGAGACGGTGTCCTGGCCTGAATCATGTCCCCCCCAGCATCATGGCTGGGTCCTAGCCCCCAGGACTATGTGACTGTAGTTGGAGATGGGGCTTTTACAGTGTCAGTTAAGGTAAAGTGAGGTCCTGAGGGCGGGCCCTGATCCCACAGGACCAGGGTCCTTGTAAGGAGAGATGAGGACACAGACACACACACAGGGACGACCACGGGAGGACACAGGGAGGAGGCGGCATCTCCAAGCCACGCAGGGAGGCCTCGGGAGAAGGCAGCCCTGCCCACACCTTGACCTGGGCGTCCCGCCTCCGGATCCTGAGAAAACAAAGGCCTGTGGCTTCTGCCTCTGGCGCATAGTGACGGCGGCCCGAGCCGACCACACAGACGGGAAGCTCCCTCGTGAAACAGAGAGGCAGACGGTGCGTCAGGATACGGGGCCACCTGTCAGCTTGTCTAGTGTGGGGTGAGCACAGCGCGTGAGCGAGTGAGGGCCCGTCCTGCCCGCGGGGCCGGGGCAGCGCTCCCGGTCCCACCAGCGCTCCCCTCACGTTGCTGTTTGCAGAACGTCCGAGGCCCGGGAGCGGTGCCCTGTGTGGAGCCGCGTCCCCTCACCCCCACGCCAGCGGGCACATCTCTTTCATCGGGAAGAAGCCAAGGCCCCGTTCTCAGTCTCATTTTTGTCTCTGGTAAGTGGATAAATGTGGTTTGCATCACTCAGAGCCTTGGGAATGTCTTCCGGGATATTTCTGGAATGGGCAAAGTTCAGCACAGTCTGGAGCCAAAATGTCCCCATTATTGAGTCAATATAGTCCAAATGTTTATGACCATCTCCAGAATGGTCTGCATGTGTGTGAAGCTGACGGTACAGTTAAACACATCCCTGGGAACCGAGGAAAAGCTGCAGAGAAGCAAGAACGGCGTGCGGGCTGCCTGCGCGTGTCTTTTCTGTTTGGAGGCTGCAGCTGCGGGAGAAGGCGGGCAGCTCGTGAGTGTTTACGAGGCTTTTTCAGTTCAAAGAATCGGGCCTCCTAAACCTGGTTGGAAGCCCTAAAGGCCGCAGGAAAGCCCAGGTGGCCTGTGCCGTGATCTTCTTTCCTCTTTGCCCTGGACTGCACCTTCAGGACCAGTTAAATCCAGCATCTCTGAAGTTGTTGAAGGGAGGCACTTACAAGAGGGTTCAAAATATGGTCTGAGGGTCCCTGGGGATCCTTTCAGGGGTCTGCGAGGTCAAAACTACTTTCCTAATAATACTAAACACTCTTCTCTCTCCCTCTCCCACAAGCATACTGTAGGGTTTTCCAGAGGCTGTGGAATGTGAGCACACTATTCCCATGTTCTCTAGAATGTTCTAAATAAGTAGGGTTAAAGTGTACATACGTGCATTTTCAGAGACTGACAGCTTTCAGTGCTTCTGTGTTCTTACTAGTTGTCTTGCATTATACCTGCTATGATCTCCATACATAGTCTTTTCAAAATCTCAAGTTCCCTTAGCTTTCATTAAAATTTTTTATGTTATGAAATACTAAGAATATCTCCCCTAGAATCAAGAATTAGATGTAATTTTGTAATTCCTAGTATTCAGCATTTTACAAGATATCCTAATGAAAAAGAAAGTAGAATTATTTATTTACAAATGAAATGCTTCTGTATATAGAAAGTCCGAGAGATTCAATACCAAACCAGTTAACAGGACTTTTAGTATAAACATAAGGGGACTATTTCACTCATGCACAAACAGTATAATACATCCAAGGGTAAGCAAAGGCAAGATAACCTATATTAAAAAAACATATTTTATCAAAGAACAGAATGTAAAACCTGATTAATAAGGCAATAATAAATAAATAATTAATAAAGAAACCAGTAATTCTTCCTAAATTAATACATGAATTTAATGCAGTTTTAAATAGTGCTTATATATTGTTAGAACTTCCCATAAAGCTACAGTGTGGTACGAGCACAGGATGGACAATACATTTGTAGAACAAGTTCGAATGCTGAGAAGCAAGCCATGTGTATGAAAGAACTTCATTTGTGATAAAGGTGGCATGTTATTTCACTGGGGGAGAAAAAATTATTCGATAAATAGTGTGGAAAATCTGGATATCCGTGGGGAAGAAACTGTACATCGCACTGTAAATAACCGTCCACTTCAGATGCTTAGATACACACACGCACAAGTAACACGCAGTCCTAGAAGGAAACAGAGAGCAGTTTGGTAAGATCGTGCTAAAGATGGCCATCTAAGCTATGCAGGAAATGCATAGCTATCAGGGATAAAACAGACAGGTTTGATTATATAAATATTAAAAAGCTTCATTTTTGAAGGGAAAGAAACCGGAACAAAGTTGAAAGGTAGTAATGCTAATTATAATGGGGTAAAATTCTATGTGTTGTTAAGAAAAAGGCAATCTCATTTTTTAAATGAACAAATTATATAAATAAGCAGATCACTGAAGAGAAAGTATGAAAAATTGTATATAAAAATGTTCAATGTCGCTAATAGAGCAATAACATAACATTTGGCAAGAAAAAAAGTAATTTCAAGTTTCTTATGCAGAAATACAACAAAAAGTAAGTATACTTTTTTCTCTTATTTCAGTTAATATTTCAACTTTATGGGAAAACATTTCTAAATTTTATAATTCTGTCCAAAACTGTTACTATTTTAGAATTTAATATCTTATTCTAAAATAAAATGAGTGGGACCTAATGAAACTTCAAAGCTTCTGCACAGCAAGGGAAACTATAAGTAAGACGAAAAGACAACCCTCAGAACGGGAGAAAATATTTGCAACCGAATCAGCAGACAAAGGATTAACCCCCAAAATATACAAACAGTTCATCCAGCTCAATATCAAAAAAACAAACAACCCAATCAAAAATTGGGCAGAAGACCTAAACAGACATTTCTCCAAAGAAGACATACGGATGGCCAAGAGGCACATGAGAAGCTGCTCAACATCACTAATTATTAGAGAAATGCAAATCAAAACTACAGTGAGGTATCACCTCACACCGGTTAGAATGGGCATCATCAGAATCGACAAACAGTAAAAGCTGGAGAGGGTGTGGAGGAAAGGCAACGCTCTTGCACTGTTGGTGGGAATGTAAATTGATACAGTCACTTTGGAGAATGGTATGGAGGTTCCTTGCAAAACTAAGAGATAGAATTACCATATGACCCAGCAATCCCACTGCTGGGCATATACCCAGAGAACACCATCATCCAAAAAGACACATGCACCACAATGTTCACTGCAGCACTGTTTACAATAGCCAGGACCTGGAAGCAACCTAAATGTCCTTCAACAGATGAATGGATAAAGAAGATGTGGTACATATACACAATGGAATATTACTCAGCTGTAAAAAGCAATGAAACTGGGACACTTGTAGAGACATGGATGGACCTAGAGACTGTCATACAGAGTGAAGTGAGTCAGAAAGAGAAAAACAAATATCGTATATTAACACATACATGTGGACTATAGAAAAATGGTACAAATCAGCTGGTTTGCAAGGCGGAAATAGAGACACAGATGTAGAGAACAAACATATGGACACCAAGTGGGAAAAGCGGGGAGGGTTGGGGGGGAATGAACTGGGAGATTGGGATACCAAATTGTACACTCTAAATATATGCAGTTTATTGTATGTTAACTGTATCTCAATAAAAGTTCTTTAAATAAATACATAAATAAATAATAAAATGAGGGACTTCCCTGGCAGTCCCGTAGTTACGACTTCACCTTCCAATGCAGGGAGCCCCCCCCTTTTGGGGGAACTAGGATCCCACGTGCCTCAGGCCCCAAAACCCAAAATGTAAACCAGAGGCAATATTGTAACAGACTCAATAAAGGCTTTAAACATGGTCCACATCAAAAACAATCTTTAAATAAAATAAAGTGAAAGTTATTTATGATATATTGTGTTCGGGTTAAGGGTGAGTCACTGGCCTTAGCGCGGGAGTCTAGGAGGCCTGCTCTCTCCGCGCACAGCTGCCCCGTCTGCAGAGAAAGATGCCACAAAGGACAAGTGGGCACGTCAGGGCCTCGTCTTACAAAAGAAGTCTAATTCAAAGAAACTGGTAGAAACTAAGTAAGAAGCGGAAATATGATGAAAGCTATTTCCCCCTCAGCTCCGTGGTTAGGAATTTACTGTATTAATGCAACACACAAAAGATTCAGGTTATATTAAGGTGCCAGTTAAATTGTGACATCAGTTTTGGACCTATCATTCAGAGTTTAAAGGAAAAGGAACAGAACATTTTAAACACAGACGTCGTGAGTTCTTTTAAAAACCAAAATTGCTTGTTACCAGTTGTCAAACGAGAAATAAAAATAACCACAGACGCATCTTACGAAGTCAGTGATGGTCTCGCTGGAGACGGGCACACGACGGCACGGAGGAGAGCCTGGCACTGACCCTGCTGGACTCAGGTTAGGACGCGCGGCACGGCCGCTCTCCGACCCCACCGTCACCTGTCGGGTGGAGCTGTGGCTGTCAACTGGAAGATCTTGTCTGCAAACCTGCACTTTCTGCTTGTAAAGAGTGCTCAGCTTGCTGTGTTGCTGTCTTCCCGGGGGGTTCGATCAACGCTCACGGAGGGAGGCGTGGGGTGAAATGTTCCGAATGACCAACACCGCTTCTGAACCTCGTGGTTTGTTCTGCAGGAGCTGTGCCGACGTTTGCACAGCTGGCGTCTCACACGAGCAAGTGACGACAGGGACGCAGAGCTGTGCTGCCGTATAGCCACCGCGTCTCCACTGCCATGCTAACGGGGAAAACGCCACCTTCCCCGAGGAACGTCCAGAAGAAGGGAAATTGCTTGATACGGTTGCAGGGGTCTCTGAGGCAGTGTTCATCTTTCAGCATTCTTTTCTCTTTCTGTTGCTTCTCCTGGATAACTGCTATTCACCTGTCTTACAAAGTTCACATTTTTTTTTTCTACCTACTGAGATCGATCTTTGAGCTCTCCCAGTGAATTTTCATTTCAGTTTTTGTAATTTTTTTTTCTAGATTTGCCATTTGGCCTATTTAAAAAGTGCTTTCTTTGCATTGATTCTCTCTATTTGGTGAAACAGCGTCCTCATGCTTTCCTTTAGTTGCTTAGGTATGGTTTCCTTTAGTTCTCTGGACATATTTAAACTCCTGATGTAAAGCCTTTGTCTAACCTGTGTGTGGGCCATAATTTCTCGTTTCTGGGCATGTCTTGTAATTTTTTTTGGAAAACTGCATGTTTTGAATAATATAGTGTGGCATTTCTGTAAATCAAATCCTCCCCCCACTCAGAGTTTTCGTTGTTAGTTTGTTGTTGCTTTTGTTGTTGTTTGTTTAGTGCTTTTTAAAAACAGAACAAATGCTGTAAAGCCTGTTTTCTCTGTCATGTGTGGTCACTGAAGACTCTGCTTCGTTAGCTCAATGGTCAGCTCACGATCGGACAATTTCCTCAAATGTCTGGAACCAGGAAATGTTCCAGTTTTTGCCCAGGTCTCTGTGTGTGTGTGTGTGGGACCTCAGCACCCAGCAGGCAGCTGGCACCTCTGCCTCGGACATGGCTTGCTGTGCACAGCGCCTTGAGGTCAGCCGGAGGTGAGAGACTGGAACCTCTCAGGGTTTTCCTGGGATGTGCTAGCCGTGCACGTGCAGGGGGCCTTCTGCAGGCTCAGGAAGATGTCTGAGCTGCTCAAGGCCTCTGTGCACATCTCATTCCTCAGCTTTTCCTTTTAGGCTTTTTGGTTAGCCTAGTGTAAGAAAAATTTTTTATTGGTGTATAGTTGATTTACAATGTTGTGTTCGTGTCAGGGGTACAGCAAAGTGAGTCAGTTGTGCATGTACACATGTCCACTCTTTTAAAGATTCTCTTCCCGTGAAAGTCGTTACAGAGAACTGGATAGAGTTCCCTGGGCTGCACAGCAGGTGTCTGTTGGTTATCGGGTCTGCATGCAGTGGTGTGTGTGTGTCACGCCCAATCTCCCAGCTTGGCTAGCCTCATTTTGCTGCACCTTTACCGCTGTTTCAGGCAGTCGTGTTGTTGCACAATCGCTCCTGATTTGTTTTTCACAAACACCCTGGGGAAGAGGCCATTTGCCCTTTATTCGAGTCAGGTCATTTAATAAAGTGGGGTCTTTCTCAGGGCCACCTAGAAGCCACATAACGAGAATTCTCTGGGGAAGTGGCCTGGAGGAAGTTCCAGCCCATCCTCCCCGTTGGTGCTGCCAGCCTCCTGGTTTTCACTGGGTTTCAGGCTGTTGGTTTTCAAGGCTCCAAGGAGAGAGGGAGGAGGAGATGGGAACAGGGCGTTTAGAAGGCCATAAAGCCCGTTCTGTTCTCCCAGAGATTCAGCTGTTTCACCTGAAGAGAGGATCCCTGGGTTACTGTAAGCCTTGGCTAATTTCCAGAGGTCAAAGAAAGTTGGTGAAGACCCTTATGCTAGGGCTTTTGTTGCTTTTTTGGAGCAGAAGATTTCTGGAGGTCATCTCTGCCAGTCACAGTGATGTCTGCACTGTTTTAACAGCAAAAACCTGAAAGCAACCTGACGACGGTTCATCAACGAGAGAGTTCACGACGCTGTGGAATGTCTGTGTCACGGGATGTGGAGAAACCACTCAGAAGAATGAGCTATGTCTCCGGACCTGGTGGGCTGTTTGTGATGTTTTAAATTAGAAAGCTGTATGTGTATGTTTGTATCCATCTATCTCCCATCTTTCTAAAAGCATGAGAACCCAAGTCCCCGTGTGTGTCTGTATCGGCCCTTGAGTGTGGGGACGGGTGTGTTAGGATAGTGCTGGGATGTCAGGATTGACTGCCGTGAGATTTGGGGCATGAATGGAAGGGTGTGTAACAGCTTATCAGCTGTCTATTATCTCCGCATTCTTTCAGAGACTGTGATGAGCATGTGCTACATTTGCCATTTCTGAAGATAATATTATCTCAAGAAATATTTATGAGGACAGCACTATGCATTGTTCTACAATCCTGAAGGTTTTACATGTAAGGTTTTCTCTTTTCTCTGCTTTCCATATCCGCAGCAATGCATTTCCAAGGCAAACGTGTATTATCCTTGTTCACGTGCGTAGGCGGCATAGTAGGAAGATAGAATCTTGCCCTGATGCCCCGTGTTTGTTTTCTAGACTCGAGTGACGAGTAGCTCAGTTGGTGCCAGAGCTCCCAGCTGTGCTTCCGATGAAGCCGTCACCCCCGGCAGCTGGCGGGGCCCCTGCCGCCCATGCCGCCTGCCAGCCACGTGCCGTCTTCAGGATGCAAGGCAAGGGGAGCTGTCCAGGCTGGCCTGTCTTGCAGGGGAGGGGTCTCCTGGGAGTCTCACGGACAGCCTGTCGTCCGGTGCTCTCAGTCCTCAAGTGACCACTCTAGAACCTTCAGTCTCCAAGCCCTCTGAGAGCTGCTCTTCACTCTTGAGAAGAGGTCTCGGGAGACAACCAAAGTCTGCAGACTTGGGCTCCTGCGAATCAGCAGCTTCCCAGAGTTGGGAAAGGTTCACTTGTGGAGACGTACGTACTGAGAGGATGAGGCCGCAAGTGTAGAGTCTCCGTTGAAAAAATGACAAATATTCACGAGGAAAAAACCCAAACCAACTGTCTAGTTCTGGACTACCTGCTCCCAGAGAAAGGGATGTGGGGGTTGTTGGCCAGACCTTTTTCTCTTAAACTGAAGAGTTGAGAAGTGTATATGGTGAAAAAATGCTAAAAGTTCAAAATGTGTGAAACGTCTTCCTGGTTCAGTCCCATGGTCGTTCTTCCCTGAAGTAACTACGTTGTCAGCTTTTGTGTTTTCTTCCAGGAATAACCTGCACGTGAGCAAATTGAGGGCAGATGTTTTCTTATCTTCTGAATATTGTAATTTTTATTTGTGGTGAGACGCGCAGCGCAATGTACGTCTGCACCACGTTTGTGCAGACGGGCCCGCAGCGCCAAGTGTGTTCTCACTGTTCTGCACCCAGTCTCCAGAATTTTTTTGTCTGGCAAAAGTGGAGCTCTGTCCCCATTAAACAATAATGCCCCGTTCCCACTCCCCCAGCCCCGGCACCCACCCTCCTAACTTCTGTTTCTGTGAATTTGATGACTCCAGGGACCTCGTGTAAGTGCAGTCATGCAGCATGTGACCTTTTGTGACTGGCTTACTTCACTGGGCATAATGTCTCCAAGGTTCACACGTGCTGTGGCGGGTGTGAGGATGTCCTTCCTGTTTAAGGCTGAACAGTATTGTTTGTGTGGACCACATTGTGTTTCGCCATCAGCCATCGATGGACACGGGCTGCTTTCACCTCGTGGCTCTTGTGGACAGGGCTGCTGTGAATATGGGTGTGCAGGTGTCTCTGAGTCCCTGCTTTTAGTCCTTTGCAGTATATTCCTAGGAAGAGAATTGCTCGAGCATATGTTAATTCATTTTTTAATGGGCTTTGTTTCTTGAGCAGTTTTAGGTTTACAGAAAATTAAGTGGAAAGTGCAGAGAGTTCCCAGTCACCCCTGCCTCCCTCCCTCCCACAATTTCTCCTGCTGTTAACTGGGAGCGCTAGTGCAGTACATTGTTACAGTTGTTGAAACACTATTGGTCCATTACTATTTACAAAGTCCACAGTTTACCATCACTGTGATTTCACTGCCTTAGAATCCCCTGCTCTCCTCCTCGTAAACCCCTGGGACCCACTGATCTTTTCACTGTCTCCACGGTTTTGCCTTTTCCAGGGTGTCCTAGAGCTGGAATCATATAGCCTGTAGGCTTTTCAGATTGGCTTCTCCCATGTCGTGGTACCCGTTTAAGGTTCCTCTGTGTCTTCTGGTGGCTTGATAGCTGGGAGCGTGTGGCGTGTGTAGCTGCCGTGGGTGCCAAGGGCGGGGGGGGGGGGATTTCCCTTTTTTGGGAGGGTATAATTTCATTATAGCTTTTTGAAAGAAAGGAAACACTACACAATAAATATGTACTTCCGTTGAAAGACATGCCAATTTCAGAACGTTAAAATTCGTACGGGAAGGAAAAGTGGTTCTTGCGCAGGTAGCGGTGCAGCAGGTGGAGGAGATGGGCTTTTACAGCCTCAGCCGGGCTCAAGAGCGAAGCTGCGTGTCATCCCGACGGGACATCTCTGCGGCTGCACGAGTTCTGTAAGCTGGTGATCTGGCCTCTCCCGGAGGTCAGTGCTTTCCATAGCTCGGTCTCATAGACCTTGATTCTTTCTGAAATGAATTGGCAAGGCTTTTACATTTTTCTTGGACGGATCGACCTCCTGATGGGTGACTTTCAGTCCCTGGGGCACACGTTCTGTAGGATGCTGCCCAGGTCGTGGGACCTCTGGGGCTCACGGCAACCCGCAGCCAGGGCGCGTCTCACCGCGACTGCTGCGCGGGAGCCAAGCCCGCCCGCTCCGCACTGCGCAGGGCTGGCGTGTGCGCTTCGCTTCTGGCTCTGGGATCCTGAAGGGGTGAGGGCCGTGGGCTGCCCATCGCTGCAGAGAAGGCAGACGGGGTGAGCCCGGCCGCCGGGCTGAAGGAGGAGGAAGCCACCCAGACGCCGTCGGTTCTGGGAGGAGGACATGGGCTGCAGGAACCAACAGCACCAGGATGGGTCGTTCCCTCAGACCTCAGTCCTGCTCAGTGCTTCCGTACGTACCTGGTGCTGGCAGGTGAAGGAGGGGTTGTGCTGAGGCTCTGTGACCTTGAATTTGAAAAGAATCCTTGGATGACTTTGAGGTTAACCTTGCCTGTTGCGTATCCTTGGAGGAGAACACACAGCTGAGGCTGGAATTGCATCAGCTGGGTTGAACTCTTAGATGGTGACAACTGAAAATGACGACCAGCTGGCATCCTGACCTGAGCAGTGTGAACAACGGGAGCCAATCACGTCCACCGACGGCCGCCTCTGCGGGAAGCCGAGTCTCTGGGCCAAGTCAGCTGCCACTGGTGTCCGCTCAGCCGTGGGCCCCTCGGATCTAATCGGGGAGGGTCCTGCAGAATCCAGAGCTCTTGGGCATCCCCAGTGAGCCTTTTGTGGGGGACCCAAAGCCACTGGGATACATGGGCTCCCTGGCCCCCGGGACAGAGGCTGGAGAAGGGAAGCTGGCGGGAGAAGGGGCAGCCCTCCTTGGGGTGTGGAGGAGGCCGGGAAGCCTGGGGAAAATTCCTTCTCTAAAACAGCACTTCTCAAAAGTTAAGGTGTGTGGAACTTATCTGGGAATCTTATGAAAATGCAGCCTGTGTTGTGGTGGGTCTGGGATCAGGCCAGCTACTCTGCACTCTTAACGAGCACTCAGATGGTGCCCAAGCAAATGGTCAGAGGTCACCCGGGTAGCAGGCTCTACTGAAAGCTACACAAAAATTGGCATTTATTTCCTTTTTTCTTAAATTCCCCACCCTCACTTATCTGCCTGCCTGAGATACTCCTCCAAATAAGTACATTAAGAGTCTTCGTTAAAAGACTGTTTTGTGTTCATGGCTTGTCAGTTCCCACTGGTGGACGTTTAGGTGGTTTCTCATTTTTGTTCTTTTTTTAAAAAAAATCTCAGTTTCATGGGTGTATAGTTGATTTGCAGCATTGCGTTAGTTTCAGGTGTACAGCAGAGTGACTCGGCTATACATTTACACACGTCCATTCTTTCTGAGGTTCTTTTTCATCTTTGTTCTTACAAGCCAGGCTGCAAGGAACAGCCTTGCTCACGTGACTATTTCACGCGTGTGTGAAAAGATGTGAGTTCAAATGAAGGAAAGCATGTGGGGACACTTGCACACTGAAACCTGTGACGATGCTGATTAGAGGGACACCAGGGCCCAGGCTTTCTGACAGGCCGGTGTCATTTCGACTCGGGTCGAGCTGGCTGTCTTCCAAGAAGCCGTCAGTATCGCACCTGCTGTTGTTCAGCCCGTTATCTTGCCCATCTTGTGCTTGTGCAATTGTTTCCTGAGGTCTAAGTGTGGGGTTGATTTACACACCCGTTAAATTCCATTCGTTAGCTTCAGACTGCCGTTCTCACCTGCCGAGGTCACTGTGGTGGGTGGCTCTGGCATCTAACATTTTCCCTCGCTCTCCTGGGTTATTGCATCTTCACATTTGATATCTGCATCTATCCGTCCATCCATCTGTCTGTCTGTCCACCCGTCCATCCGTCTGTCCATCCCTCCCGCCCTCCCTCCATCTATTCGCTCCATCCATCTGTTCATACCTCCATCTGTCCATCCATCTGTCCGTCTGTCCATCCCTCCCTCCCTCCCCCCGTCCCTCCATCTATTCCCTCCATCCACCTGTCCATACCTCCATCCGTCCATCCATCTGTCCGTCCGTCTGTTAGTCTGTCCGTCCCTCCATCCGGTGACTGTCTCCCGAGGACCCCAGCTATGCAGGCTCTGTGCTAAGCTCTGGGGTGTTCACCGTGGTGAACAAACAGAAAGGAATCTGTGCTCTCCTGGACTTTCATTGTAGCGGGGGAGACAGACACTAAGCAAAGATGAATCCATTACGCAGACGGTGTGCTGATGACAAGTGCCAAGGAGGAAAGTGAAGCAGGGACGAGAGACGGGGCAGGGTGGCCAGAGAAAGCCTCGCCCAAGGGTGACATCTGAGCCGAGGCCTGAAGCCGTTTCTATCCAGTTCATTGGCCAGGATGGTGAAAAGGCTTCTCTGATGTGTCACTAGAGGCCTCCCTGCAGGTGCGCATTCACCCCCGGACTGGCACTTTGGGGCACAGCTGATGAGTCCGCTGACGCGCACTGTGACGCGTGTCCAGCCTGCGTTTCTCCACGTTGGTCTTGACGATACTTGAGGAGCATGAAAACCTGGTTCTCAGCACCCACGGCTCTTCCCGGATCCTGGCTGGTCAGACTCTCACCGCAGGGAGGTGAGTTTACCGTGAAGGACGGTTTTCCCCTTCTCGCCAGACTCAGCAGCGGGGGCCCTTCTCCATGCTCACGGGCCTCACCTACAAACCACACGTGGAAAGACCAAATTTTCCCGGCAGAATCATGGGAAATTCAAGGTTTTTTCCTCAGGAAACTTTGGCCCGCCCCCTGTGCTGCCGGGTGTCTGTCCAGGTGAACAGCTGTTATCTTCAGACTAACCTGCAGGCTGCAGTGTTGCCATGACTATCTCCTCGCCCACACGCGGGGCTGGGCTCTCCAGGTGAACAGACCGGCCGGGGAGCTTTGGGGCAGACGCCGAAGTCACATGGGAGACAGCACGTGAGGTCACTGTGTACCCCAAGAACCAAGGTAACGCGGGGGCCCGGCTACGTGTGAAGTCAGCTCTCCTTGGCTCCTCCGGCCCCGGTTTCTCCATCTGTGAAGCAGGGGACTGGACCAGGTCATTTCTAAAGCCAGTTCTCTACCCCTGAAATTCAGGTTCTACGTATTCGATGCATTATAAGTAACCCAGGCAGTAAGACTTCAGAATCTGATTTCACACATACTTATTCCGATGGAGAAAGACCCATGTGGCCCGAGGACAGCCTTGTGCCGACCAGGGGGCGCCGGGACAGGACAGGCGGGACGCCCGGAGGCTCGGAGGCCCCACGGGAGGTGCGGCCCCAGTTGGTGAGCAAGGTCAAGGGGCCGGGCCGGAGCATCTTGAGCTGGTGGGAGGTTAAACAGCGGCAAGAAGCCGGCGGCAGGACCAGAGGACGCCCCAGAGCCTGCGGGCAGCAGACGCTGTGACCCTCCTCCTCCTGGACCCCGGGGACCCCCTGACGGGGAGAAGGTGGAGCGCTGTCTCCTCTCCGGGGAGCAGACCCAGGCACCGTCAGTGCCGTCCTGGTCAGAAGGGCCCTTTGTTCTGCGTCTTCGTGACTAATGGTGCTGCTATGCGAGGGCTTGTGCAACCTGGCAGAGCCGGCGCTCGCGCAGCCCCGGGGCCTGTGATCTGGGAGCCGGGCCTGCCGTTGCGCAAGAAGCACTTAGGGTCCGGCGGAGGCTTGCTGGCCCCTCACCAGGCCGGGCTTCCGGCCCCAGCACCTTGACGGGCTCGTTAATGTTTAAACCTCCCAGCGCAGGAGAGATTTTGCCAGCTCCGGTCACGGCTGCAGAGTCAGCGTGGGGCTGGGCTGGGCGAGGTGGGCCCGTGGCTCTTCCTGCAGGGCTTGTCCTTCTGCAGGGGTTGGCCCGAGGCAGGGCTGACCTCTCCTCCTTTTCCATAGAAGGGTTGTTTTTAAAGCCCTTTGAAAATCTCTCCATTTTCACAAAAAGGTCTTTAAAAATAATCCCCTGCACCCATGCATTATGTTCTAAAATAGACCTCAGATATGATTTTAACTTTAGAAATAAGTGAAAAAATTTAATCTAGCTTCCCGTCAGCTACCAGAATCTCAAGGGGGAAGAAACAAAGCTGCTGTATTTGCTAAAACCTCGCGTGCGTTAACGGCAGAGGCTGCCGCCAGGAAGCCCTCCCTCTGCCTCCAGGAGGGCCCAGGCCTGAGAGAGCAAGCCAGCCTCTTGACCTGTCATCTCATCTCTGCAGAACCAGGCGGGCTCCCTGCACTGTGCTGCGTGGCGCCTGTCGCCTCGGGGTCCAGGACACTAGGCAGAACACAGGTTTATGTGTCACAGGAGGAAGTGCCGTCTGGCTTCCTGGAGTCCATGGAAGGACTTCATCCCGGGGTGGTTTGCAGAGACCAGGGAAAGTGGACAGACTCAGCAGTCCGGCACTTCCTTGTTTCCTTTGTAGAAGAAGTTGGAAGTTATCGTGCGTGTGAAGTTTGGTAAAATTGCTAGTTTCAGATGTGCTGGTGTCTGTCTCTATCCAAACAGGCCAAGGACTCGTCTACTCAAAAGAATGAGAAGGTTTCTGCCTCAGCTCACCTGCCACCCTCCCTCCTTCCTCTTCCTCCCTCCCCGCTCCTTGGTTTTCTTCCCCTTTTAGTGGCTTGTTTAAATTGTAAAGCACTGGACAATAATGGTAAAAATAGTCCTTCCAACCAGAATAAAAGCGTATAAGATGAAAGATAAAATACTTCCAGCACAGCCCCACCTCTGCAGCCCCAGCAGCTACCCAGAGGCAACTGTTCAGCGTACGCATGTGTAACCACCCTTCCGCACGTTTCCTGTACGAGCACTTTTGTGGATGCAAACACATGCGGAGCTCCGTGCCGAGAATGGGGCCGAGGTCAGTGTACAAAACAGACGTCTTTCCATAGCACTCACGCCCTAACTGCTGAGCGGTCCACTGCGAGGTTCTATCCCAGTGGATTTAAACCTGATCCATAAGTGGGTGTACGCACGTTTTCCCCAGTTTTGGGGAACGGCAAGCAGTGCTGCTCTGCGCACCTGACACGTGCACTTGTGCACAGTTGAGAGTGTGCCCTTGGGGGAAATTCCTAGCGCTGGAATTGCTGGGTCAAAGGTTATGTGCATTTTACATTTTAATAGGCGTTGCCCCATTGCCCTGAAAAAGGGTTGCACACATTTACAGCCCTATTAACATTGTATGAACAGCCGATTTCCTCAAAACTTCACCAAATCCACATTCTATCAAACTTATACGTCTTTGCCAATAGACAAGAAAGGGCAAGCCATTATTTTCTTAAATTTGCATTTATATCAGGAAGGGTGTTTATGGAGTATTTGCCTTTTTTCAGATGGAAACATACTGATCTTGACTACTGTTCATTTCTATTAGTTTTTTTTCTCTCTCAACGAGCATTTTTTTCAGATCTTTATTGGAGTATGATTGCTTCACAATGCTGTGTTAGTTTCCGCTGTACCACAAAGTGAATCAGCTGTGTGTACACATATATCCCCGCATCCCTCCTTCGTGAGCCTCCCTCCCACCATCCCCATCCCGCCCCTCTAGGTTGTCACAAAGCACCGAGTTATGTCCCTGTGCTCGGCAGCAGCTTCCCACTAGCCATCCTCTACTGGGTTTTTAGTAGTTTTAAAAATTGATTTATAAAAGCCTTAATTTATCATCAGCCTTTATTTGTCAGCTAGGTCACAAATACATTCCCCATTTACCTATTATTTCAGCGCATAGAAGTTTACAATATTTATAGAGTACAATGTATCTGCTTTTCCTGGAGAGCATTTAGGGTTTCCACTGGGCTCTCGTGAGCCCTGCCTACGTAGGAAAGACTTAGCCTCTCCTCGTTCTCCTCCTGTACTGCCGTGGGCGTGCATCTTTTACTCCAGACCTGTGTCCCAGTGTGCGGGGTGAGGCAGGGATGCAGCTGGCGGGGCGCTGTTGCGGTCTCGCTCATCAGCCTGTCGGCTCTAGGGACGTGCTGCCAGCGGGGCTCGCTTGGACGTGAAAGGGTTCAGACGGGCCTGCGGAGGGCCCAGGCAGGAACCTGCCTCACTCCCTTCTTCTTGGTCAGAGATTTGGCCCTTTGCCTGGTCCGGGGAACCCTGGGCTGCATTTTGAAGGAGGCCTCAAGGAGTAAGCGCAAAAAGAAGACTGAGAGAAAGATGGAACACGGAGGCTTCTGGTGGGAAGAGGAAAACACCAGTTTAAATGACCGAGTCACGTATGTGCGAAAGCCGCAGAGCTAGAGGCCCGTTTCCACGTACACAGTGTGAACAACAGCGTCACTGGGCCGCAGAAGCAGCTGAGCGGACGAGCTCTGTTCCTCTTCGGTGCGTCCAGCTCTGCTCAGGGAAGAGAGGAGGAGAAGACAACTTACCTGTTACTCCCATTTTAGCAGCATCTCTGCAGTGCGTTTTCTTGGTTGCACAGGTAAAAATTCTTGTGGGAAGTTCAAGAGGTCTCGTTACAGCCAGGGTTTTCAGTACTTCTCCCACAGTTCCGACGTAGGTGGGGTACTTTTTCATTAAAGACAAAAATACGTTAATTGCACAACCAGTAGCATCAGCGATCTCTGTTTTTTGGCGTGAGTGATGTGATACGCGTGTTGGCAAAGACCTGCACACTGATTCGCAGCATAAATCGTGTAAGTAACCCTGTAGGTCAACTTCCAGGTAATTTAGGTCAAAGGTACCGAAGGACTCTCCCCCCCGCCCCCCCAAGGGTCTACCTCATGGTAAATGGTGTAATTCGTATGATAATTATAAGGTGATTGAGGAGGATTTGATGTCATCACTAAGGGCGGATGACTATCGCTGCTGTTGGTCTCAATCAGCGCGCGTGCTTCTGGGCTCCACGCGCAGATGCGAGAGTGTGTTCTGACTTCATCTCGCTGCCCAGTGAGCCCTACAGGACCACTTCCGTGATGCCGGCTCTACAGACGCAGGTTCAGAGGCGCGGGTGGCGGAGGTCACACAACCCCTGAGGCAGAGTTGGGAACGGCAGGACCCCGTAGCCTTCCCGTGATTTCCCGCTGTCCCCTCCCCTGCAGACAGGTGTGGCCCTTGGGCGGGGCGGGACACTTCCCAGGGGCAGTTTAATTCCACGTCGGCTTAAGCATCGAGACGGATCGCACTCTCGCTCGTCATCCGTGCTGCTGTTTCGTGTGGCAGCCTTTCCTCAAAGGGCCCAAAGAGCCCCCGTCCCTGCCCCCGACAGCGGTTCCAACTCTCCCCAGAGGGTCCACAGGGCGCCCCGGGCGCAGGCTGTCCCCGCCGGCAGGCTGTCCCCGCCGGGCCCGCTCTAGCTGAGGGAGGGCTGGACCCGGACCCGGGACGGCCTCCGCCTGCTGGCCAGTCCTCCAGGATGGCCCGTGTCAGGGCCTGGCGTCCAGCAGTGACGGCCTCCAGCCCGGCCCCCAGCTCCGCTCGGCGGTGACACCGCCACAGCCACCGCTGGTCCTGCTGGCCCGGCAGCCTTGTCGCCCGCGACGGCCCGGCTGCATCTGCCGCCTGGACCCCCTGCCCCCCAAACGTGGCTCTTCTAGTTTCCATGGTTCTCTCTCCTCCTCCCTCCTTTTCACTCACGTCTCCAAAGGTGTCTCACATCCCGGCTCCCCTCCCCTCCCTGTGCCCAGGACACACACCCCCGCGTTTGATATAAACTTAATTTGGTGTTTTTGTGTGTTTCTTTCAGGTGATTTCACCGAAACCCGTCACACACTGCCCCGGATGACGTCATCACGACCTCGGCGGTAGAAACTCTGTGTGCGGACGGTTCCCAGTCACTCCTCTGGCCCCGGTCCTTCCCGAGCTTCAGACACCGGGATGTCCTGCAAGGAACCCAGTCCCGCCACCTCCAGAGTCTGCCCCGGGCACGGAGGGCCGTGCTCAGATGGTGACTTTGAGCACATTAGAAACACGTACTTTCCTCAGAACACGTCCTCCTGGTGGGCAACGGTCGTGCTTGACTCGTGGAATGATGACGGCTGTGATGCGAACGGTACCCCTTGATTTGTATTAAAGAGGGAACAGCGACACACTCACCCCGGCCTCGCGTCCTGTGTTTCAGACACTCCGTTGCTGCCAGGTTTCGGGGCTTGCCGCGGGCCTGCCTCCCGCCGCAGCCCTGGGGCTGAGGGTGCATCGCTGTCCCCCGCCGCGCCCCGCCTGCTGCCCAAGGCGTGGCCACCTCTCCAGGGGGGACCTGCAGGGTCTGAGTGAGTGTCCCTCCGTGGAAACTCCTGGGGTGAGCAGAGCGGCGTTCCCGCCAAGCCCAGGGTGGGTACCGCCTGGCTCTCTGTCCAGGAGGACGATGTGAGCTTTGTTGGAGGGACCCGCCCGTTCACGGTTGGCTGGGGCGACGGGCGCAGACACCGGGGCGGGGCGTGGGGGGTGGGCGGCCTCTCTGAGCGGTGCGTCCCTGGGTCTGGCAGGTGGCCGTCTGCGCTACGTGACCCGAGTGTGCACCCTTCAGGCAGCGGCTGCTTCGGGACCGGAGCCTGCTGTGCGGCGGGCGTGCTCAGCGCCCAAGGCCCAGCTCCGTCCTCCGAGAGGGCAAAGAGGGGACGCGCAGGGCGGTGCGAGTCCAGGGCCTTGGAGCAGCGTCCGGGCCGGGGGCCTGGTGCCTAGCGTGGGCTGTGGGCTTCGTTCAGGGCTGCGTTTGTTCTCTACCCTGGATATTCGGTAGTCGAAGGAGTTCAAAGGCGCATTTATTCCAGCGCACTTGAACAACACACTTGAACGTATGACTCACATCCCTGGACAAAGGAAAAGGGACCCCTCCCAGGAGGGAAAGCTGCTTGTGGCCTGTGGGCAGCAGAACTTATTCACTGTATGGACTGGACTCCCTGCCGGTCCCCTGGACTCCCTGCCGGGCCCCTGGACTCCCTGCTGGTCCCCTGGACTCGCTGCCGGTCACCAGAGGTGTTTCTTTCACACCTAATGTCTCCACTCGTGAAGAATGGCAGAAAAAAGCTTAAGACTGGCAGCAGGAATGTCTTTGCAGACTCTGCCATTGGTGTTGGGCTGTGGACGGGTGCGTCTGTACGTGGACGGTGGGTCCTTGGAGGCCAGCAAGCCGGTGCACCAGCCCTGCGGTTACAGTACAAGGACGGGAGTTGTGTTTGTGATGCAACGTGACTGCCTTGGTCTCTGGGTGCCTGTTTTCTCTTCTTCCCTTTTGGAGAATGTATGCCCCGTGTTTACTATATAACTTGACCGAGGGATTCAGGGGAGACGTTTGAGGCAGCCGGGGGGTGGGGGGCGGGCAGGGGGGCGTGGGGGGACGCGTCCCCAGCAGAGTCCCGCGGGTCCCTTCGCCGATCACTCGCAGGCAGCCGCTGCCGGCCCCGGTGTGGGCTGGACCCTGATGCTGTGCGATCAACGGCGACCAAGAAACGGGCTGGTTTTGAGTTCCTGCAACTTGGTAAGAAAGCCCCATGGGGCAAGCTGTTCCCGAGGCCCCCTGACGGCTGAGGGCACGGCTCGAGGGGAGCCTGGGGCCACCAGACATCTCTTTTCTGTCACAAGTCATTGCGCGGTAACGAACTGGAGATCTGGGCTCAGCTTTATCTTTCCTGGGTCCACGTTGACAGACAGCTCCTGCCGACGCGGTGGGAAGCAGAGGCAGACGGGCCGTGCGGGGAGGGGGTGCCGCCCTCCCCTTCCCCCGATCCCGGCAGACGCGCCGCCCGGCCCGGCCCGGCCCGAGGGCTCGCTTCAGCCGGGGTCCAGAAGGAGCCTCGTGGCTCCGTGCTGAGCCATCGGGCGGCCTTTCAGTGCCTTAATGAGTGTCCCCAGGGGCGAGCACTCAGAGGTGCTCGGCTAATAAATACAGAACTAATAATTAGCTCAGCTCAGAGTGCTGACTCGTGCAACTGCCGTCGGGGTCCAGGACGTCGCGTTTGCTCAACTCCCCCGGCACCCCGACACGTGTGGCCACAGCTCCGGGGTGCAGGCCAGGGTCAGGGGTCAGGGAGGAGGGGTCTCTTTCCCGCGGGGTCTGAGCACAGTGGACAGGCTGGGGCCGTGGGACCCGGTCCTGGTGGTTCTACCTGGGCCCCCCTTTGGGGACCCTCCCTCGCAGGGTGCTGGGCCCTGACGCGGGCCCTGGACGGGCAGCAGCCTCGGAGCCGCTCTGGGAACGAATCCGGGCGTCCGGCGGGGCCACGGCAAGCTGCTTCTCCTCCGCTTGGGTGCTTGGTTCCTCTGTCCTCGGCCGACTGCCCAGACGGAGGGGACAGTGTGTCTGAATGCGGGAGGACCACGCGGGTGTGTCCTGGGGGGGTCCCTTTTGGGGGGTGGTCTGGAGACCCTTCCTGGGTGGAGTGCCGGGGGCGGGGGGTACCGGGGTCGGGGGCTGCCCGGCTCAGAGCAAGGAGGGGGCCGCTGACCCTCGCGTACGATTTAAGAGGCGTTCAAAACACTCCGCTGACTACTTCCGGTTAGCGTGCGTTCCATCCATAAGGCTTTCTTTCCTTTAACTTCAGCTGGGACTGGAATCGTCCCAGTACAGGGTGCCTCAGGGCTCCTTCTCTGTAAGAGCGCGTGTTGGTGATTAGATCTGCTGGTTGACATTAATCTGCAGACAGCAGCACGTGCGTTTAGCGCACAGTCCTGAGTTTGGACCAAGGTATATGGTCCTGAAACCACTTTCACCATCAAGAGGGAGATTGTTTCCATCACCGAGTCCCCTTGTGCCCCCGAGAACCCCCATCTCAGCCCCTGGCAAGGATCTGATTTCTGTCCCTTTTACCTATTTCAGTGCCGCGCACATGGCCTCCTCCGGCGGGAAGCTTTGTCCTTTGCGCGAGGCCCCCTTTCCTTGTCAGCACCCCTGGGCGCTGGGGGGGGCTGGGCTGGGGGCACTGTGCACTTGACCCCCGCTGCACACGGCCCGGCTTCCACGTCCCCACATCCTCCTGCCTGGCACCGTGGGTGTCCCTGGAGGGCGTCCCTGGAGGGCCGGGGGAGGAGGCGGCTCGCACAGGAAAGGCCTGGCGCCGCGCTGGGCTGACCCTGCAGGGTGGCGCTGAGGGTGCTGGGATGGAAACGTGGACCAACACGCGTGACCGAAGCAGGGCTGTTTGGGAGGGTCTTCCCCGAAAGGAGAAGAGCAGCGGCTCCCCCAGCTGAGCCTGGCGGACTGCTTCCCTGGGGCCCAGGGACAAGTCAGCCCCTCTCTGTTTAGGCTTGAGTCCCTCGGCCCCAGGGAGAGAGGCCACTGTCCTGCCCCAGGTCGGAACCACCGAGCAGCCCCCGTGAGAGCAGAGCCTGAGGAAGTCAGGGGGTGCAGAACGCATGTTCGCTCCCCCTCCAAGAGGGTGGATCTCTGCAGGGCTCGTGCAGCCCTGGTCACTCGTGCTTTCCCTGGGCCTGAGGACGTGTCTGCAAGTCACTTTATTAAATAACACCTGTTACTGTTGGGGTTGGTATTTCCACCCTCCTTCCGAGGTCCCGCATTGGCTTGATTTCAGTATCTCCGGGTTACATCTGTGTGCACACAGGCACACGTGGTTTCCGGCCCCGAGTCCTGGGTGCTAGCGCGTTTTCAGGTTGTATCGACTCTGCTACCCGGAGAATTGCCTTTGGCATCTTTGGACTTTGTTCCTCAATAAACAGATGAAGGGCTGGTCTGAGCCCCTCATCCCAGAGTCCGAGCGCGGGCCGGGGAGCTGTCGCTGGAACCGGGAACCAGCCCTGGACGCCTTGCTTACCATGAAAACTGGTGAAAAGAGTCCAGCCTCTGAAGCCTTGGTTTCCTGTCTGTGAAATAAGCGTGCTGGTGTTTTGCACCTAATTCTGAAAGCTGGGATTCTGTGCAAAATTTAAGTTGTTGAGAACACACTGGGGGCAAATGTTATTGGAGCTACATGTTATGATCCACTAGAATGACAAGCTGTACGTGCCTGCTGTGGCCTGGTGGTCTCCAGTACGTTTTGCTGTGTCTATGAGAACTTTACGTTGAGTGATGCTCTAAGGGAGCTTGTCCCTGGAACACGCACTTGCTCCCAAGTGGATTGAGTTCAAGGGAAAGGAAAAGCGTCCGTCAGCACGACATCTGTGACAGCCCGCCAGCTGAGGGAGATGCTGGCTCAGTCCTCCTGTCCTGCTGAGGCTGGTGGGTGGGCCGTCCCCTGAGGTCGCCCACCTCCCCTACGGTGGCCCACCTCCCCTGAGGTCGCCCATCTCCCTAAGGTGGCCCACCTCCCCTACGGTGGCCCACCTCCCTAAGGTGGCCCACCTCCCCTAAGGTCGCCCATCTCCCTACGGTGGTCCACCTCCCCTAAGGTGGCCCAGCTGCGAGAGACTTGGCCAGAGTTCGGGCTTGTCTTCGAATTCCCATTCTGAGCTGTCCCTCGACTGGACCACTTCTGTGGTTCCAAGTGTTACCCGGCAGCTAACTGCAGGGAGCCTGGCCCGCCCCAGGCTGCCAACTTTTCCACCTTTTCCTTTAACAGTTAGAACTTGGTGATCAGAAATGACAAATCCATGTCAGGGCTATTGAATACGTGTGTCACTTTGGGCTCCAAACAGATGGGATAGGAAGGTTCAGTTATGGAAAATCTTCTAAGTTAAACTTGTCCTGAAAAGAGCAGCGAAGAGGGTCCTGGAGTGGTGAGGGAAGCGTGGTATTACGCTAGTATTTATGTAGGGCTGTAGTGCACCAGAAAGGAGAGCGCCAGCCCTGCATGGAGGGAACAGCGTTAGCTTCCAATCCCTCATCCATCTGAACACCCAGCAGAGAGGTCCCCCCAGCAGCCTCTGCCAGTTTGAAAGAGGACCTGGAATCGGCGGAAGTTACATTTTTATGTTTTTGATCAAGGTCTCAGAAGACACTTATTAGGGCCGTTTGTTGACAAAACTAAGAATTAACAAATTATGTCATTAAAGGATAACAAAAGCTTAATGGTTTCATTAGAGAACTATAAAGTCTGTTACTTAAGGGAGAACTGTTGTGGCATTAGAAAGCAGGAAGTACTTACTGAAGCACTCTTTGGGGTCTAAAATTTCTAGAACCCAGGCCAAGCTCAGCTATTATGATGTAAAGAATTAAAAACAGTAACACAGAGGAGTATTATCTTTGCATGTGTGACACCAGCAAAGTCCCTTAACCCCTAAGAAAGTTGTCGGTCCTGTGAGTGCATTGTGTTGGCATTTTTTTAAAGGTAAAAATGGAAGGGAATTTATTGTAACAAGTTCTTTCTTTCCAGTGTGGGGAAGGGGCCGTTTTTGTTGTCTCGGGAGAGTAGGAGAGGCATGTGGGGGGCGTGCCCACCTATTCTGTCACCAGAGGGCAGGGCCCGTGGAGGGGCGCTGAGACCCTCTCAGCACAGAATCCTTGCACGGGTGGGGCTGCCGCCGGGACCCCGCCTAACAGTGATGCTCGAGGGTCTGCGCCCTCCACGCTCAGGCCTCCCAGGGGAGAGGAGTGGACAGCGGTGGGGGGGCAGGGAAGCCAGCTGTCAGCAGTGAAAGAAGCCATTTTCCAGTTTGGGAAGCTTGCTACCATTTAATAAAAGTGAACTGAGAATAATCTGAATAGTTCAACTAAGTTCAGGCCACAGTATGTTTTGGTCTGAATTATCCAGATAAACTGTGTTACGGTGGAAAGAATTGTGAACTGGGGTTGGATCTTGGTTTCCACCTGGGCCTGTCAGGAAGGAGTGTTTAAGCTACTCTCTGGGCCCCCGTTTTCTGATCTTTAAATAAAGGCCCATCCAAGAGCGTCAAGGAGTATCTGTACTCCGTGTGTGAACGTGTGGTCCCCGAGAAAGGAAGGTGTCATGTCTGTGACCCTGCGGAGGGGAACAGAGTGGGCGTGGAGACCCTCCTTAGGCAGGTGCAGCCCCAGCGGGTCTGGGGAGCCCTGCCTGAGCCCACCCTCCCCTGCCAGGGGGACACTCTCTCCATCTCTTTCTTCTCCTGCGAGTCCACGTAGGACCAAGACCCTGACTCAGTTCTGGAGGGAGCCTGCCTGCGTGAGGCTGCGACCCAGGAGCCCGGGCCTGGGGTGGCCTTCTCCAGGGCGGCCCAAGTCACTGCAGGGGCGGCGGGGCCAGGGCCGGGGTCAGGACACAGGCTCCTGCATTTGCACATGGAGAATCTCCTCCTTGGAAGCCGGTGGGGCTGCTCTGGGGGTGGGGGTGCCCCGGGGCAGGTCTGGGCCCTGCAGGCGCAGGCAGAGGCGCCCAGGACAGGGTGTGGGTCGTGCATTTCTCTCCCACCCCCACCCTGAGGTCCCAAGCCCAGCACTGGCCTAGGGTCAGCTGCCCTGGGCAGCCTGGTGTTTGCACAGGTGGGCCTTGGCCCCTGTGGCCTGGAGGGGAGAGGGGTGAGGCTGGTTAGGGGATGGGGTGGGCTGGGGGAGGGGGATGGGCTGGGAGCTGGGGGTGGGGTGTGGCTGGGGGTGGGGTGCAGCGGGTGTGGCTGGGGAAAGGGGATGGGCTGGAGGGGGGGAGGGGGATGGGCTGGGGGCTGGAGGAGGAGGATGGGCAGGCGCTGGGGGAGGCACGGGCCCTGTCCTTTGCCCCTTTGCCCACCAGAGCGCGGAGGAGGAACAGGATTTCTGGGCTGACGCAGGACGGGCGGACCTTGGTGGGGGTCTCCTAGGGAACCTGCCCCGTGGAGGCTGAAGCTCCTAGGGCTGGGGTTGCAGACCAGCAGTGGGACTCAACCCTCCATCGCCTGCAGCCGGGGTCCACCGGGAGTGACAGCCGCTGGGTCGTGGGAGCCGGAGCCCGGCAGAGGTCCTGGCACTGGACAGGGGCGCAAAGGTCCTGTGACCTTGGTCTTGGTCTAGAAAACCTGATGGTCCCTGGCGACACAGCGAAGGGGACCTGTCACTCACCCGGAGGGTTCATTAGGAAGGAAGGCCTTTGAGGGGAGGGGAGAAGAGCTGTGATTGAGAAAACATCCCCTTTTACGTTGCTGTTTCTGTCCATTTGCAAAACTGTCCTTGTGCATCAAGGCAGAAATGAGAACAGTGACTTCACAAACCCGCCGCAGAGGTAGGCAGCCGCTGGCCGCTGGCGGCGGCAGAGGCGTACGGGGGGGGGGGGTCTGTGCGCTGGAGCCAGTGATGGGGGGCGAGGGGGGCTCCCCAGCCTTCCGGTGTGGCTTCAGGAGCGCAAAGAACTGAGTGGGTGGGTCCCCACCACTTCAATCCAGTGAACCTGCCCCCCCCATTTCAGTTTTATTTTCTGGTCTAATTGTTGGCCGTGTGGGTGCAAATCTCCGCTTAAACGGGTGCCTCGCGTCATAACTCAGCCGTTATCACGCCTCCTCGTGCCCACTAAGGAGCTGTAACCAGAACCAGTCAAGACTTGTTTCTCGTTAACTAGGCTTAGCGATGGGCTTTTCCCCTCCCATTCCTGCCAAAACACAGCATCCTGAAAAAACGTCACTTTCTTTCCCCACGTCACCATACGTAGACCCCAAATCATCCTCCTGTCTTGGATAAGATGCCATCTGCCCAACAACGGGGCCCCCATTCATAGCTTCTGAATTTTCCCTTCTTTGCATTACTTTTCAGGAGACTGCAACCCATGAGCTGTGAGAGCTCCCCTGCCTTTGAATTTATTGAGAAACAGATGTGCACACTGCTTTCTGGTCCTTCCTCTGATGGAAACCTTCCGTTTTTAACGTGGGTGATCTTCTCTGCCCCTCGGAGGTGGCTGCTTTCTTCAGATCACAACTGAAATAGGCCTGGCAGCCCCACTTCTACAAACGCTGTCCTCTGACCAGAGGGGATAGTGACCGCTTACTACTGATGGCTTCACACCCACGTGGGCTTTTGCATTCCTACAAAGGTGGATGGTTTTGTTTTGACAAAAAAACAGACTTTCCAATTGCTCTTAAAGCTGCCCTGAAAAAAAAAAAAAAAAAAAAAAGCTGCCCTGAAGAACTCTTCCGTGTGTGAGGACACCCCTTTGCCAAGACGGTTTTCAGCTTTTTGAGTGATCAAAGCCAAGTCACCTGATAATGTCTGCTCGCCGCTCAGATTATGAGTAGCTGAACTTGTCTGCTAAAGGATTCTTGGGGAAGAGGGGCCCACAGCTCATCATTTGTTCCAGTAACTCTTAAGTGAATTCTTAGAGAGGTCATTGGTTTGGCATTTAAGAAACCCCACTGATGGAAGTTCCATCCTGGAGGATTGTAACAGCGGTCTGTCAGGTAAGGAAATCTGCAGCCTCTACCTTTACTGAATTATTCAGGAAAGTATTTTGAACTCCACAGGGAGTTTCTTAAGAGTCAAACCAGAACCCATTTGGTGGGGGTGTAAAACACTCTCCATCTCTAACCTATGACCACAAAGTGCTAAAGTCAATTGTGAGTTTTATTAAAAAATAAGCATTATGCCTGGATTTCATAAAATCACACATGAACATGGACACAGACACAACCAAAATCACATTAAAGGTAACCACACTCGCTCTCACGTGGCAGTGGCCCTGGCACCCCACGTACACAACGTGAACTTGTCCTTGGAAGAAGCCGTTTGGCCCAAGGAGACCACAGCGAAGAGATCACCCAGCCGCGAATAAAGCCAAAACCGTTGCCCGCAACATTTTCAACTCGGGTTTCAAAAATACATAAATAATTTAATTACAAAACCCAACAATATATATATTTTTCATCTTTTGGCACAGTGAAACATTGGTCAAGAGCAGAGAGAGGACAAGCTCCTCGGGCCCCTCTCCCACTCCGCCGCACCCGCAGGCGGGCGCCGCGCGCACACGGAGGGGCCGGTACCCCCCGCAGGAGTCTATCACGGACCACAGGGGAAGGTTCCCTGATGTGCTTTTGTGTTTTCGTTTTGCTTTTTGAGGGACAAATTACCGGAAGGTGCGAGGAAAACAGAAGGAACAAGGCGGAGCCCGGCAGGAAGAAGGGAGGGGACGTCTCTGCGCAGGGAGGCCGGGACAGGCTTGGGCCAGGAAGGAAAACCACCGGGCCGAGACGCTCCTGCCCGGAGGCATCAGCGCTAAGGCACCTTTGCTGGAATGTTCCTTTGACGGTCTCTGTCCTCTGCGTGGGAAGCGCACGGCCCCGAGCCCGCGTTCCCCGCCGGCTCCGCGGCGCTCAGGCTAGGAGCGTCTCGGGCGGGCCGGGCAGGTGCGGGCCGGGCGCGCGGGCCGAGGCCGCGTGCAGGGCGTCGGGCAGCCGCACGGGGCAGTACAGGTGCGCGCCGGCGGCCAGGCCCCGGAGAGGCTTGGCGGGGGCAGGGGCGGCCAGGGGCGCGAGCAGGAGGGGCGGCGCCTCGACCCCGCGCGCGCCCAGCGCCGGCGGCTCAGCCGCGCCGAACGCGCACAGCGGTAGCAGGGCCCCGGCGGGCGCGCCCGGGAGCAGCGCGGGGAAGGCGGGCGGTGGCGGGCAGGGACCCGCGCCCCACGGCGGGCGCGCCCCGGGACCCGCGTCCGCGGAGCGGCGGCTGCGGAAGGGCTTGCTGAGGATGCTGTCGATGGCGAAGGGGCCCGAGAACCTGCCCGCCGGGCTGGCGCGCCCCTCCGGGCGGGCGGGCGAGCGCACGCTGGGCGAGGCCGGGGCCGGGGCCGGGGCCGGGGCGGCGGGCGAGGGCGGCGGGGGCGCGGCGTCCGCGGCCCGGAGCCCGGGGCCCGGGGCCGCTGCCCGGTGGCCGAGGCGCTTGCGGCGGCGGCGGAAGACCCCGTCGGCGAAGGTGTACTCGCTGTTGGGGTTGAGCATCCAGTAGTTGTCCTTGCCCCAGGGCCGCGAAGGGTCGCGCAGCACCTTGACGAAGCAGTCGTTGAGCGAGAGGTTGTGGCGCACGGAGTTGCGCCAGCCCGTGTAGCTGCCGCGGAAGAACGGGAACTTGCCCATGAGGTACTCGTTGATCTCGGCCAGCGTCAGGCGCCCGCCCGCCGAGTCGCGGATGGCCATGGCGATGAGCGCGATGTAGGAGTACGGGGGCTTGGGCCGCCGCGTGTACGGCTTGCCGCGCGCGCCCTCGCCGCCGCCCGCGCCCCCCGCGCCCGGCCCCGCCGCGCCCGCCTGCGCCTCCGCCGCGCCCGCCTCCTCGGCGCCCGCGCTCCGCTCGCCGCCGCCCGCCAGCGCCGCGGCGCCGCCGCCCGCCGCCGGGCTGTTGGCCGCGCAGTCCCCGTCCGAGCCCAGGGAGTCGTCGCCTGCGGCCGACAGCGGAGACGGCGCGTCGCTGCCGCCCGCGCCCTCCAGGTCACTCCCCGGCTTGTCGCCGAGGCCCGCGCGGGGCCCGAACACCTCCAGCTTCATGGCCGGCCCGTCCCCGCCCGGCGCGTGCCCGTCCCCTCCGCGCGGCCCGGGGCCGCGGCGATCCGGGGCCGGGGTCCTGGCCTCTCCCTCCCGGAGCTCGCCTTTCTCTTGGAGAGACGGTGGCTTTCCGCACGCGAGTCCCCTTCCGCAGGAATTCTTCTCTGGAGGGGTTGTGCTTACTGGGTGAAGCGAGAGGGGCGGAGAGGGAGGAGTTGGGGGGGTGCTGCCTTCAGTCCCAGGAGTGGAGCCCTCGGGGGAGGCGTGCAGGGCCGCGGTTCCAGCCTCGGGGGCCCGAGCGCGCGGGGCTGGGCGTTCCTGCTGGAGGCGGCGGCGTGCACATCTGCTTCCCGTTCCAGAGACGGGGCTCTCGTCTCCGGAAGCCCCGGGTCCCAGGCAGGCGTCCCCGCGGGCCGAGACGGTGCCGGCTGCAGGGCGGGCCACCCCGGCAGGAGGGTCCGGCCTTCAGCCTCGACCGCCCCCGGAGCCGAGCCCCCGAGGCTGTGGCGCCCGCAGCCGCCTTCCCGCCCCCGGCCTCGGGAGCAGCATCTCCAGGCCGGCCGGCCGCGGCTCCGTCTCGCCTGCACCCTCGGCCCGGCCCAATATAACCCCGCGGCAGCCCGCGGGGGCGGGGCCTGGACGCCGGCGGAGGGGGCGGCCCCCGAGGTGGCCCAGGTGGCCGCGGCTCCCGAGGGGCGGAGGCCACGCGGCGGCGCGGCCGCAGGTTGTTTGTTTTGGGCCCGCCCGGCCCCGCCCTCCGCCGCCCGCCAATGGGGAGCGCGGCTGCGGGGCGCGCGGCTGCGTGTGCGCCTCGGCTGGGCACGGCGGGCAGCGCCCGGCCGCCCGGGAGGGGTCCCTGCGCCCTGGCGCCGGCGGAAGCGGAGCGGGCGAGCGGGCACGGCCGGGGGCACCCGCAGGCACACCTGGCGGGGCCGGGCCGGGGCCTCCCCGGGCTTCCCGCGGGGTGTCGGCCTCTCCGGGGGGCGACGGCGCTCCTGCGCGGCGCAGACGCCTCGGGTCCCGGCCGCGGGGACGCGCGCCGCATCCGCGTGGCGTGACCTTCTGGGCACTTCACGTCCAGGACCGTCTCTGTCTCCTTTCCTTCCTTAACGAATAAAGGCGTGGACGCGGAGCTGGCCGCGCCTTCGGGGGCGACTCTGAGCCGCTGCCACGCTGGCCTCCGACGTTCCTTTCGCCTCCCCCCACCTGCGCCCGCGCGCCGCGGCGCTGCCTGCGCGGCTCCCACCCGGGAGGGCGGCCCTCCGCCTCCGGGACGAGCGCCGTGCTTTCCGCGGCGCCGGCCTCTGCCGGTGGGGACAGCGGGCCCTCTCCTCGCGGCGGGGCCTTGGGGCCTCGCGCCCAGGCGACGTGGACGCTCCCGGGAGGGGCGCCCGCCGCCCCGGGACCCACTTCTAACCCGCCGCCCTCCCACGCCCAGGTTTCGTCCTTTTCCGGCCTTTGTTGCGAATTGCGACGGAGCTGCGAGGAGGCGCGACCCCCCTTCGATGTTTATTTTATTACTTTCCACCATTTGTGCAGAAGGCGTACACAACCGCCTCTTATCTTTATTCAGGCAGTTTTAAAGGCCTTCAGCATGGGGCCCGAGAAATGACCGGCCCGTCAGGCCTCTTGTTTTCAGCGTTTGAGAAAAGATCTCCTTTGAAGATTAGACCGACTTGATTGCGTGCCTGCGCGAGGTGGGCGCGGGAGGGGAGTGGCTCTTCCGGGCGGGGAGTGTGCGGTCCCCGGGACCTGGAGGGGGGAGTGGCTGGGGCAAGAACGCAGCCCCTAAAGAGCCCGGTAAAAGCCATTCATGGTGCGTGCTGTCCTGGTTTGAACTCCTCCGGAGGCAGGTGGGCAGGACGGGAGGATGACGGCCTGTCTCATGGGGAGATAAGGGGGGGGCGGGGGGGGGGGGGTTGAGGTGTGGGCCAGGTTGGCCGCTGAGACACTCCAGGGCCCCGCTGGCACAGGGACAGTTCCATCTTAGGGATGCCCAGGTGAGCAGTCCTGCAGGCCAGGCCACTGGGGCACCACCACAGCCCTGCCCCCAAGCAACGCAGAGCAGCACTCACCTGGCGGGCAGGGCCCTCCCAGCTCCTTCCCTGGTCCTCAGCCCCTCCTGTCTTCGTTGGGCTGTCCAGCCCCTGGCCGCTGCGCCTCAGGGCCTTGGGGTTAGCCTGGGAAGTGCCAGTGAGCTGGGCGCGTTGGTGGGGTTTTGTTCGGAGAGGAGAGAAGAGGATCTCGCGTGTGGGGCCCGGGGCCCCGTTGCCACTCACTGGTGACCTGCGAGCTTGGGGCTGCGTTCCTCCTCCCTCCTCCCTGCGCAGTGATGCCCATCAGAAGAGCTCCTGTGCAGGTGGGTTTCCGCCCTACTCCTTTCTCGGGTGCAGCGGCTGCATGTCCGCCTCTGGGGCCCTGGGGGGGCCGCTGGGTGAACGCCCAGCGCCCCGAGAGTCCTGCTCCTCCCCGGGCTCTGCTCCAGGGTGTGGAGCCTGGCCTGGTGGGAGGGGGGGCACCGATGTGTGGTCGCTCTCCCTGCCTCTCCCCTCCTGCGGACAAGAGGAGTGTTGGTCCCAGTCACTCCTGGGTGGGGGGCTTCCCTTGCCTGGGGCTGGACCACTGGTGGACTGCCGGCTGCAGGTTTGGGGGGAAGGGAGTGGCATGGAGGTGGGAGGATTCTCACCAAGAAAATCTTTTCTATTTTCAGGGTGACTTAGAACTTTGGGAGATGGGGCGTGGGCTTTGGAAGGGAAGACCCCACTGATAATAGGGGGCAGTGGGCCTCCTGGAAGGTTAAAAGAACCCCCAGGCACCAGAATGCAGGGCCCCAGTAGGCCAGGAGCTCTGTCTTGTCACTGCCTTGTCACTGCTGTGTCCCCAGTCCTTGCCTGGAGAAGGACCGTTTGTGCCATTTGCTGAGGAAACGCTGCGTTTGTGTTCAGTCTCCCTAGTGAGTGACTTTGGTCTGTTACCTTTCGGTGTTCTTTTACACCCAGGAAGTCCTTCCCCTGCTGCAGGTACAGGAAAACGGAACCGGGTGGAGAAGGGCATCCCTCCTCCGCATCGCTGTCCTAACGCCCTCAGGGCCGGTGCAGGGCCAGAGCTCAGACACTGCAGACATCTCACAGGTGGTAGTTTGGTAGCTCACAGATTCCCTAGAAATGCTTGCAGATTTCTGCCCCCTAATTCTCAGTCCTGCAGGGATCTACCGTAGGTGGGTTAAGGATGAATGCCTGTAGGTGGAGCCTGACCGAATAAATACCTGTAGGGATGAAAGACCCTTGCCCTTTCATTTCTCTGCAGATAAGGGCTACACTCAGGCACAGGGTGAGTTCACGTTCCAGGCGTTTCCTGGGCTCTCTGAAGTGGTTTTAGGCCAAGGGAGGTAGTGCGTCCATCTCCAGACACCAGAACTAACATAATCGGAAACTCCCTGCAGATTTAGAGCTTTCTGTAATTTGCCGGTGCTCCCTCCCGCCCCCCTGCCCAGAGACTAAACCTTGATGTGTAATTCCTAAAAGGCGCGAGGGAGCTTGGTAGCCTGGGACCTGACTCCCAGTGGAAACGTGGGAGGCTGGCCCTGGGGGATTAGGAGTGCACACAGCCTCCTGGCACCAAGGGAACCAGGGAATCACCTCTCTCACATTCCCTCCCCCCGCCCCCCCACCCCACCCCCCGCCCCCCACACCTGGAACCAGCTGTGAGCTTCTTGCCAGGTTACCCTCTGCCAGGAGCCACCATTGGCCTCTGGGTCTAAAGAGAAGGTGAACGTAAAATTGCCTTCCCTGGGGACGTAATGCTGTTAGAGCGGCTCTTGTTGGGGGCCCCAGGCCACAGGCATGGCTTTGATCTAAGCTCTGTCGCTTGGGGACCAGAGGGGGCTGAACGTCAGGGCGCCCGAGCTCCGCTTCAGAGCTCAAGCCCAGCTCCCTGTACACCCCATCCTCTAGTGAAAAGATGCGAGGAGATGGAGCACTTTGCACGTGATTCTAGCCAAGGCCTCCTTGGTCCGGCTGACTCCTGTAGATGCAGAGCCCTTGGGAAGAACCTGCAGGGATGGGGGGAGGGCTGGCAGGGGGCATACCCAGCCCCGGTGTGTGTACGCATCGTATCACAGACCTGGCCTTGCTGGTTTGCGTTCTGCCACTTCTGTTCCTGTTGGTACTCGGCGGGGGATACAGTTTGAGCATCTGTCTTGGCGTGGTCCACCGGGGGCAAACGCAAGTTTGCTTGAAGTCTCTTTGGAGAATCCAGGGGTCACGACCACGAGAAACCCTGTGGGCTCCACTCAGCGGCGGGGGCTCCCTCTGGGAGGTGGGTCCTGGGGGTGGGGAGGGGTGGGGGGGTACAGTCACGTGGAGAGGAGAGGAAGGCTCTAGAGGCAGGGTGGGGAAGGGCAGAGGGGAGGGGTGTGAGGTTGTAGGAGAGTAGCCCCAGCACGGGGTCGGGGGTTAGAGGTCCGGGAGAAAGCAGCCCGATCTGAAGTTCACCGTGTGCAGGACGTTATAAAGAATGAAGGGACGCCCCGGGTGCTTTATCACAGCGAGATGACAGCTTTGATGCTGGGGTCTTGGAGCCGTCCACAGAGCTGACCACGTCCAAGGAATTCTCCTGGTCGGGCTTCCAGTCCCGTTCTGCTTTTACCTAAAGTTCTTTAACTTGGAGGTTTTAAAGGCAGAGCAAGAAAAACTGAGCTTCCCTTTGCAGTGAATTATCCAGTTCTGTCTTTTAAACGCTGAGACCGTCTCTTCCTACGGTCAGTGAAGGATCAGATGCTCCCTGACGTTGTCTAGGGAAGGAGGCTGTCTGTCCTTCCGTGAGGAGGCCTGGGGGAGGGGGCTCTGAATCCCACCCCCCCGGTACTGCTCCTTCATCTCGCTGTGGCAAGGGGCTGGCGAGAGCGGGGCAGGTGGCAGACGGGACCCGCCGTGTCCTTGGAACAAGACGGCGCGTGCGGGGCCCCCTCAGCCCTCCCCGCGGGCAGGGAAGGCTCTGTGCCGCCTCTGCCTTGGCCGGCAGCCCCGGCTCCTGGACCGCAGGCCGGGCCTGTACGTGGCGCGGGGGGCAAGTGGGGCAAACGCCCCATCACCCCCGAGAAGGTGCAGTCACTTCGGACTGATGGGGACCTTGGAGGCGGGTCACCTTGGGTTTCCGTCTCTGCTCTGTCAGGCACGTCCTCGGACCTCGCTTTTGTTTTCTTTAACCCAGAACGAGAGCTGTGGTCAGAGCGGTAACAAGCATCTTCATCAGTGCGGCCCGGTTTCTGGCCTCTCTGTTTCATCTGTATCTCTCCACCCCGACTTCCCACCCTCCACTAGCTTTTCAGGAAGCAAATCCAAGACATCGTATTTTTTCCTTCTGTAATTATTTCAATATCTTTAAAAGCTATGGACTTCTTTTTTAAAAAAATTAAAATATAACCACATTGCCATTGTCAAACATTGAGAAATTACCAGCATTTCCATAATATTACCAAATATCTCATCGTAATTAAATTTTCCCAATGGTCTCATTTTTAATAAGTAGTTTAATTAGTCCAGGATTCAAATAGGGTCCTCGTGTGTTTGATTGATGTCTTCTAAGTTTCTTGAATCTGTAGCTCTTTCTCCTCTGTTTTTAACTTAATTGTTAAATAAGCAGGTCGTCTGTCCTGTAGAGTTTCCTACAGTTTGGACTTTGCTGACTGTGTCCTGTGGGTTAGCAGAGTCTCCTGGCTGCTGTGTTTCTGGTGAATTGATAGTTAGCTCTAGAGGCCTGACTGTGCTCACTTTCGATGTTTTTTTTTTCAAGAATACTGATGATGGTGTGTGTTTCTCTCAGGAGGCTCTTTATGTTGGGGTGTTGCTCTTTTTTTTTTTTTAAGCTCTCTATTAGAGTATAATTGCTTTATACCCTTGTGCCAGTTTCTGCTGTACACCAAAGTGAATCAGCTGTATGTATGCATATATCCCCACATCCCCTCCCTCCCGCAACGCCCCCCCACCCTCCCTATCCCAGCCCTCTGAGGCATCACCCGTCATAGAGTGGATCTCCCTGTGCGATGCAGCAGCTTCCCACTAGCCATCTATTTTACATTTGGTAGCGTGTATATGTCAATGCTACTCTCTCACTTCATCCCGGCTTCCCCTTCACCACCCCCCCACCCCATGTCCTCAAGTCCGTTCTCTGCATCTGCATCCTTATTCTTGCCCTGTCCCTGGGTTCATCAGTACCATATTTTTAGATTCTGTATATATGCGTTAGCATACAGTATTCGTTTTTCTCTTTCTGGCTTACTTCGCTCTTTTTGTGAACTAAGACATCAGTGAATTCGAGTGTGAGCCTGACTTACCCACTACAGAGCTCCACATCAGCCTCTCACCTCCTGGCCTTTGCAGCCGTCATCGCCGACAAGTGCCTGTCACCATCAGGGGTGGCAAGATGGCGACATTCTCTCCTTTCTTTACAAGGTCTAAACTTATTTGAAGAAAAACTTTTCCTCCTCAGCTATCTGTCACTTGGAAATACCGTCTGTGCAGAAAAGAAGGTTAAATGTCTGATTCCTTTTATTTACTTCTTTTCAAATAACTTGATGTTTCTTCTAGAATCCTGCAAAGACACACACATCTACATAAATGTCATGGGTAACAAATAGGTTTTCATACATATGGCTGGCTTAAATCTGTTCACGGCTCCCTGGATTTCTACTGTGATGAGATATTCCAGACTCATTTTCTATTTCTGCCTCATACCTGGAGTTACCTATTTATCCAAAGTATCCCTGGTTCTTTATAGATAGAAATAGAATCCAGGAACGAACATCTGAGTCCTAGACCTGTTCGTGGCCCCTGGGTTGGTCATTGTTTCTAGGAGTTTGCAGTGGACAGGAGTAGGGGAAAATTTCTTAAAGAAAATATATGCTATTTCCAGTTCCACTATAGGATTACAAGGTTTTTACTTAAGTTTTTAAATTTCATATCTGTATCTGTTTCCTCTTATGCTGGATATCATCACGTCTACACAGCTACTCATTTGCGGTAGGATTCCTGTGTGTGTGCCTGGTCCTATTCCAGAACATCAGTTCCGACTTTATTATCGGGTTGTGATAGCTGAAGACAATTCGAGTTTTAGTTGCTTTGTTTTCTCTTCGGGGATGTATCTCCCTAACTACACGGTCACATCACTGCGTCTTAAAGAAACTTGAGATAACTGGACCCTTGATTCAGGTTAACATCATTTAGTGCATTTGCTTTTCGTTTCCTTCATTGCTTTTGATTTTTTTCATAATTATATGATATTTATCTGGCTTCACAATCAAAGCTGTGACCTGAGGTGTATTTGGGGAAATTTAATTCTCATCCCCGCTTTCTCCACCTTGCCTCCTCCTCTACCCTGCAGGTAACCATTTGAGAAAAGTTTAAAAATCACTCTTTGCCTTAGTTTGAGGGCTGCCGCAGCAGCATTGCCCTGACGGGGTGGCGTAAACAACAAGCGCACGTTCCCTGAGGTTCTGGAGGCTGGACATACGAGGTCCAGGTGTTAGCAGGGCTGCCTTCCTCTGCCACGTGTCCCTGGTCTGCAGGCAACATCGCATCACCATGAGCTTGGCCAGTGAACACGGAAGGCACCTGGTCAGTTGGCGGTGTGTGGTGTGTGGTGTGTGGAGGCCCGTGTAAGATGACGGGCTCTGCGGTTTCTCTGAATGTGCCGTGGTTCTGGGTGGTCTGACCGTACGTCCATCGCCCGGGACAGCCCCATTTCCTGCTTCTTGTCTCCACGTTATTGTTACAGGGTCTCCTTTCCTCTTTAAAAGTGTTCCAATTTTGGACAATAAATTCTACGGCACCCTAGTTTTGGAGGTCCAAGAAACAATAATAAAACGGATAGTCTCGGTGTTAACAATCTTAGGGCTGTGTTTTCTAGGCCTGGCTTGGCGTCTGAGTTCTACATGATTCCCAGGCGTCCGGGGGCAGAGCCAGACTCGGCCTGCTCTGAGGTCTCCTCCATCCTTTCCACAAATGATCCCATGAGCCTTGGACTTTGGGGTTCAACTTTAGCTGGGAAGAGACTTGTCCTGGTCTTTCCCAGCCTAGGCTGGTACATTCAAGAAATTGTCAGCTACTTTCTAATTAACTGCACCTCCCAGGGTGGAGGCTGCGCTGTTACCTGGGTGGGCTGCAGAGCCGTCTGTTGGCGTGCACTGCCCACCTGGAAAGAGTGGTCAGGATTATACAAGGCTGCATCACAACATGTGGTGCAGAATTTACACACTGGATATAATGTTCCGAGACCACACTGGCCATTCCAGCTGAACTGACCAGCGTGTTTGCGTTTGCAAAACTGAAAATAACGTGTCCCGGGTGGTGCTGATGGTGACCTGCCCGAACTCTCCCTTTCAGGCTTGGAGGAGGCCTGCAACGTCTCTACCAAGTTCCTCCAGAGATACAGAAAGGGACCCTCTCTCCCTATTCCTGCTGTGTTCGTTACAGGCAGGATTGTACTGTGTTATACCCTTCGCTTTCAGAGTCTTCCGTGTCGGCCGGTCTGCACACTGCCTTCAGGTTCACGTGCGGTCTACAGGGCCTTTGTCCTCAGGCCAGGCTGGAATTGAGCTCTTCTCTGTTGAACGACTGGTGCCCTAGGAACAAACGTTGTAACTGATATGTAATTTTACCATTTCAAATTCCCCATCAGGGAGTTTGGATTATTTCTCTTCCCCCTTCCTTCTCGTTTAAACTCTTTATCAGCAAATTAGAAAGTCTCCTAAACGTGGTTAACAGCCGACGGCCCAGTGCCGTCCTGCCGTGTTAGAGGGACACATGTGCAGGTTTCGATGGCCCGTTGGGCCGAGCGGAGGCCACGGACCTGTTTGTGAGTGTTCAAAAACCCCCTCAGAATTCCACAAGGCCCACGTTTTACTCCTTAATCTTGGCTAAATTAAACTGACTGTTGGCTGTGGAGCAATAAGAGTATTATGACAGTATTACTTTACCGTTTTTATGCCCCAGAATAACTGCCATGGAAATTAGGAAATCAGTTTATATTTTTAAATGAATAACTTAGGACATCATTCATATGTTTAAAGCACATCCACACGCTTTTTTGTTAGGGAAAATTCCAAATAGTTGTTTTAAAAAATAAATAAGTAAATAAATAAAACAACTTGCAACTCAAAAAAAAAAAAAAAAGGTAGAGAAAACAGTATAATGAACGCCCATGTACCCAATATCCCGCCTCAACGACTACCAGCTGGTGGCCAACACTGTCTTATCTTTACTTCTTCCCATTCCCCTGCCACCTGCATTTTCTAAAAGACGACAAATCTCAGATAGCATATAATTTCATGTGTATTTCAGTATTTACTTCTAAGGACAAGAACTCACTTAAAAAATATAACCATAATACCATTATCATACCCACAAAATGAACAGTAGTTCTTTAATATCATTAAACACTCTGCAGATGTTAAATTTTCAATTATCTTAAAAATATATTAAAGTCATTTTTATTGAGGTGCATTTTTCATATAATAAAATGTACCTATATTAAGGGTGCTGTTAAATGAGTCGAAAAGTGTACATACTCCTATAACCGCCATCATAGTCAAGATGAAGGACATTTTCACCATCACAGGAAGCTCCTCCCACCCCTGCAATCAATTTCACCTCCTTGTCCCATCCTTCTCCCCAGGCAACAGCTAATCTGCTGAGTACAGAAATGTAGGAATACAGATATGTATCTATTTTTTCTGGCCACTTAAAACATTTACTGCTAATAACTGGTTTTTAGCAATTTGATTACGATGTTTCTTGCTGTGGTTTGTGTTTCCATCCTGTGTGTCACTGAGCTTCTTAAATCTATGGATTTGTTGTTTGCTTAAGAGATGGAAAATTTCCAGTCATTTATTCTACAAATAAATTGTTTTTGCCACCTACTCTCTCTCTTCTTCTTCCTGGACTCCAGTTACATGTGTGTTTGACTACTTGATATTGTCCTGCAGGTTGCTGAGTGTGTGTGTGTGTGGTCTTTTTTTCCCTCTCTATTATTTGGATATTTTCATTGCAATGTCTTCATGTTCACTGATCTTTATTTTGCAACATCTGTTCTGATGTTCTAATTGTCCAATTAAATTTTGCCAGCAGATAATGCATTTTTCTTTTCTGAAAGTTCCATTTGATTTTTTTTAAAAATATTTTTCGTCTGTCTCTTCATGATGCACATGTTTTCCTTTGAGATTTTAAATATATGTATGACAGCTTTTTAGAAGTCCTTGTTTGCTGTTTCTAACTTCCTGTCATTTACAGAGCTATTTCTTTTGACTGATTTTCCTCCTTGTAATGGATCATAACTTGCTGATTTTTTGTATGTCTAGTGATTTTTGATTGGATGCAAGACATTATGAAGTTTAGGTCATTGAGTATTTGGATTTTGTTTTCTTAAAGAGTTTTGGAATTTGTTTTGCTAGAAAATTGTTACGCGTTTGTATTTAAGCACTTTTTAGGGCAGTTCTAGAAAAGTCTGTGCTTCAGGGCTAAGTTAACCCTATTACCAGGGTGTGCCACTTCTGGCATCCCTACACGTTGCCCTGGGTGTCCAGGCAGGGGTGTCCACCATGGCTGGATAGAGTCTGCATCCCTCCCAGCTCTGTGAAAGCCCTGGGAACTGTTCTGATTATACTTCTCCTTCAGTTCTTTGTCCAGCCTTGTAGAAATTTCCCCTGTGAATTCACAGATTTGGATTCGGCCAAAGGCTCCAGGGGCCCCCAGGCAGATTTCTGGAACCCTTCTTGGTGGGGTGCACGTCTCTCTGGTGCAGCCTCCCTGAAGGCTGATCAGTTTCCCTCAACTCAGATGTGGAGTTCCTCTTCGCTGCTCCTGGCCCTTGGCTCTTGTTTTAAATTTGCCTTCAGGCAAAAGTCCAGGATGATTGTAAAACTCAGCTTCTTTGTTTCTTTTTCTCCAGGATCCGAGTCATATTGTTTAATATGGTATGTCTAAAAATGTTTTTATTTATATTTTGTATAATTTTCTATCTGTTTGGGGGAGAAAAATAATCTGTACTGGTTTCTCCGTCATGGCCGGGAATTTAAGTCATAATTTTAAACAGTTTGTGTACTTGAATCAGGAGTCAAATAGAGTTCACACAATTTGGTTGGCTGGTGTGTCTTTTTACCTATTAAAGTAATTAAGTCCATCCTTCACCTTCCCCACTCTCTCTTTTTCCTTCCATTTTCTTCCGCTGAAAAACTGGAAATGTTTGCGTTCAACACCCCGAGTCGCACGCAGCGTTCTGGATTTCACTGTCTGCGTTCCCGTGGTGTCGTTTACCCAGTCCCTCCGCACGCATCCCCTGTAGCTGGTGAGTGAGTTGAGAGACGCGGTCAGGTTCGCGTTAGTTTCTTTTCAAGATGACTTTAGAGGTGTTGGCGGCTTTTCCATCGCGAGGCTCGTGCCTTTCTGCCTTGTTAGCAGCCACCGAGGCTCAGTGACTAGACCAAAGCATTTCGTTTAATTTGCTGATTTGTCGCAGAGACTGGGCCTCAGAGGATGAACTTCTAGATTGAGCAAATGGAACTGTCACTTCTAGCCGTGAGCTTGTTTTCAAAATATCAATTACAGTGACAAAGTGGAGCGCCAATAAAAAGTGGAATGTTTTTCAACTTGCTCAAGGAAAAGTTGACCCATTTTTACCAACTGAAAGGAGGCCGGCCTAAATTACATCAACCCATACATGTTCCTTTCAAAGCTGTGCTCTAGTTAAAGCTGGGCTCAAAGCAGTGCTCCCAGGAGGGAAGGTACTCTCTCTCTTCAGTGCAAGGCAAGGATGGCTTTTCAGATCAGTCATACAAGGAGGATGCTTCTGTGATGCTTAAGGGCATGTTAAAGCTGTTTATGGTGTAAATTTGTTTAAATACGTCTTTTCATGCCAGTTTATGGGGCTGACATGTTAGCTATGAACCTAGGATTTTCTAGGCACAGTTGAGCATCTGTCCCAGCTCAAATACTAGTGGACGTGATACTGTTGATTTTTACAAAGCACGTTCCACTATAGGCTCTCATTTCTTCTTCCTCAAGATTTTCCTCGGATATTATCACCCTGATTTTGTAAGACATGGAGACTGGGGCACGGAAGACCCGGGACCTGGAGAAGCCTGTTCAGCTCCCGGCCTCCGCCCGGGTTGACCCCCACCTGCGCCCCATGCCCCGGAACAGCCGGAAGGTTCTCCAGGGTCCCCACGCAGCACGCCTGTGCAGAAGAACCAAGGCCGGCATTTCCCTGTAGCTTTGGGGCGGTGACTGCAGGTGAGGTGTGCGTGGGGTGTCTCGCTTTGAACTCCTTTCTCCGAGGTGTCCGGGACTCTCCGGACCCTCCTTCTGAGTGTCGGTTGACTGTCGCTGGTGAGCTCAACAAGCAGAGTGTGTCGGCGTGCCCCCACAGTGGTCCGAGCCACACAGGCGTCCGTGTGTGGCCAACCCCGGCCTTCTGGAACGCTCCCCGGATGGTTCGTGTATTTGGTGAAGCACAGGAGTGGTTTCCCAGGCTCTGTGCCGTTTATTTTTGGAGCAGTGTGGTGTTCCTGTCCTTCACCCATCACACTCCAGGGACCCCTTAGAGGCTGATCTCCTCCCCTCTGAAATACTGGTGGTGGCGGGAAGTGTGGTCTCAACTCTCTGGAACGTGTGTTTTAAAGGCTGCTTTGGCCGTTTGAGGTGTGGTGACAGCCGTTTAGCGTTGCTGTGGCCGACCTTGCCTGCCAGCCACACTGGGCCTGACGTTCTTGGCCTCTTTGTCTCACGTTCCGCAGGGAGGTAAAGTTAAACTGTATCTTCACTCTTCCTGTACAGCTGCAGTCACCAGACAGCCCAGATTTGGGCAAAAGCCCTATGTCACCTCTTCTGACCAGTGATCTACCTGAATGGTTGAGAGGCTGTTCTGGGATTCTGTGCGTTTGTTTCCGTGTCCAGTCTGTGTCCTCCGGGCTGCCTCCTTGAAAGCAGAAATGGACAGAAACACCTTTTGTGAGGTCCCGTCTCCTGTTGATTTAAACCCTATCATCATTGGATTGTCCTTCAGGAAATTGTCTTGGTCTGGTGTCCCTGAGACAGAGGCTGGAAGAGAGGCTCGTGAGCAGGAGTTTTATCTGGGAAATGAGGCCGGGAGGCAGGGAGGGAGGCAGGGAGGGGACGCTCCTTCCAGCTGCTGTGTTGGGGGAGACTGGCCCCCAGGGGCCGCCCCAGGTGCCTGGAGAAACGTGGCTCAGGACGGCCTGCCTTTACCTGCGAAGGGTGGCGCGTTTTCCGTGGCTCCGTCTCCCGCCGGCCGGGCGTGGCCCGGTGGGGTCCTCTCACTTCCTGTGTCGCTGCCCGGGGGCTGGGCCGGGCGGCCTTCTCAGAGCTGGGGCAGCCGCCGCCGGCAGGGGCTGGCCGGGGGGCTCCAGCGGTGCCCGGGAGTGGGGAACACACGCCCCGTGGGCGCCTTTACGTGGACGTGGCTTCCTCAGTTTTCACCAGCTCCTCATCCACCTTGAGGCGTGAGTCACGGGGAGAGAGGCCGTCTGTTCTCCCGGAGCTGCTCACGGCCCCTCCCGAGGGCCCGTCTGGGTCCCGTTCCCAGCGTCCCCCTGCCCGCGGGGGCGCCCGAAGACCGGCACAGTCCTGAGGGCCTGACGGCTTCCCAGACCCGGGTCAGCTCACACAACCGTGCGTCCTTTTCGGGATTCTCTCTCTCTTCTGTTATTTCAAAGGGCACTGACGGACCGGTCACCAGAATCGTGCGGGGGGACTCGTGCGCGTGGCAGTGTGTCCGGCTGGCTGTGCCCGCCCGCTGGTGGCACTGAGGCCTCGGGGCACCCGGACGCGCCGGAGGGGACAATTCCACTTCGCCGCGGAGACGGCCGTGGCCCTCCAGACGGCAGCGGGCTCTGAGCCGCGCGGGGGGCCGGAGGCAGGGGCTGGCCCGTCCGTGCGGGGCGCGGTCCGTCCGCTTTGACACGGTCCACGCTCACCGTACTCCCGCGAGGACGGGCGGGTGACAGCGGGAGACGCGGACGCGGGGGCTCCGCCCGTGAGCTCCGGGACCCTGGGGTGCGGGTCCGGCCGGGGCCCCCGTCCGTTGTAGCCCCGTGACCCTGTCCGGCTGTGTCCACTCTCGGCAGCTGTTTTCTGGCCCGGGGATGAGGGCCACGGTGAGGGTCAGACCGCACGCGAGCCTGTGCCGGGACGGTCAGCCGGGGACGGCGGCCCGTGAGCGTCGGGGCCCCCGGAGGCGCGGGGCGGCGCTGCCCAGGCCCCGGCCGGCCCCTCTGCTCTCCCCGGAGGAGGGAGGCCGCGGGCCAGGCAGCTCGACCCGCCCACCCCCGAGGCCTCGGGCGAGCGCAGGCGGCCGCCGGGGCGCGTGTGGAGAGCGTGGCCACGCTCACTGGGCCAGGGGGCCGGCCAGACCGTCCCGGCGAGCCGAGGACCTGTGTGACCCCAGGGCCTCTGGAGGCCGACCCTGGCCGGCCCGTGGCGCGCGCCCCTCCTGGCCCCAGAGCGTGCACGTGGGTTCTGAGGCCAGGCCACCTGGGACGTGTCTGCCCCTCTCCTTGGGTGCGCTGTGGGCCCGCGTGCTAGGCCCCCGCGGGGCTGGGGTCAGAAGGCGTGAAGCGGGGGCCGGCTTCTGACCTCTCCCCACCCACTGGATCGAGTCCCTGGGAAACAGCGACCTCACAGGCTCTCTCCCGCGCTGCCGGGGCCCTGGCCGCACGCGTAGCCAGGCTGGACGGCAAGCTCTCCTGCTCCAGGCCCGGGCGCCTCCTGGGTCAAGTTCTCAGCGGGTGTGGAGTCCCCGTTGCCCTCGGGCGCTGTGACCCAGGGGGATGAGCAGACCCAGCGGACGTGACCCGAGGATGCCCGGACGGCCGCTCTGCCGCACGGGGAGGACGGTGTCGTCGAGGCCGGGTGCCCGGTGTCCGCCGGGAAAGGACCTCTCGATCGGGTGAGGTTTGAGAGGGCTTCGGGAAACGTCGCTCCTGCACAGCCATAGCCCCTCTGCCACGGGCCCGCGCCCTCCCCCGCGGAGGAGATGGCAGACCCAGAGTTTTGGAGAAGAGCGGGCAGGACAGTGCTTTCCTCCACCGTGGGCGGTGACACATCCGGTGCCTTTCTGTCTGTTTGGCACTTGGCTGTTCTGGGCCCGGAGGCAGCCGCAAACAGGCAGCGTCCCATTCACTCCCGGCGATGCCCCTGTGGACCTGGACTCAGCACGGTGAGGACGGCCAGCTGCCCAAAGCCAAGGGCGGGGGGACCCTGGCCCGGGCTGACCACAGAGCCCCCGAGCTTCACGCCAGCGTCTCCGGCCCGCCATCCCCCGGGACGCGGCCGGGTCTGTGAGCCGGGCGCCAGGACGGGCCCTTCCTGAACGTTTTACCCGCAGTCACTCAGCAGCTCGACGCTGCTGCTGGCCTGGGTGTCAGCTGCCACCAGGTGCAGACGCGGGGCTGAGCGTCCGTCGGTCCCCCGGCCCACGACGTCCCCTCTGTGAGCTCCCTGGTCAGCATGTCGCCGCAGTGACATTGCTGCCTGAGGAGGAGGGGCGTGTGGGTGTGTGTGTACAAGCACGTGTGCGCGTGCCTGTGCATGTGTGAGCATGCGTGCCTGTCGGTGCGTGTGCATGTGCGTGTGTGTGTACGTGTGTGTGTGCAGGTGTGTGCCCATGTGCCTGCCTGTGCACGTGTGCGTGTGGGCGACTGTATGCACATGAAGGGGAACTGGGGGAAGTCCATGTGCTTTCAGCATGTGTGACGTGCTCTTGAAGCACCGGGTTTCTTTTTTTTTTTTTAAGAACTTTTATTGAGATACAGTTAACAGACAATAAACTGCATATATTTAGAGTATACAATTTGGTGTCCCAGTCTCCCAGTTCATTCCCCCCCAACCCTTCCCACGTTCCCCACTTGGTGTCCATATGTTTGTTCTCTACATCTGTGTCTCTATTTCTGCCTTGCAAACCGGTTGATTTGTACCATTTTTCTATAGTCCACATATATGTGTTAATATACAATATTTGTTTTTCTCTTTCTGACTCACTTCACTCTGTATGACAGTCTCCAGGTCCATCCATGTCTCTAGAAATGTCCCAGTTTCATTCCTTTTTACAGCTGAGTAATATTCCATTGTATATATGTACCACATCTTCTTTATCCATTCATCTGTTGAAGGACATTTAGGTTGCTTCCAGGTCCTGGCTATTGTAAATAGGGCTGCAGTGAACACGGGAGTGCATGTGTCTTTTTGGATGATGGTGTTCTCTGGGTATATGCCCAGCAGTGGGATTGCTGGGTCATATGGTAGTTCTATTTTTAGTTTTGCAAGGAACCTCTATACTGTTCTCCACAATGGCTGTATCAATTTGCATTCCCACCAGCAGTGCAGGAGGGTTCCCTTTCCTCCACACCCTCTCCAGCATTTACTGTTTGTCGATTTTCTGATGATGCCCATTCTGACCGGTGTGAGGTGATACCTCATTGTCGTTTTGATGTGCATTTCTCTAGTAATTAGTGATGCTGAGCAGCTTTTCATGTGCCTCTTGGCCTTCTGTATGTCGTCTTTGGAGAAATGCCTATGTAGGTCTTCTGCCCATTTTTTGGTTGGGTTGTTTGCTTTTTTGATATTGAGCTGGATGAACTGTTTATATATTTTGGAGATGAATCCTTTGTCTGCTGATTCGTTAGCAAATACTGTCTCCCATCCTGAGGGTTGTCTTTTCATCTTGCTTATAGTTTGCTTCACTGTGGAGCACCTGATTTCTGGCCGTTTTCCTGCCATTGACCAGCCGAGCAAGTCACTTAACTAAATTATGTGGACTGATTTTATCCCAAAGAGACTTTTCAGCCGGAAAAGTCTGTGTTTCTGGCATGAATGCCCTGAAGCCTTCGCGATTCCTGGTGGAGAGCAGCTCAGAGCGGCCTCGAGCCGGCCTTGCCGCGGCTTCTCTCGGGAACGGGCTGTCCTTGGCGTCTGTGTCCTTGAACTTGGGATGTGTGGTGCGCGTGCCAGCCCTGCGTGTAGGTTTGTCCTAATCCTCCACCCGGGCGACACTGGTTTAGGCTGCGTCTCCTAGCTTCCTCCTAAGAGCTGTGATGGGTTTTACCTCCTGAAGTGCGGCCCCGAGGGCTGTTTTGTCGCCAAGTTCACAGGTGAGCTGAGCTGTGGGACAGCCCCGGGGACAGCCTGCAGGGCCGGGAAGGGGGCAGCGCCCGCTCTCCGAAGCCAACGTGACCGCCCTGGGGAGGAGGCTGCCCAGCGAGCACTCAGGCCTGACCTGGAGCTGCCGAGACGGGATGCGCGTGTCTTCCTTCCACCAAGGGCTTTGGGGTGGGGTGGGGGACACTGGCGGGAGGCTGCCCGAGGGGTGTGAGCCGACGCCTGGCTCCGCCTCCTCGATGGTGGGATGCAGACGTCTGCAGCTTGTGCAGGCTCCCGTCAGGACACGGGGACCAGGAGCTGTGCTGCTCAGAGGGTTTGGGGGAGAGCAAAGACGTGAGGGGTGCAGAAAGGCTTTGCCCAGTGCGGGACAGAGGGCGCGGTGGCCAGGCACTGGGCAGACGCACCTGGGCTGGGTTGTGCTCTGGTCAGTTGTGCGTTTCCTCCTTTGCAAGGAGCAGGGCTCCGGCATGGAGGGAACATGTCCCTCCAGGCTGAGGTGCTTTGGAAGGAAGAGCAGAGCCAGAATCAGCAGTGCCGAGGCCGGGGGCGGGTGGTGGCTGGGAATCGACCCGTGTCCACTGCCAGCTCTCAGCTGGTGAGGGGCTGTCCAGGGCCTGACGGTGAGTTAAGCGGCTTGCCTTTCTCACCTCACCCAGCAGTTCTGGTGTATTTGGGATCTTCTTTGTAAATTTTAGCTCTGCTCTGCTGTATAGTCAAAGGCAAAAACAGAGGCTTTTGGGGCCACGGGATGCCTCTGAACAGAGGCAGCCTGCAGCCCTTCAGCTGGGCTGCTGAGCTCGGGCGCTGTCCTGTGGGGTGATTTTGGAGACACAGAAGCTGAAGTTCTAGGTTCATCGCAGGGCAGCCGGGTCTCAGCAGTGCCACCTTCTCCTCGTGTGCCCACGAGGCCTCTCTTTCTCCTCCACGAGCCCCGCCTCTAGGGCCCCCGGGGGGGGGCAGCGGGCAGTGGGCCTTCTGCTGAGACTCGGGTCCCACGAGGCACAACGTTCGATGAGTGTTTCTAAGCCGCTGTGAGACGTTGTCATCGTGTCCCAATCTTGCCGACGAGGACCCTGAAGCCAAGAGGCTGGAACAACCTGCCCCGAGGCCACATGCCCGGGTGTCACCCCGTGGCCTGGCCTCTGACCGTGCACCCCCTCCTTGGCACGTGCCCCACGTTCTGGAAGACAGTTCGTTGCCAAAGCTTAGTCTCCGCTTCAATAAAGGGAGATGTAAGCTTGTGAATGAGAAGAAGAGGTTCAGTTCTGCTGGAACCACCCCAATTGATAAAAGCCACTTCTTGGGGGGGAGGGGGAGGGCAGAATTGGCAGAAAAGGTCCTGAAGGGGGAAGCTCAGGAAGAGACCCAACAAAGGGAAACCGCTGCTTCCTGCCTCAGTCTGACTCCGACTCCCCCTTCTCACCACCAGCCCCCTGGGCTCCGTGATTGGGTCACCAGTGAGATCTAACGTCAGCTTGGCCAGCCTGCTGGTGGTCCTCTGTGCATCAGGGGTCTTACCTTGGGCTCTTTCCAGCCCACGCTCAAGCGCCTACATTGAGTACAAACAGAAGTGAAAGCTGTAAATTGGGTATAAATGCATTCCACAGGGAAAAAGTCAGTAGCCTCAAACGGCAGAGTTTATTACTCTTAGTATACAAAGAGTTATTGCTAATTAATAAGGAAAAGATGAACACTCCCATTGTAGAATGGGCAGAGGGCGTGAACACACAACACCCCCAGGCAGAAACATCCCTAGAAGAAACACAGTCAGCCCGCTGCATCCGGAGGTAAGTGGAAGCACAGCCCCTTGCGGACATGGCTGGGGGGGGGGTCTCCCTGCGCTGAGTTCTGGGGTCACTATTTATTGTCTCCTTGACCTTCAGTAAGTGAAGCTCGCTAGGCCTTTGTTCTTCTCTGTGAAACAGGGGCAGTGATGGCATCTGCCTGCAGGGGTATCATGTGGGTGAAAAGGGAATTCCGCGAGGAGCTTTGCGCAGGGCCTGGGGCCCAGCACGTTTCTGTCATCGCTGCCGGTGGCCCAGGTGCGTGGATAGCAAGCCGTGTTCTCCGTTCACTCCTCACCGGAACCAGAGACGTGGTGAAACCCGCGTCGCGTCGTATTTGTTACCTGTCAGGCTGGGAAGACGGTGGAGGTGTTGACGGCAGCCCTGTTGGCAGGGTGCTGGACGGGGGGACCTGGCTCCCCGCCGCAGGGCCATCTGGCGGTCTGCACTCACCCCGGGAACGCAGACAGGCTTTGGCTCGTTCTTCTCTGGAAGGGAGCCCCGGGAGGTCACGGGACCAGCGCGCAGGGATGCACACGTGAGGGTTTCATCCCGCCGTTGTTCGCCGGAGCCACAGTCCAGGAGCACCTGTAAGCGGGTCAGATCCGCGTGGTTTGTACCTCGGGTTCACCCAGTGCTGTGTGTCCGCTCATCTCAATAAAAAAATTCAGAAGCAACCTAAACGTCCCTCAGTGAGGTTGGTTAATAAATTGCGCGTTGATGTGGCTCATAGACACAATGGAATATTCCTCAGCCACGGAAAGGAATGAAACTGAGTTATTTGTAGTGAGGGGGATGGACCTAGAGTCTGTCACACGTGCGCAGTAAGCCAGAAGGAGAAAAACAAACACCATACACTAACTCCTGTATATGGAATCTGAAGAAATGGTACCGATGGGCCCAGTGACAGGGCAAGAATAAAGATGCAGGTGTAGAGAACGGACTTGTGGACACGGGGTGGGGGGGCAAAGGGGAAGCTGGGAGGAAGTGAGAGAGCAGCGCTGACATATATACACCACCAACTGTAAAACAGATAGCTAGTGGGAAGCTGCTGCATCGCACAGGGGCATCCACTCGGTGATGGGTGATGACCTAGAGAGCTGGGGTGGGGGGGTAGGGGGGAGGCGCAGGAGGGAGGGGATATGGGGATATATGTATACATACAGCTGATTCGCTTTGTTGTACAGCAGAAACTGGCACAATAGTGTAAAGCAATCATACTCCAATAAAAAGCTTTAAAAAAAGCAAATAAATAAATAAACTGTGCTGCGTCCGGACGAGGGCCTCCTACACGCCCACGGACAGCAGAACGACGTGTCCTTGCGCTGCACAGGCCGTCGTGGGTGAAGCTCTGACACCGATGGGCAAGCAAAGTGGGTGGAAAGTAGCATCTGCCCTGCATCTGCATTTGTGTCCACCCACCTGTCATTTCAGTGAAAGAAACACGTTTGGAAAGAGGCATTCACTTAAAAACACCGACATTCCTTTCTTCTTGGGAGCTAATTGTATGATTTGATTTTTGTGTGTCTATCATCTTCTAATCAGAAAAAAAGAAAAGGAATGGATTTTTTTTTTTTTTTTTGCCCTTTAACAGCTTACTCTATAAACAGAAGTCTGCGTGTTGATTTTGCTCGTGTAAGCTGACTTGGAGTTGTGTTCCAAGGACACATCATCCTAGCTTTCTTCCTCTTCTTTTTTCCTTGTTTGCCTTTCAGAAGCGTTTCTTCATTCTTTAGTCTATGACTCATGCAGGAAGATATGAGAACCTGTGTTTGGCAAGACCTTTCCATGCAATGGAGAGGACCTCGGCCTTGGCGCCAGTGGAAGGCGGGCACGTGGCCTAGCCTCTCTGCCCCCACACGGTGCGGCTCCGCAGGGGTGGGGTGAGCCGGACTGGTCCGGTCGGCATCGGACGGTCACGGCAGCCACACGCGAGCCCCGGGGCCGGTGGCAGGAGTCAGGCAAACGCCAAACCTCCTTTGCTCGTGTTGCTGAGGTGTCTGCGGCGGAAGGATCCCCGGGCGTCTGCTGGACTGTGTCACCCAGCCGGACACGTAGTGGACCGGGAGGATGCACCCCGAGGGCTCCCACACCGTCCTGTGACCCGCCTCTCCGCCTCCTGGCTGGGACCTCCCACCGTAAACGATGCCCGGTCCGCCTCATCCTGTGCTGCGTACAGTGTGTAGCAACCACTGCTCCATGCGAGCTGCCCAGAACCCTGGGGCTCGGCAGAGCCGGAACCGTCATCATCATTTTGCAAATCAGGAAGGCGCTCAGAGAGGTCGGGGGCTTGGCTGGGGACGCACAGCACGGCCGGGCCTGGACTCCGGGGTCACTGTCCCCACTGATTTTGCTTTCTCCCCCCTGACTTCACAGCTCTTCAGAAAACCATGGCCACTGTGCTCCGTGGACCACCTGCCATCTGCCCTTCAGTTTCCTAACTGAGACACACAGTTGTAAACGGTGACCCTGCACGCGCGCACGCACACACACACTCTGAAACAGACGTTTTAAGAAGCAAAGCTTAACCTTTCTACCCCTGTACTCAGTGACTCAGCTGTTTTCTAGTCCTTTCATTCCATTCCATCTTATTCTTTTTCCAGAAGAGGAAGGAAGGGAACAGCTGCCCCTAACTCAGCAACCTGATTTCACGACCCCTGGGGACGGTCTCCTGGCCGCCCGGCGAGGTGGATTTGGGATTCCTGTGTGCAGCTCCGGAGGCCGGGCTCCCGGCTGGGGTCAGTGGAGCTGGGGGGGGGAACTGAGCTCCCCGTCTCTGCAGGATGAGAGGGGGTGCTGGGCAGGGTGGGTGCAGACAGAGGCAGGCAGGTGTGGATGGAGCATCTCAAGGGCCGAAAGGTCTGCTTCATTCTCCTGCCTCTTGTCTGTCTTTGCATGAGGACTTCCCCAGTCACCCGGGGACCTCACAGCCCTGTTTCCTTCCCAGTTTCAGGGCAGGCGGCTCTCTGGGGAGCACTGGGCAGGAAATGCAGCTTTCACGCCCCTCTGCCCGGTCAGGGCATCACGGCCACCCCACCGGCAGCTGAGGGTCTCACTGCGGCCACGTCCCCGGTGACTGCATGGGGTCTCCCTGGAGTCGCAGTGCGCCTTCAGCAGACCTCGGGCCAGGGCCCCCCTGAGCGGCCCCACCCAGCCCTGCAGCCGGGCTCTTCACCTTTCAGGTCAGAGATCGCTCTGAGCTATGAGCTCTGATCAACATAGTGAACCTTACAAAACACAGACACGCGGGCATGAGAAAACTGCGTAAACTGTCCCGTGTTTCATGGGTGCAGACGTCAGTGCCTGTGCCAATCCTGGAAAGTGCCGTGGACCCGGAGGGTCTTAAAGGCTGAAATTCAGAGATGTGCCTGGAAGTGGATTCAGAAGGAAAGCCCTTCCTTGCCAGCTCACTTCTACCTAGATTGCCCGGTGAATCTCAGTGAAATTGGCTTGGGCTTCACAAAATCAGTTCTCTTCCTTTCCCTACGCTTCCCTAAACTTCTAGCAAGTTTTCCTCGTACGTGAGGCTGTTCATCCTTTGTGCTGGCACCCGACTGCCCCCCGCCTGCACGCTGCAGGAAGGGCTGCCTCCAGGAAGGCCGCCTGGGTCTCCCAGACCAAGGGCTCCGGCTTCTCCCTCCCCTTTTGCGACCTGTCGCCGCCACTGGTTCTCGATCTGGACCTGGATCTGTAAAACGGAGTAAGAATACCCCCCCCCCCCCACCCCAGGGTAACTGCGAGGTTGGAGTGAGGCTGTGCACATGAAGTCGTTAGCAGCCCGTGTGGGACACAGGAAGTGCTCCGTACGTGCAGGCTGCTGCCACCCGCCTGGCCGCGGCCTTCGCGCTGGGCCTCTGCGTGAGCCGCGTCAGTGCCAGGCCTTCCCCTCCCTCTGGATTTCTGGCGCGTGTGGCTGAGAGTTGAGGGCGCGTGTTCGCGTTTCTAACCACAGTGTTAGACGCGGACTCAAGCGCTGTGGTCTCCCCCCACCCCCGCCACCGTGCTGGGCACCGGCTGGCGTCTCTCTCGCACGGCCCCACGTCACGCGCGGGGCAGCACCGGAGGCAGGGCTGCCTGCTTGCTGGGGCCGCGTGTCCGAGCTGGCGCCCTTCCTGCTGTACCGCTGGGCCACCTTAAGTTCTGCCTTCAAACGAAGGACCGTTTGATCTAAACTTGACGGTTTTACGTGTGTCTTTCTGAGCCCTCGCAGCAACTCTGCGCTGCTTCAGCATCATCATTAAATCGGCCCCTTGTAGGCTTATTTTTTGTTGCAGTGAGTGGAAGAGCTCCTTTGATGGACAAGGACGTTTGTAGGCTACTATCATTGTTACATAATAATTTACATTTAAACAGATTTATCACTTCTCATTCTGATTTCTGCTTCAGTACATGGCAAAATCCATGTTTTTGTTTAAAAATTATGTGCCTTTCACAGACTCATAGGAAAAAGTGCATGGCTGTTGTCTGGGAGCTTGAGGGCAGAATCGCCGTGTCTGCCTTCTGTGTCCTCCTAGCGCCGAGGACACTTTAGACGCATGGTGGACAATTACTGCTGAAGGGCACTTACGAAGGGACCCGCTCCCAGTTTGTACGATGTGGTGGTCGAGGGATGAATACCTGAGTTAAAAAGGCAGAGCAGCCAGGTCAAGGAGGCTCGGGATTTGCAGGGCGGCTGGTCCCTGTCCCCCGAAGGCCTCCCCAGAATACGGCCTCCCTTCTGGTCCAGAAGATGTGCTTCGGGAATCGTCGGCAGGAAGGAGAACGCTAACTGCCACGGTCGGTGCTTTGATGGAGGAAGCCTGTAGGTCGCGACAGGTGCCTGTCGTTGGGGCGAAGCGTCTGAGACGTGAGACGTGTGGCAGGTGACAGGCTCCCGGCTCCCCACAGGTCAGAAGGCTGGCTGGATTTGGTCGGCATTTAATGACACAGAGCCAAGGTCACAAACAGGCTGTGAGGAATCAGCTCAAGTGACGGGGTTGCAGAGGTGCTGTTTCCTATTCTGGTCACTCCCCTCCCATCACAGAGCAAGTGGAGGAGGGAGAGGGATACACGTGTCCCCAGATGCCTAGGCAGCTTTTTCTGCTTTAAGGGAGTCAGCACGAATCACTCAGCAGGTGACAAAAGTTTAGAGAAAACTGGGGGGATAGCAATAGTTTCCCCACAATTTTGTTGCCTGTATCCGTTCCGAATAAGATGAGTTATCAGCGCTAGAAAATGCAAATTAAGAGTGACTCAAACACAAAATGCTTGATGTGCCCCCCAAAGACTGGAAGATGTGCAGTCGGGGCTGGCAGGGCTGTTCCACTAGGTCCTCAGAGGCCCAGGCTCCTTCCTGCTGTGAGTTCTGCCACTCCCTAGGCTTCATCACCCACAGTCGAGGCTTGTGCTCCTGCCATCACACACACGTTCCAGCCGCCAGGAAGGAGAAAGCAGCAAGGAAGGGGGCCTCTCTTATTTGCGTACAATATTTCCCAAGAGGTACCTACAACACTCTGCTTGAACGCATCGGCCAGAATGCGCTCACGTGGCCACACGTAGGCACGGGAAGCCGGGAAGTGCAGTCCTTACTCAAGGAAGCAGGGGCAGAGCATGTAAGGAACAGGGGAGAACACGTTCCGGGGTCCAGCGTCAGTGTCTGCCACGATGCTGCAGGGACATGACGGTGTAGCCGGGGGGCTTGGAGGGTCCCACACGAAGCCCTAGCTGGTAGATTTCAGTAACCTGGGGTCTGCTCCATGGAGCCCCAAACCTGTGGGTGCTGGCGGGTGGGCCGGGTCACTGCACTGGACTAGATCTGGAAGAGGGGTCGGGGAGGGATGTCTGAGGACGCCGTCTTCGGTGGTTAAGCAAAGGCTCTGGAGTCACTGTGAACCTGGACTCCAATCCCAGAGCTGCTGGGGAAGTCGCTTGAACTCTAGACACTTCCGTGCCCTCGAAAGCCGCCTGGGGGACGGATACCCACCCCAGGGCTGTGGGTGGGGCTGCGGGCGGTAAGGCGGGGTGAGGTGGCTGTAGGTGTCCAGGAAACCGTGTCCATTTTTACAGCTGGTGACGCGCGAGCAGAGGCGGGCAGCCCAGCTGGACGCCTGCCCCCCGGAGCCCTCTGGTCAGCGCGGCCCCGGGGGGACCTCCTGCTCTGTGCCGCGGCCTGGTCACGGCAGGTGCCCCCGGCGGAGGGCCGCCGCTGGCCTGGGCTCTGCCTCCACTCTCACACCCGCGCCGACACTCCGCCAGGCGTGTGTGTGTCAAGACTCCGGCCCCGGCGCCCCGGCCCCCGCAGCGGACCTGCCTCAGACCCTCACCTGCGGCAGAGTCCGGCGCTGCCGCCCCTCCGGGCCGCCCACCAGGGCACCCCCCGCCGTCCGTGTGACCCACAGGCTGTCTGTGAGGCCATCCTTCCATGGGTCCCCGTTATCCCGGACGCACGGGGGCGACGGCTCTGAGCCTGGCGTCCCGGTCTGCGGAGATGGCCGTGGTGGTGGTGTCAGGGGATGGTGCGAGCCTTAGGTGAGGTGATGCGGGAGGTGCCCGGAGGCCCGACACCTGGGAGGGAGGGGCTGGGAGGGGGGTCCCGCCGTGCGGTCTCAGCTGCCCCTCCCCGTGCTCGGCCTCCCCGGAGAGGAGGCAGCTGGCATGTGGCTTTCAAGGTACCTTCAAGCCCCGAACGCTTCCGACCCCTCATGCAGCGCTGGGCAGCCCAGCGGCACCGCACCGGGCGGGGTTTTGATGCGGACACAATTCAGTTATTGTAAAAACAGTTTCCATAAACAGGCAGAAAACGAATTGTTTTTCACTTGCTTGTCAGGCGTGAGGAAACACTGACAGATGCCGGCAGGTAAGGTTCCGTGATGGAATCCGTCGCCTGTGCGGACGGCCCATCGCGGGCACGCAGTGGACGCGGGGGGCCGCGACACAGGATGCCCGGAGCCTGGAGCGGGTCAGGACAGGGAGGTGCCGCGCCCGGCTTCCCTTGGACGCCAGGACTTTCAGGGGAAAGTTGCCGGGGAGACGTCCGTGGTGTGTTTCTGAGAGCAATTTGATCCCCATCTCCAGCCCCAGGTTCGCACCGATATCCCCGGGGAGAGTCTGTAACCAGCTGGGAGAAAGGAGTTCTGTGCTCCCCTCGCTCTGCTGCGGACGCGTGCTGGTGGGGACAGCGGGAGGGGGCGGGGGGAGGAGGAGCATCTGTTCTCGGGCCCCAGCGCTGCCGGGAGTCGCGCAGGCTCCACCCACCATTGACACAGGGGCCCCGCCTCCAGGGTCCTGCGTCGGTGAGCCTGGGAGGGGGCCTGGTCCTCACCGAAGGGGTTCCATGTGTCGCCAGGCCTGGGGACCACGAGGTTAAGCTGCCGCGTCACCGCTTCCCTCCCTTGGCACGGCTGAGGCCCCCCCCGCCCTGCGGCGCCCACTTCATCCCGGGGAGGTCTGGGCGCTCAGGTTTCCTGTGCCCCCTGCACAATGGTGCTTCGCCCGGGGTCTCCCAACCACAGGCCTCCTTGTCCCCAGAAAGGGGACACCTAGGAGCTCTTGTTCTGAAGAATCTATAAGCCTGCTGGGACGGAGGGACGTCTGAGTGCCCCTTGCTGGGTGGAGAAAGCCCAGAGCAGCTTCCCGTCCTCTCCCTCCAGACCCCTCTAGGCACGGAATATTCCAGAATTGTGCTGCCCGTAAGTAGCCGCAAGCCTCAGGCTGCTCCTGGGCGCAGGAAGTGCAGTCAGAGCGGCTGAGAGCATCTGTTTTCATTTCCTCTCACGTCAAATGGGCATCTAAACAGCCCACGGGGCTGGTCCTGACCCTACGGGACAGAGCAGATTTGGACACATGTCGGTCGTGGGATCTTTCAGGGCCAGGCACCGGGATCTGGACTTTGTTTTGCATGGAAAGGGGAGCGAGCGGAGGCTTCTGGCCTGAGGGCAGGGAGGTGGGAGGGGTGACCGGGAGGCAGGCTGGAGGTGGCGGCCGTGACCAGGTGGGTGATGAGGGGAGCGACACGGGGAGGGGGGGATTCGGGGGTGACGCCGTTGGGCTCCGTGCTGGGAGGTCCGTGCTGGCTGGACCGCTGGGCCAGTAACGGGTGCTCTGACCCAAAGCACCTCGGGTGGGCAGACTGCGGGCGGTCCTACACGCTCGTGGGACCCCACGGCCTCCCGCCTCGAGACCTGAGACCTTCTCCCCGGAGCTGGGTGCCCCGCGTGGAGCCTCCGTGGGAAGGAGCCTTGGTGCTTTCACCCTGGGTGCCGTCGCGCACACCTGGGTCCCCGGGGCTGAGAGGCAGGGGGGCCCACTCCCACCCTGGCCGGCTCCCCTTCTGCTGCGAGACGGACGCGGCTGGCTCGGGGGGGGGGACTGTGCGTGAGGGCCTGAGCCGCTGTGACCCCGGTGCCTGGGCACTGAGGGAGGCTCCCTGGGGGGTTCCCGGCAAGCTCCGTCGGGGGGCGGTTTCTGAGGAGGGACAGGGACTGGCATTGAGGATGCTGCCTGGGGCACGGGGGGTGAGGGGCAGAGGCCAGGGTGTGTCCGGGAAGGAGGGGTGCGGCGAGGAGATGGACAGGGCTCCGAGGAAAGCCCTGTGTCTGGTGGACGCTGGGGGCCGTCCCTGGCTTTACACCCAGGAGCAACGCATGCTGTTTGCATGTTCCAGGGGGTGCGGTTTCTCCCATCACAGCCGGAGAGCCTCTGCTCTGGCCCCGTCCCTCTGCCGCCGCTCCGTCCTGAAATGGGCGGGCTCCTGGGGAGAATGACGCCTGGAACTCCTCGGACGACGGCAGGTGCCGTCTGGGGACAACCGTGGCTCTCAGCCGAGGAGCTACAGCAGCAGGTACGTAACTGCCAGCACGGCGGGCTCCTCGTGCCCCAGTTAGCTGGCTGCGGTGCACGTAGCGCGCGGGACTGCTGTGCGTCCAGGTGCAAATTTTCCAAAAGCGCCAAACAGAATGTGTGGGAAAGGAGGCCGCGTTGAGTCCCTTTTGAGTCTGTCCTGAATACCTGAGAACCCCGCCCATCCCTGCCTGGGTGTTCCTTCCCTGCCATCCTTGGGAACGACTGGCTTGAGACGTTTTCCTGCTTATTCCACAAACCCTGGGGCATCTCACAAACGGAGCGAACAGCAGGAGGAGGTGGAACCCGCAATCAGAGGCCGCTGTTCTCTTCCCGTTTTACAGAGAAGACGGAGGCGGGGGCGACTGGGGACTCAGCTGCCCCGTGGTACCCGGGACTGGCTCAGGCTGGCACCCTGTCCGCCTGCGTCCAGCGCCTCTCAGCTCACCGTCCGTCCTGTCACCCACCTCTCGACTCGAGCCGGCCCAGGGCCCTGGTCTGCTTCCGGGTCGCTGCCCGTGCCCCCATCCGTCTCCTCCAGTCACTTTAGAAGTGTGTCTGCAGCCAGCACCTTGCCATCCGCCTCCTCCATCTGTCAAGGGCCTCCTTTCTGGCCGCCGTGGAAGCCTCGCGGGGAAGCAAGTGCAACTCCTGCACGCTCTGAAGACGGGGCCTCCGCAAGCTCTGGCTGGAGGCAGTCAGCGTCTGGTATCTCCAGCCCTGGGCGCCCAGCGGTCCCTCCTTCACGGAACTCCCGTCCTGGTGGAGAGAGCAAGTGACCAGCACCACGGGGGGAGCCTGGGAGCCCAGCGGAGGGGACTCTGCGAAGGACGCCAACCAGACAAGCCGCCTTGCAGGGGTTCGCCCCTGGCGGGGACCCGCACCCGCGTGCGTGGGGCCTCGGCACCTGGTGCGCCCAGTGAGCTCCCTGAGAACCGCATCTCGCCCCGAATGACCTCTGTTTTCTTTACGTCACGTGTGCTGCAGTGCGGGGGCCCGGGGACCCGAGTGCGGGGCTAGTGGCGATGTGGGGAGGGTGCAGGCCTGCGGGAGGGGCTGGGGGTGGCCCGCGGGACGAGGGTGACCTTGGCTGCTCTCTGAATTGAGGGCCAGAGGCTGGGAGCCCGCCGTGCGGCCAGGCCCAGCCTTGTCTCCGGGGGTCCCGCGTCCCGGCTGTCTCGTCCACTTCCCCGTGCAGGTGTGCGGGGGTCACTGCTCCCGTTTGCCGCGCGCTCCCCCAGCCTTTCTGCCCCTGGGAGGACTTGGCGGAGGAGCTCGCGGCCCCGGCACACCATCCACACTGGGGCCGAAGCCGGGGCAGGCGTGCCCTGGCTGTGGGACGCCGGTCAGAGCCCCTGGCGGCCCCTTCCCCTGTCACGTCCGCTGCTGGGGACGCTCCGGGCACGCCATCCGCTCAGCCAGGGCGACATCCCAGCTGCCTGGGAACCTGTTCTTTGCAGCCGTGCGTCTGTCCCTCTGGACACACACACAAGAAACCAGTCCCGCTCACTGACGGGATTCCACGCGCCTGCGTCTCACAGGGCGTCTGGATTCAGGAACGAAGACATGTAGCATGGGGAGAGCAGACAGGCTCCTGGGGGAGGGCCGGCTGGAAGGACAGGAGCGGCTGCCTCGGGGCCGGGCGGGGCCGAGAGGCGTGTCTGGGCCTGGAGCCAGGTGCTGTCAGGGTCAGGGTCACTCGCAGCCTTGTGAGGGGGCGGGGGCGGGGCCCTGTGCTGACTGACCCCCGGCCTGCCTGAGAGCGAGCAGGTGTGTGTGCGTGTTTGTGCACGTGTCTGAGTGTGAATGTGTGTGTGTCTGAGTGTACGTGTGTGAGTGTCTGTATAGGTGTGAGTGTAGGTGTGTGTGAGTGTGTGCGCGTGTCTGGGTGTATGCGTGTGAGTGTGTGTATAAGTTGAGTGTGTGAGTGTGCGTGTATGTAAGTATGTGTGCACGCGTGTCTGGGTGTACTGTGTGTATAAGTGTGTGTGTCTGAGTGTATGCGTGTGAGTGTCTCTATAAGTGTGTGTGTGTCTGAGTATACGTGTGTGTGAGTGTGTGTGCATGTCTGGGTGTACCGTGTGTATAAGTGTGTGTGTCTGGGTGTACGTGTGTGAGTGTGCGTGTATGTAAGTGTGTGTGCACGCGTGTCTGGGTGTACTGTGTGTATAAGTGTGTGTGTCTGAGTGTGTGTGTGTGAGTGTGTGCGCGTGTCTGGGTGTACCGTGTGTATAAGTGTGTGTGTCTGAGTGTATGTGTGTGTGAGTGTGTGTGCGTGTCTGGGTGTACCGTGTGTATAAGTGTGTGTGTCTGGGTGTACGTGTGTGAGTGTGCGTGTGTGTATAAGTGTGAGTGTACGAGTCTGCCGAGCATCGGTGTGCACACCTGCTTCTCCCGAGTCCTCCGGGACCTTTCTCACCGAATCCCACTCTGCTCTGCAGGCTGGACCCTCCACTTTGTTCGTGAGGAAAAGAGCTGTGAACACAGGGTGTGGGGCTGGGCGTGGAGCCGCTGACCCTCGCGGTGGCTCAGAGGGGACCCCGCCCCCGGGGAGGGAAGGCCGGGGGGCCCGGGGAGGCGGTGACCACTCAGGCCGGCTCCCCCGCGGGCGCCACGCTTGCCCGGCCCGGCCGCCCTGGCCCTGTGCCCCCTCGGGGTGTCGTGGTGTCCCCCGAGTTTCGAAGCCTCCGTGCCTGGGAGACGCGGGGGAACCCGCTCTGCTCTCTCACCCGGATGACTTCCGGCGACTCTGCTCTCAGCCCTCAAAGGTCCCTTTGCCGGGACGCGCGGCGGGGCCTCGGCTGCCCGCCGCGCCCGGCACGCGGGCCCTGTGGGGCCCGGATTGCAGAGGCCCTGCACTGCCGGGGCCTGGCGGCCAGACGCTGACTAAGCAGCAGCTCACAGGGGCCCACGCGGGCCCGCGCTGCCCCAGCCTGTGACTCACAGCCGGCGTCCACGGCAGAGATGCTCTAAGAAAGCACCGGGAGAGCAGGAGTTGTGCAAGATGCCGGCCACGGAGGGCCTCTGTGAGAGGGACGCCCCCAGGGCTCCAGGCGGGGCCGGAGTCAGAGGGGCGGAGCTCCTGCCCCCTTGGCCGCCGACCCTCCCAGCCCTGGACCCTCACCAGGACCCGCGTCTCACCAGCGCCAGCAGGTACTGTGGCGGGTGGCCGGGGGTGGGCGGAGGGGAGACTGGATGACGGTGTCCATGACCTCTTTGGTGAAATACACACAACGTAAAACGTATCATCTTAACCGTTTTAAAGTGCACGGTTCCGTTGTGTTACTACACTCACACGGCTGTGCGAGCCTGCACACCGTCGTCTGCAGAACTCCCCGTCCTTCCCGGACTGGACCTCTGTCCCTGTGAACCTTCGCTCCCCAGCCCCTGCCCCCCCCCGCCCCCACTCTGTCTCTATGAATCTGACGCCTCCAGGGACCTCATGTAAGTAGAATCACGCAGCGTCTGTCCTTCTGCGACGGGTTTATTTCACTGAGCATCACGTCCTCAAGGTCCGTCCGTGGTGCCGCCTGAGTCAGGATCCCCCTCCTGATTAGGGCTGAATCACCTTCCAGCGTGTGCCTTTCCCTTCGGAAAACACAGCCGTCCCCGAGGAAGCCCGAGGCGAGCAGGGATCCAGGGGTCACAGCAGCAGCTGGACCTGCCCACGCGCCGTCTCCATCCTCACCGCTGTCCAGAGCTGGAAACGCTCCTGTTTTCCAGGTGGGAGGACAGGGGCCCAGAGCCCTTCCTGACGAGCCTCCGGCCCGGCTGGCAGGAGGGAGCTGGGAGTGGAGTCCAGGTCTGTGTGGGTCCAAAACCATGGCTCCCCCATCTCACGCTGCTGTGGGTTAAATGAACCCGGGTCCTCGTCCTGACCTTTCTGCTCACCGGCCTGGCTGTCTTGACCAAGCCCCGCAGGTTCCTGGAGGTCGCATCTGTAAACAGTTCGGAAGAGTTCACGTCCGCGCTCCCCACATGCTGAGTGCTGTCCCGTCCGCTCCGCGAGGCAGGGCGGCATCCTGAGGGCAGTGCTACCTGCGGCCCGAGCATCACACGTGATTTGATGGAAAGAGCAGAGGATTGGTGGTATTGGGTTCAACGCCACTCAACAGACGGATGCGATCCTTTGTGTCCTTGAGGGTGTGTCCTGGGCACAAGCCAGTGGGGTCCTCTGCAGAGGGGCCTCCCTACCAGCCACCTCTGAAGACTACTTCAGTCCTCAGAACTGCCGGTTCAAGGAACTTTTTAAGAGCAGAAACACCTGCAGACCTGTTCATCACCATCCCTGCTCACCTGAGATCCCACCTACACGGGCTGGATGAGGGCAAAGATGCCATTTATGCAACAAACCTCTGAAAACTGAGAAGGGAGCACCTCTGTGTTGGAGGCAGGTTCCTGTCCTGCTTGTGACGGTTCTAAAGGGCGTTTGGATCAGGAAGGTCTGTGGCTTCACAAACACAGAGGGTTCTGACCTCACCATCATGGGGGAGAAGCATTTTTCTCTGGAATCCAACCCGACAAGGGGCACATTTCTTGGGTTACGGCAGGCTCATGGGCTCAGAAATGTTTATTTTCACTTGATTGGATGCTTTATTCTGTTCCTGGGATGGGGGCCTCTTGCAACGTGAATTCATAAACCCATCCGGACAGACCCGAGCGCAGCCGTGGAGGGTGGGAGCGGGCCTGCAGGGGGTGGGGCCCCACCCAAGGCAGCGCCCAGCCCATTTCAGGGGAGCGGGGAGGGCGTCCCAGGGAGGGCACAGTCTGAGGGCCCCTCCCCCGAGCAGGGGCACGCCCGGCCTCCCGCACCAGGTGTGGGCAGCAGCCCTGGACCTCCCTGCCCGCCCCCTGTCCCCTCAAGGGCCCTCAAGGGAAGGGGCAGGCCGGCTCCCTGGACACACGCCCGGCCAGGCTCTGGGGCGGGCACCGTCCCGAGACCGCTGAGGTTCCCCGCGCTTCCGCGGATGAGGCCCCCTCGGGCGCCCTGCAGACTTTCCCAGAGACCTCCCCTTGCAGACTGACCCTCAGGGCCTGGGCAGACGCTCACGTCCAGGGTCGCAGGGCCATCGACTGGGAGTCAAGGAAGTGTGGCCGCCACGGGGCGGTCGGCGGGCGGCGGAGTCTCTCCTGATGGTGTCCTGCGCAAGACGAAGGGCCCGTTAGGACGGGCCAACAGGAGGCAGCTGGCTGTGCGTGTGCGTGTGTGCGTGTGTACACGCGTGCCTTGTGTGTGCACCACGTGTGCCCATGTGCGTGTGCGTGACTGCGTGTGCACGGGTACGTGTGCGTGTGTGCGCACGTGTGTGTTGGGAGTGGCACGCCTGCGTGGCGCCCTGCGGGCCCACAGTACCGCCTGGCTGGGCTGCGTGCACACGGGACGCCGGGCCAGGCCTGCCCTGCGGGCGAGGGTCGCGCTGATGAGACGCGGTGTGAGTGGGGCTGGGCACGCCCGCGTCACCCCGCACGGCCCCGGCCTCGGAAGGCCGGCCGCGTGGGACTCAGGACTGAACAAGGGGAAGTGCAGCACCTGCCGTGCGCCGACCCCCCGCTCCCGTCTCCTACAGCGAAGCCGCCTCAGAAGGACGTCCGCGGTCTCGGCGCTGACGTGACTCGGCTGGGTCACCTGCACCGGGCAGGTCGGTCGGTGGCGGAGCCGTGAGGACTCCCGGGTCCCCACGTGTGCTCCGCGCCGTCACCGCCGTGCCCTGACGTGATGACGTGATGCGTGTGTCAGTGTGCTGGCACCGCCGTCACTACGCGCCAGAGGCAGAAGCCACGGGCGTTTCTTTTCTCAGGATCCAGAGGCGGGACGTCCAAGGTCAAGGTGTGGGCACGGCTGCCTTCTCCCGAGGCCTCCCTGCGTGGCTTGGAGATGCCGCCTCCTCCCTGTGTCCTCCCGTGGTCGTCCCTGTGTGTGTGTCTGTGTCCTCATCTCTCCTTACAAGGACGCGGGTCCTGTGGGATCAGGGCCCGCCCTCAGGACCTCACTTTACCTGAACCTCCTCTTTAAAGACCTCTACCCCCATGTGAGGTCACATTCCAAGGTGCTGGGTGCGGAGGCTTCCACACACGGATCGGGGTCAGGCATAGGGCAGCCTGCGTCAATGCGTGAAAATCCCAGGGAGGAGTCTGGTATTTGTTTGTGTCAAAGTGCTTCTCCCACCCCGTCTCCTCGGCCCCTCGGCGTCCCCGCGCCCGGTCGGCGCTGCCCTGGCCCTGGGAGGGGGCCACGCAGAGAGAGACGCCCGGTGGGCGGAAGTGCAGGGGTGACCCGACCCGTGAGTCTGGGGAGGGCCGGGGGTAGGGAGACGTCGAACAGCCTGGCTCTCCGTGGAGGAGGGCAAAGCCATTCTGGGGGCCGCAGGAACCCCCCCACGTACGGATGAGGCCCCGTGAGCTGAGCTACGGGGCTCTTGGCGGGGAAGAGCGGCTTGGCTCCCAGACCTGGAGGGACGTTTCCAGCCTGCAGCGTGGAATGGTCTTGGCCGACGCTGGAAAATGGAACACGTGCTGAGACCATAAGCAGGGTGCCTAGAGAAACCTGTGAATAAATATGTATGTCTGTGCCTGAATCGGACATACTCTCGAGCATTGACGTTTTAAATAAAAGACAAGCAGAGAGTAAGCTGAGGTTGATAAAAGCGCAAATGACCACAGATCCGTGTTTCTACACGTGGCCTTGGAGATCGCCCGGTTGAGCTGCCCTTTTCACAGATGAGAAAACTCGAGGGCAGACACGTCAAAGCCAAAGAGGCCCCTTGAGTTGGTGGGAGAGGTGGAAACAGAGCCAGGGTCTCCACTGCGGGCCCAACACTGTTCTGAAACCACGTGGACCAGAACTTTATCATCCTCTATGGCATCCTGTCTTGACAAAGCTAATTCTCCTTGAGTCTAAACCGTGCACGTCTGACTTAGAAATTAGACAGCTTCAGAATCTCAATTACTCGTTGAGCCACGAGGTTAATTTTTAGTGAAGTGAGGCTTTAGGATGTTTCTTCTAGGTATATAGTTTGAAGGTTCTCCCATTTTTTCTACTGGTTGTTTTTTAATCCTTTTTTTAGTACTCATCCATGAATACAAACAAACATAGAGGCCTTTTCCTCCGTGCTGTGGTGAGCGTTGTAGAGAATGTGCACTAAAACATCTAGAAACAACTGTACAATTATGCATTTTTTGAAGTACTATTTCTTCTTCATTTTGCTTTTACTCACATACCTGGCAAGTTTGCCCCCAAACACCTGACCCCATGGACACATTTTTAATTTAAAAATGTTTATTATTTAATTTTATTCTTGTATTCAGTTTTCCCTTAGCACATTTTTTTTTCTAAAATAAGAAAGGAAATAGGAAAAAAAGGAAAAAGATGACCTTAATCTTATTGCTCTAACACAACTTTGCAGTTCTCTTGAAGACCCAAAGCCATACACAAAAAACAAAACCCCCAAACTCTAGGCAATATTGAACATTCTCTTGACAACCAGTGAAAATAGAATTCTGTGAACAGATCGTCTATGGAGCCAGAATTTCCAGTTTGTTCGCGGGACTTTCCAGGGCTCCGGGCTGCGCCTCTCGCCAATGAATAAACAGCAGATGATAAAGTCTAGAGACAGTTCCTCTTTCCTGGTTGAGCGACCAAGCAACACAAGAAATCATTTTTTGTTTAGAAAGAAAATAAAAGAAAGTGCCGCTTTATGGATGAGGAGTGACGTCACCCCACATGGAGGCTCCTCTGGGTTCCACGCTCACTCTGGGGCCTCCGCTTTCAGGTCACCCGGCGTCCAGGCCGGAGGCCCGGCGTCCACACCACGGAGAGCATCCGCCAGAGGCCGGGTCCTCGGGCCCACCCGGAGCCGGGAGCTGGCGGTTCCGGCGATGCAGGAGGCTGCAGCCCCAGAGCCCGCGCACGCCCCCGCGCACGCCGCACCATGTCGTGTTCCAACGCAGGGCGTCTGCTATGGTTTTGACCTTCCTCTCTGGTGCCGACTGTGTTGTTGCAAACCGACTTCGACATAAACAACCCCTCCAGGCCTCCGCGCGCCTTCCCTGCCCGCAGCCCGGGGCTCTGCAGACGTGCCCGTGGTCAGGCTGGGTCAGGGATGCCCTGCGATGTGACCGGGTGGTGCCCGGCCCGGCCAGCACAGGTGTGCTGGGAGGAAGGCTTCTCCTGGACCAGCGAAGAGAGGCGAGGGGTGCGTTCCCGAGACCCTTGCGTGTGGGCGCTGGGGGCAGAGGCCCTCGCTCTCCTGTGATCCTGTCGGGCTCTGACACTGTCTGCGGTTCATGTGACGTCTCAGACCTGGGGCCTGGGTTGAGTGGGCGCGCGCCGTCACCTCCGGGGCTGCGGTTCTATCCCACATCAGAGGCAGCGCAGGTGGTGCCTGGAGCGCTGACTGCAGGCTGGACGCTGGCCTTCACAGCCCAGCTCTGACCCCCAGACGCTGTGGGACCTGTCCAAGGTTCTCAACCTCTCTGAGCCTCGTGGTGAGACTTGTTTCAATTTGGGGGGAATCTGCCACCTAAGGTTTCAGAACGTTGCTCCTTGACGTGCATCTGAGTGTCGCCTGGCTGAGCACTGAGAACCTCTGGTGGGGCTGCAGTGTCCACGGGCACTTATTATAGCTGTTGTCACCTGCTGACACTCTTGGTGCTGGGAGAGGCCACACGGCAGGATGTTTCAGGGGGTGGGGGCGGGGGGCGGTGGTGGTGATGGGGTCTGGGCTCCTGCCTCTGCATCCAGCCCTGTTGGTGGTTGGCCGTGTGGAGGGAGCTTCCTTTCCAGCCTGACCCCTGGTGACGCTATCAGGGTGACAAGACCCCACGATGTGTCTTGTGAAATTACAAGAGTAGCTAATATCTCGGAGGAGAGAGAAAGACGCAGATTCCCAGGGGCTTGAGGCTCAGACAAGCCAAGGAGCCTCTTTAAGGAAAGCACCAGCGGCTGGCGTGCTGAGCGGCCCTCCGACGTCTCGGATGCGGGGCTGCAGGCTGCACGGGTCGGACAGCGGCGCTGGGTGTGAGGGCGGACCCCCAGCCCGACGCCCAGATCTGGGCTGCGTTTCCCGAGTTTGCTCCCAGCAGGCTCGGCCTGACCCACCCAGTTTGACTTCCTGGTCTAACCTGATCCTGTCCCCTCTGCCCCCGGGAGCCACCGGCCCATCCCCGCTCCTCACAGGTCCGCTTATGTAAACCTTCCCTCCCGCCTGGAAGCCACTTTCCAGCGATGTGATCTCAGGCGTCTCCGTAACCTCAAGGCTGTATTCAACCCTGTCCATCTCACGGCGACGCTATGTCAGGAGGAAGGCGCTTAGACCCTGTAAGGTGCTGTGTCATGTACGTAAGCTACCGTGGTTACGCCTACACCCTGCTGACCTTAGCCCCGGTCCACGCCGAGGTTTCCTGTCTTACAGACTCTGAATCTGCCCCACAGGTCAACGTTGCAGTGTCACCTGCTTGTTTTCTATGAGTTTATTTCTGTCATCAAATCATACCTTCTTTGCAGAGCGAGTCAGATTTCTGCCTCTGCTTCCTTTCCTAAGTAGCACACTTAGAAGTCTTTTAAACATACTTCTTATGAGATTTTAAACTTGTTAACTTACTCACATTTGTAACAACTGAAAGTTTTGTTGGTTGCCTCAAATATTCATTTTATCTCAATTGTTTTCTAATTACATTTGAACTTTGCTATAAATTCTGTGGGCTCTCATGTAGCTCCTACCCAAAATTATGGGTCAAATTGGCCACCTGTCTGCCGACAGATGGAGCGCTAGAAAGGTCTCCACGAGTTTCACGAGGCCTGAGCTCGCCGGTCCTGTGTGCTGTCCAGCTGGCCAGACACACAGGGTCAGGCCTCCCTGGCCGTCCTTCTGTTTAGACCACTGTAGGCAGAAGAAAGAAGAAACCAAACCCTGTATGAGAGTTTAACGCTAAAAAGTGTAGTTTTTAGGAGCTCGTGGCCTTGGGGAACTTCTACCCCAGCACGTTTCACAGTGGAGCCCAGTCTCCACCCGGGCCTGCCTCCCCAGCCGAGCAAGCCCGCCACACCTGCCTCAGCCTGCGTGTCAGCTGCCTGTCCCTCTGTCACGCATCTTAACTTTACATTTCAAGAATGTCCTCTTCTCCAGAAACACTTAGCCTTGAGAGAGTTTGATATGTACTTACAGTTTTTCTCTTTTGAGGTAAACTTTACTCAAAGTGAAATGCCAGTCTTAAGTGCCCCATCCTCTGGGTTTTGACAAAGGCGTCTGTGTAACCCAGACCCACATCAAGAGGCCAAACATGACCGTCAACCCAGAAGGTCCACAATGCCCGTCGAGCTCCGCCCCTGCCCTCCTCAGGTTAACTTTTCTTGTAGAACTTGGTACAGACAGACTCGCACGGCGTGTACTCGCTGTGCGAAGCCTTCTTCCGTTTGGCAAAATACTCCTAAGTTTCATGTGTGTCACCGTGCACACCAGCAGTTCACTGCCTTTAATTGCTGAACTTCAGTCCGCTGGAGGAAATACACCGCCCGTGATGCACCCATCCTCCAGCGGATGGACTCTCAGGCTGTCTCCACCTTCCTGCTACTGTGAATAAAGCCATTACAAACATTCTTATGCAGATCTTTCGTAGAAATACACTTTCATTTCTCTTGGGCAAATACATAGCAGTAATGGCTGAATCATAGGATAGGTGTATGTTTAATTGTTAAGAAACTACAACATCTTTTCCCAAAGTAATTGTATCACTTTACACCTCCACCCGATTGCTTTAAACTCTCAACAATATCAAGTCTTGTCAGTCTTTCTTTGTTTTAGGAAATTCCCTGGTGGTCCAGTGGCTAGGACGCTGCACTTTTACTGCTGCGGGCCCTGGTTCAATCTCTGGTTGGGGAATAAGGAACAAACAAAAAAACAAAAACCTCCAACTTGCTGTTTCAGACCCTCTATTTGGTGCATAGTGGTACCTCACTGCAGTTTTAATTTGCAATTCCCGAATCTTTGGTGATGTTGAACATTTTTCAAGTGTATCCCTTCTTTTGTAAAGTGTTGAAATCTCTTGCTTGCTTTTACTTTTATTGAGTTTTAGGCGTTCTTCACATAATGTGGATATTTCTTTGCAAATAATTTCTTCCAGTCTGTGTCTTGCCTAATCATTTTCTTGATGGTATTTATTCATGACCAGCAGTTTAAAATTTTGATGAAGTCTAATCATTTTTATTTTGCTTATCATCTATTTATCATTTAAAAATCGTTTTGTTTATCTTTTGTGTTTCATTTTATCTGTGGTTATTGCTCTCCATATCTTGTCTGAAAAACCTTTGCTTACCCAAAGTCACAAAGATATCCTGACGCTCTCCTGTAAAAGCTTCAGGGTTTCAGCTTTTACATTTTAGGTTATGAACCATCTCAAATTAATTCTGGTGGATGGTGTAAAATAAGGATCAAAGTATATTTTTTCCCACAATGAAAAACTCTGCTTGATCTGTGTTTCACAGAGTCTCAAGGGCAAGTCCAAGGCCACAGGCTGCCCTCCTGGGTTCTGAACTGCACTCTGATGAGGGTTTTCGTTGTGGGGTAGATCGAGGTCCACAAAACGCCAACCTCGTTTGAAAACCATTTCGGGACCTCAGATCGCAGGACCTCCCTCCCCCCCCCCCCAGTTAAATCAGTTAGGACACACCTACGTATTCTGGTTTCTATCTGCTCACTTCTCTTAACTCACCTGCAGTATTTTTAGCTAGTGCTATTACTATTAGTATTGCGATATTCAGAACGCTTTGTTTCATGACAGCATGACTCAGCCACTGGATTTTATAGTCTAAGCCAGACGTAAAGTTTTATTTCATGACTCATTCTATGTAAGTAAACAGATCATTCTGTTGAGCAAGGGTGTTTCATCTCATAATGGCAAAGAATTTGGGGATTAAATGGTGGATGGAGAACGCAATAGGTCATGACAGGTCTGAGGCATAATCTTTCAAATCTTGATGAATATGTTTATATACTGTGCTTTACTTAAATACGAAATAGTCAATATCTCTGGACTCTCATAAAATCTCCCCCATATTTCAAAGCTTGAGAATTCCATAATGTGCGTAAATTCCTCACTCATTATGGTTCTTTAATTCTTTGATAATAACCCAACTGTAAATTCTTCTGAAGAATCTCTTTAACCCACAGACAACGCCCCACGCATCCAGTCCCCACCCCCGCCACCCTCCCACAGGGCACAGCGTCGGGACTCTCCTTTCATTCTACAGGAGAGTCTAATGCTGACTTCTCTCTCGAGTAGGCCTAAACAGAACTTTAGAGAGGACTCTCCTCTTTTATTTGTTTGTCTTTCCTTGGAACAGACATGGAGACCAAGAGGGTCCCTTCTCTTCGGCCTAGAATATACCCTTTGGTGTGTGATGAAATTTCATATGAGGTGAGTACATCTTGGGCTCCGGGGATTCAAGTGTCTTGGCTGAAGAACTAAAGGACATCAGGATGGGAAGGCCCCTCTGAGTGGACAAGTTGAGGGCACGACTCCAGGATGCAGTAGAATTATCAGGCTGACATCGTGCACCAAGGACCTGAATGTGTGCCTGCATGTGTGTGTGTGAGACTGGATGGATCAATTAGGTAGCGTATTAGCTACCTAATGCTGAGTAACAAATCACCCCAAACTTAGCACCCTAGGACAAGAAACAGTAACTATGTCACAGCTTCTGAGGGCTGGGCCTCTGGGAGCACTCGGCCAGGGCGTTCCAGCTCAGGTCCCACCACTGGCCGGCGCGGTGGTCATCCGGAGGCCCAGCGGAGGCTGCGTCCAGCTCCCGTGGCTGTGAGTGGGCCTCTGTTCTTGGCGCCTGTTGGCTGGGAGCTCAGTGCTCTGCCCTGAGGCTGCCTGAGCGTCCCCAGGGTGGCAGCTGCCTCCCCCAGAGCCGGTGGTTTAGGAGAGGCAGGAGACACAGGGGCCCACCACCGCTGCCGCGTGGGCCGCGGTCACACAGCCCAGCGCTGGTGCAGCCTGGCAGGCGGTGCCCAGGTGAGCTCCTGCTGTAGAACTGCTCACGTTGATGCTTGTACCGAGCGTACAGATGTTTCTCCATTTCGTTAGCTTTAAACAGCAGTCTTCTGCCCAGCCACATGGCCGTGATAATGTTACATCATCGTAACTGAATCATTACAGGCAGAATAATAAGGCCTATTATCTTTTGGAAAAAAATATCTTTTCTGTGTAACTCCTCACTCTGAGAAGATAAGCATTTACAGGTAACAGAAGAGACCCTAAAGCAGGTCTTTAAAGCACCAGGCAGAACTCGGCAGCAGTTGTTACTGTTGCTCATTTGAAAACCAAGAGAAGCCACAAGGCTACCGGAGCTACCGCCACGGAACGTCCCGCGCGTGGGAGGGAGGACGCCGTCTTGCAGATGAGCAGGTGCAGGCTGGGTACGGTGCCCGGTCACAGCGTCGGCAGCTCACGGGCAGGGCTGAGACTCAGTTCAGGACTTCAGGCTCGAGTCCACGGCCTTCCTGCCACCACTGCTCGCGGGACAGAGCCCTGGAGCCCGTCCTCCGCTGCAGTCCCCTGCGGGGTGGGGTCCCAGTCTGGGATCTATGTTAGGTCTTCATGACAAGGTCACGCGTAGGCAGCACGGATTAGTGCTTCTTGTCTGAACGGTGTCTCAGGACAACCAGGGCGCTGGCCCCCTATGGACTCCCTGACCATTTGGGGCTCCTACGCTGGGCTGCCGCTTGCACTTCAGGACATGGGGGTTTGCAGGGCAAGGGGTGGCATGTGAGCTGAGAACTGGAGAGCGCCCGGGAGACCCCCGACCCTATCCTTCCCGACTCACCCTCAGCCCCCATCCCACCTGGCGTCCTGGGCTGAAGGACACGTGACGCTCAAACAGGTGTCTGAGCCGTGAGGCAGGAAGTGGTGACTGTCCCTGCATTAGCATCTGTCACGGGCTCCTTGTGGGATCCCACACCGGAGGTCACCTGGGAGAAGCTGTCCTGCAAGGCTCCATCCACCCCCCCTCTAGTCGAAGTTCTCAGCTGCAGCAGAAACCAACTTAGGCCAATTTTGAAAGAAAAAGAATGTAGTAAGAGTAAAGTGTGCCAACCCTTCGGGGGGCCTGGACAAGCCGTCCTCCCATCTCCCAGAGCAGGGAAATTGCTACCATGACATCACAAGCTGGAAGCAAGCTCCCTTGACCACACCACTGGTGCTGTGACGCTGTGACACTGATGTCACTGAGGCCGCCCTCTGGGGGGACACTAGTTGCCACCTTCTGGCAGGGAGCCACTGCTGGAAGCGGGTCCACGCGTCACCTCTGCTTTGCATCCCTGGCTCCTGAGTCTGCGTCCCTGCCTGGGCGCCAGATGCAAGGGGTGCCAGGGAGGCAAGGTCAGCTTCTGCAGTGGGGGGAGAGGGGGCAGCCTGGTCCCACATCACGACCTACACAACATCTCTAAACTGAGAAAAGTGAAGATGGAGGGTGGCCCACCAAGAATGACCTCACGGCTGTGCCTGAGGTCCTCTTCTGCACTCTTTATAGCGAGAGCATCCTTCCGGGGAGCCTCACGCTACCTGGTTACCATTTTAGCCCCTTCAGGTTAGTTTCACCTCAAGATGAGCTAGTTCATAATCACCCATCTGATTGGATGGGGTTTAGAGGAGAAGGAACTTTTGCTGGAAAGAAGCAAAAAAGAGAAATCGGGGGTGGTGGCAGAGGGGCCCACAGAAAATGCCACAAGGTTTTACTAGAGTTGACCTGTCTGCCTTTTTTGTGTTAAAGATTCATGCAGTGTTCACGCTGTACTTGCTCGTTCTAGGGCTGGATCCACCCGACTGAATGCAGTCTCCACTGTGGGCTGTTCCGGTTTCTGCCTGGCCCCAGGAGGCAGCCCACGGAGGTTCTCTGGAAAGTGGCCTAAGTCTTTCCTGCTTTGGTCCACTCTTTCCCTGAAGCCCTCCCAGATTTCTCGGGCCTCCATTGTGTCAAGATCAGCAGAGACCTGGCTGTTTCCTAGTTAATTGCAGCTGATGCCTTGTTCTCTGCTCTAAGACACCAGCATCTGGCACACGCATGGAGGAAGGAGGCCCAGGACCCAAGAGGAGCAGAGGGGAGGCTGTCTGGACTCGATGAGGTCTTCAGCAACGACTTCTTGGAGGAGCTGACATCTAAGGTACATCAGTCTACCCACCTTCACCTGTGCTCACCCCTCACCCCCAAGAGCAAAGGGCCTGGTTACCCACATGAGGAGTTCAGGCAAAAATCCCTGATTCAATGCTGACGTCAAATGCAACAGGCTCTCTGAAAGCAAATATGTTTATTTTGTGTGTGTGTCTAGGGCAGTATTTTAAAGCAAGTGTCTATCAAACCCCGGCAACTTCGGCCTCAGGACGTTGTCGAGCCAAAGAGCTTCGTAAGATTTTAGAAAGGATTAGCCTTGCATGTGAATAGAACCAGGTTCTGTAATTATTCCTGAAACCGTTTCTCAATGGGCAATTAGGGGATTAACCATACAATCTGATCAAATGTTCAGGCCTTTTACATACTGCACTGTTCTTACCAGGCCAACGAAGAGATCCATTTGTCCTGACGTCATCCTTAAAGGAATCACTCAGCTAAGAGATTTACCACCAACAATTAAACTGAAAGCACTACCGCTCAGACTAACAACAGCAAAACTTAATGATTTTTCTGTCTCCAACATCACAGAGAATTTCAGCCGGTCTTAGAGTTTCACAATGGTACCTCATCGGTGCTGCGGGGACGGCGCACCAGATCAAAGGCAGTGTGTCTGCACACGAGTTTCATATTCAGTCCAAGTATTCTTATGTAAGAAAATGGTATGACTAAAGGTTAATTGTAGAACTGCAGGGAATAATACCATGCATTTTATGAAGGCAGTGGGCAATGAATAGATGTTCCCTGAAGAAAAAGCTTCCTGCCTCTTAAGGAGTGAATCACCCACATCAGGGTCATGGCCTTCTTCATATGTGAATTCAGATTTGCCATCAAGACGCCAGCTTAGAGCTTGGCATTTGTTGTTCCCTTTCCATGAGATATTCGCTTTGAAATTAAGGAGACTCGGCAATGATTTAAAAAAATTTTAGAACCTGGTTGAGTTTCATAGCACCCGTGCCCGTCTCCATCTTTTTCAGGGGACAAGAGGCCAGGGTCCGGATCCTGCAGGAATCCAGCTGTGCTTCTCTCGGGCTGCAGGCCGTCTCTCGCCCGTGTCCCACGTGCACTGCCCGTTTCTTGACTTTGGCTTCTGTGCGCCGCCTCTCACCTGGACCACACGTCTGGCCCCTGGTCTTTCTTGTCGCTGTTGCGCATCTGCTTTGCTTGCAGGGCCCTGTTCCAGCATCACCCCCTTGGAGGTGGTCATCCTCAAGCAAAGATGTTTAACTTGCTTTTGTGTAACACCCTCAGTTTTATGTAACTCTATTGCTAAATTTTTTATATACTATTGCAAACATTTGTCTATGCCCTCAATGTGGAGGAGGTGGGGGGCTGGGGGCAGAGGTTTTGTTCTCCAGACAACATTTGTCAACGTCTGGAGACGTCCTTGGTTGTCACCACCTGGGGTCCAGGGGTAGAGGTCGGGGTGCTGCAAAACATCTTATGACACAGGACAGCCCCAAGACAAAGGACCGTCCGGCCCCAGAGACCAGCAGTGCTGAGGCTGAGAGGCCTGGTGACACAGGGCCCTTCCTGTTACACGGAGTTCTCGTCAGCAGACCCGACACACAGGAGGCCCCCACATCTTTCCAGAGGAACGAATGTCTTCCACTTATTTTGTCTCCTCTCTCAAACCCACAGCCGAGGCTGGTTCATAGGTGCCAGGAACCACCGCTGATAAATCGTTCCCCTGAAGAGGCGGGTGGAAGAAATGCCCTCGCTCTCGCCTGGTGACAAGCCTCCCGGGAGCCTTGTCACCCTCTCTGGTCTCCTGTCCAGTTAGCTTCCTTTGGGGCAGCCCCAGTTTCAGATGAAAACGTTCCCTTTTTGGCCCAGCACTGTTTTGCCCAGAAAACATCTCCTTTCCAGCCCGCAGTTCCCACGCGGGGGAAGGAAGAAAGGATGGGAGCTGGCCGCTGAGGGAAGGGGAGTGTTTGGATGCATGGCTCTGGGCTCATCTGGAAAGTATGCGTCCTGAAAGGGAGATGATGCAAAAACTCCTGCCTGGTGCCCCCAGCTGTCGCCCGGAGGCCGGCCCCCCCCAAGAACGCTGGGCGACTCCAGGCTGGAAACGTTCAGAAACCCGTGAGGTGGCGGCAGGGGTGGGGGCGGGGCCCGGCTCAGCGGAGGCCGCAGGTCGCCACGGAGCGGCTTCAGGTGGATGTCGCCTCCCGTGCGCCCCTTTGCAGGGTGGCTCACTGACCTCTGGTCTCACAGCCTCGGTGTCTGTCGCCCGGCCTTTGAAAGAGCCGGTTCTGGAGGCCCTCCCCCCGCCGCCAGCAGCTAAAGGTGTGAGACGGGGCGGGGGCGGGGAGGTGCACAGGCTGAGTGTCTAGGTCCACTTGATAATGGGCTTTGTGGCCGCTGGTCCTCTGCGTCTGAACTGGGATCACAGATGAAGCCCGAGGGCGGGGGGACCAGGGCGGTGAGCAGGGCAGGAGGAGGGTTCCCCGTAAAGGAGTCGCCGCCCCCACCTCCGTGATCAGGGCCAGGTGCCCCCTCCCAGACGAGTCCTCGATGGGGTTCCATTCTCAGCTTTGAGTGTGGATCCCCGGTAGGGGCCCATCCATGGTTAACCCTGGCCAAGGGAGCTTCCCAAAGGAGACTGTTTGCTTTAGATGTTGCCCTTCCGGTTGCTGGAGGGATGTGCTGTGTGATGTGTTTGCATGTGTGGCTTCTCCTTTTTAAACACATAGATTGCAGGGCGATGGCTTGCTGTTTGGGAATCGCGTGCGCCCACAGGAGGAGGTCGGGCGCACAGGGACGGGGCCTCCGGGCCCTCGGCCGGCCTGTGGCCCGATGGGGGCTGTGTGCAGGGATCTGCGGGCCTGTCCTCCCGTCCCTGCTGGGTGGCAGTGAGCACACCACTTACTCCACGCAGAGCCTGAGCAGCCGTTAAGGGTGAGGCTGGTCCTTTCTGAGACCCACCCCCGGGCCAGGCTCTCATAGGGCCTTGCAGAGACCTGGCTATCAATTTCTGTGGCTTATGTCTGCCTCCTGGAAGTTTAAGCTGTAAAACAATTCTGCCCGAGGGTTTAGGGCCAGCGGAAAACGTGGGACGATAGCGCTTTCTTCAGGTTGTTCCTGAAACAGGGATCACCCTGGCCCCAGGGGAACGCAGCGCGCGTCCTTGGAGGAAGTTCGTCCTTCACGGGGTCTGTTTTTCCCTCTCCCAGGGTTCGCTCAGGTGCTGAGTAGGGAAAGAGGCACGGCCCCAAGGTGGTCAGCGGTGGGTCAGAGATGCCGGCGGCGGTGACTGTGGCCCCAGCGGACCTTGGCAACGTCTGGAGACATTTCTGACGCCGGTCTTGGGTGGGCGTGTGTCCCCGGCGTCGAGGGGGCAGGGGCTCCGGCTACCGCTCAGCGTCCTCGGGGGCACGGGCGGCCCCTCACGGCACGGGACCCCAGCCCCGACGTGCACGGTGCAGAGGGGAGAGGCTGGGGCACGCGGCCGGGAGACGCGTCCCTCCAGAGCCCCGGCCCCACGGCGAACGCGCTCTGCGGTGTCTCCCCGGCGCCCGGCGTAGCTGTTTTCCCCCCCAGCCTCCTGGGACGTCCAGCCCGGGCCCGAGCGCTCCCGGCCCTTCCCGGCGGCTCCCCACCAGGCCCCCCCCCGGTTGCCCTGAAGGGTCCCACCCCTGCTGAACCACGCACCTGCGGGCAGCGCCCTTCCCTGCCCTCCTCCGGCCCTTTCCGCCTGAACCCGGTCCCTGCAGACCACGCGCTCCCCGCCCCCCTCCTGGCGTCCGGATCGCCCCCCGCCCCCAGCTCCGCGCCGCCCCCGGGGCCCCCGGGCGGCTCCCGTCACCCCCGCGGCCGGCCGCCCGCACCCGCCCGGCCTGCGCCGAGCTCCCAGCCAGCGCGCCTTCCCCTCTGCACGGTCCGCTGCGCCCTCCCGTCTGTCGGGCCTCTCTGCGCTGACCCTCCGGGCTCTCACGGGAGCGACTAGAAGCGGCCCTGCCCGCACGCGGGCCTGCGCGGCGCTGCGCTTCCCCTCACGGGGCCGGACCTCGCTGCTCCTCTCCCGGGTCGCCCCGCTGCCGTGCGCGCCGCTCCGTAGGGAGTCTGCACCTAAGGGCACCCCCTTCCTCCTGCATCACCGACTCCCCTCCCCCAACAGCGAGCAGGCATTCCAGACCTTTCCGCCTAAAAAGTCCTTCCTCGACCCACCACCGCCCGGCTACTCACTCTCCGTCCCCTTCACAGCAAAACTCTTCCCAGACCTCGCTCTGGCCTCTTTAGGATTCCAACCTTAGCATCTTCTCCAGCAAATTCCATATCACCAGGCACGTGGTCACGTGCCAACCCAGCCCCTCTGTCTCTCAGTGGCAGCTGGCATTCCCCGGTGGTCGCGCCCTCTGTGCCCGCAGACTGGCTCTGTTGTGGGCCTGTTTTCCCTAATTTTTGCCTGCCGGGCGGCTTCCTGCCAGTGTCCTTGGCGGGCGCCCCCTCCGCCGCTGCCCCGTGCTCCCCGACGACGCGGGCCCGGCCGCTCCGCCCTCTTCCTGGGCGTGGACGCTGCGTCCTCTGTGGAGCCCCACGGGCCCGTCCCTGGGGCCTGGACGGCGGCACCCAGCCTGCGCGGCCCCCCTCCTTAGACGGCGCCGAGCCTCCCCAGGCTCTAAGTTGCCGACGTCGGGGCTGGGCCCTCCACGTCTCGGGACGGGCACCGTTGCCCCGACGCACGGTCAGCGGGCCGTGGGTGCCCCCACATCCTCACCCTGCCTGGAGACCCCACCCCCGCCCCCGTCCTGCCAAGGCCGCCGAGGCCGAGGTTGCCGGGCGGGTCTCCTGCAAGGACCTTGCCGCTCCCGGCCCCGGCCCCGGCCCCGGCCCCGGCCCCGCCTCTCTCCCAGTCGGATCTCCTCAGCCACCGCCACGGTGACCTTTAACACGCGCACGCAAGTCAGGCCCCTCTCCCGAGCAGGGCCCTGCGAGGGCCCCCCGTCCGCAGGTCCGGTCAGGCCCTCCGCCTGGGCCCCGGCCCCGAGGCCCCAGCCCCGAGGCCCCAGCCCTGAGGCCTGCAGGGCAACCTGGCGCTCCCGCTCTCGCCCTTTGGGGTCGGGCCTCTACCCTCCGTGTTCCCTCTGCCTCGGACCTCCTGCCCGCAGGCCTTTCCACGTGCTGCTTGTGTAACCCAGGGCGTGTTAAAGTTCACCTCCGCGGGCAGGCCTTGCTGACTGCGGCGCCGGGGGCGGCCCTCACCCTCCTTTCTACTGCCTTACTCTCTGCCTGGCGGGCGTCCCCCACAGGGCGTGTTCTACGTGTTCGTTTGCCTGTCTGCTCCGTCTTCCCCCTTAGAGGACCGCGTCCGCCGGGCAGGCGTTTCCTCTCTTTTATTCACAGTACACCCCTGGTGCCTGGAGCAGTGATGGGAACAGAGTGGACACTGGCTGGACCCCTGTGAGCTCCTCTCCCCTCAGACGGACCGAGAGGGAGAGGGGCTCAAGGGCTTTGGTTCCTGCAGTCCTGGGAGCAGCACGGCCATGGGGTCTTTTCCCCTTGGTCTTAAAAGCAAGGTGGAGCAGGTAGCTCAGGAATTCCTCTTTTCCTCTGAAGTTCTTAGGAGGAGGGTAACCAGGAGTGTGGCCGGCCTGCCGCAGGGTTTGGAGGCTCTGATACCGGTGCGATGCTCTCGGCTTGCTGTGTGGTCCTGGGCCGCGAGCTTCGTCTTCCGTTTCAGTGTTCTTCCCTAGGGGTTGACTTGGTCCCTCTGTTAAAACGCAGACGCCTCTGGGAGGCGTAACGTTAAAGTCCTGCTGGACAGGACTCAGGGGGCTCTTTTCTCTGCCGCCTTCGAGGGTGTGGGACGGGGAGAGGGGGCTTGTTCTCACGCGGATGCGCTCACACGGGAAGCGAAGCGTTTTGATGACTGCTGCTGTTTTTCTCAAAAGTGATTTGAGGCAAACACGACGGACCCAAGATGTATTATTATTGTTACTGTTGACAAAATCTGTGCCGACCGTCGTGATAGCTCTGAAGAATGAAGGTAAAATTCTACCGCAGATAAAAAACCCAGGACTCTGGCCCTAGTTCTTCTGTAATCAGAGTTAAAGGCTGTCTCAGGCAGCCCACTTTGTCGACGCCGGCGGGTTTGCAGAGCTTGTGCGAGCTGTCGGGGGCGTCGCGCTAGACGACTCCGGCCACTCCCCCCGCCCGCCCCCCCCCGTGTGAACCTTCCACACGTGGTCCTCCCCAAGAGGCCGAGCCTGGGAGCCTTTCGCGTTCTTTACGTGTGCCACGTGTACTCGTGTTTGGGTCGTGTATTCTACCACGACTTTTAAGGCAGGCTGTATATCTATAAAGAAAATAAATTGGACGTTAAATTCTCTTTGGAGCAAGGTGGGTTTAAAAGGCTGGATAGCTGCGAAGCTTTATCTCAAGTAGACAGAATAAACGTGAGCCGTGACGATCCTTGACCCAGTTTCTGGATTTTGCTAAGAGTGTGGAAAAGAGTTTTGCAATTACGGGGGCTGGATGTGGGCTTCCTGACGCCGCAACGAGCTTGACAGAGGATGTTTATGTAACTGAGCTCAGGGCCCCGCCTCGCCTGAGCAGCGCACAAGTCGCTGTGCCGTTCCTGTTGCCAGCAGCCGTTACCACCCACGACGCGTCACTTTTCTTTATATAGATTATCAGTCCTGTTGCCATTTTCCCCCTTGGCATGAAAGCGAGTTTGCCCAACCAATTCATTCCTCTTGCTTTTGAAATACAGGCATTGATGGGCACGTGTGTGCCAAACATCTTGCGTGAGCTTCTCCTGGAAGCTGTGAGATCTATTCTGAAAAGGAAAGCAGGAACGACTTTTACAGATGTCAGTGTAACACACTGAGAGGGTCTTCTTGTTGTTGTCCAGTTATCTTTGCAGCTTTTGTTTGTAATTGGAAGTAAACCCCAAAGATTCTGATTGTTTCCGGCAAATTAGGAAGTAAATTTAAGTATTTGATCCCTCTTGGCTAATATATGTTGAGTGGTAAAGTAGAATTCTCCCTCTTACTTTCACATTTCAAATAAGTATAATTATTCTTTCTTTTCCTCTTCTATTCAGAGAAGAGCAGTGGACCCAACTGAGATCACTTTTTATCAATGGCTGCCTCCCCCACATTTTAAGGGACTTTATTTATTTAATAAATTTTTAAAATAAATTTTTATAAATTTATTTATTTATTTTTATTGGCTGTGTTGGGTCTTCGTTGCTGCGCGCGGGCTTTCTCTAGTTGTGGTGAGCGGGGGGCTACTCTTTGTTGCGGTGGGCGGGCTTTTCAGCTCGCCGGCTTCTCTTGTTGCAGAGCACAGGCTCTAGGTGCACTCAGGTTTCAATAGCTGTGGCACTCAGGCTCAGTAGTTGTGGCACATGGGTTTGGTTGCTCCGTGGCATGTGGGATCTTCCCGGACGAGGGATTGAACCCGTGTCCCCTGCATTGGCAGGTTTAACCACTGCGCCACCAGGGAAGCCCCTAAAGGACAGATTTAAATAGCTCTCATTTTAGAGAAGAATGTTTTGCTCAACCAGCCCATGCCTAAGTGTCATCCTGCAGTCTATGACAACTGGCCTCCCCAGACTGTCTCCACTGTGACGATTCTCTGTCCCTTAATCACCTATATCGATTGCACTTTCCAGGCATTTTTCAAAATATCCGATCTTTCCTCCACCTTCTTTCTCTTCATCTTGTAGCACGCAGCACGGGGACCACACTGTCCTTCAAACTCTCTCCTCCTGAGCCTCTGCGACTTCAAAGCCTCCTGGTCCTCTGTCTCCTGGCCGACACTTCTCCTCTGGGCTCTTCTCCGGGGGCTGCTCTCCAAGGCTCGTGTTGCCATCAGTGTTACCACTTTCTTGTCCCCGTAAGAATCTTTTTCTCATGACTTCAGCTATTACTTCAAAGCTGAGACACTCATCCCTGGACCTACTCTGTTTCCAGCCCCATGTCTTTGACTGTTTTCCAAGCATCTTTTCTCAGATGTGTCATGGTCATCTCACACGCACTGTGTCTGAAGCCACAGCAGCGCAACTGGTTTCCTTTTCCAAGTCCTTTATTTCCATGAATGGTGTCATTATTCTTCTCATTAGATAGTTTCAGAGTCTTGAAATAATCTTTTGTATTTTCTTTTTTCTCACATAACTACTTTGTAGATGATGACAGGTACCTGTCATTTCTGTAAGTTTCCACATTACTCCTCAGTATTACTGATAAATTTTTCCTAAGTATGACTGATAGCATGATTACCTGCTTAGAAAGCTGTCTTAAATTTGAGTGATCTCACTAGTAGCCACAGGACGAAATCACACCGAAACTAGAAGTATAATCATGATAATTTGAGTCAGACTTTTGACCCAAAGTAATTTCTAGGGAATAGTCTTTGCCATCCATCCCTGCACCTGTCCATCCCTCCATCCATCCATCCACCTGTCTACCCATCCATCCATCCATCCATCCATCCATCCATCCATCCATCTATCCATCCACCTGTCTATCCATCCCTCCACTTGTCCGTCCATCCATCTATCCATCCATCCATCCCTCCATCCATCCTTCCACCTGTCAATCCATCCATCCATCCATCCATCCATCCATCCATCCATCCATCCATCTATCCATCCATCCGTCTATCCATCCCTGCACCTGTCCATCCATCCATCCATCCATCCATCCATCCATCCATCCATCTATCCATCCACCTGTCTATCCATCCCTCCACCTGTCCGTCCATCCATCTATCCATCCATCCATCCCTCCATCCATCCTTCCACCTGTCAATCCATCCCTCCATCCATCCATCCACCTGTCCATCCATCCATCCATCCATCCATCTATCCATCCCTGCACCTGTCCATCCCTCCATCCATCCATCCATCCACCTGTCTACCCATCCATCCATCCACCCATCCATCCATCCATCCATCCATCCATCCATCCATCCATCTATCCATCCACCTGTCTATCCATCCCTCCACCTGTCCGTCCATCCATCTATCCATCCATCCATCCCTCCATCCATCCTTCCACCTGTCAATCCATCCCTCCATCCATCCATCCACCTGTCCATCCATCCATCCATCCATCCATCTATCCATCCCTGCACCTGTCCATCCCTCCATCCATCCATCCATCCACCTGTCTACCCATCCATCCATCCACCCATTCATCCATCCATCCATCCATCCATCCATCCATCCATCCATCCATCCATCCCCCTGTCTACCCATCCCTCCACCTGTCCCTCCATCCATCTATCCATCCATCCTCCATCCATCCATCCACCCACCTGTCTACCCATCCCTCCACCTGTCCGTCCATCCATCCATCCATCCATCCATCCAGCTACTTACCTATTTACTTACCTATGAACGCCACCTAAATCTCTGTTTCTCCCTCAGGGTCTCTTAGCCTTGGCACTATTGAGAATGTCTTACCAATAATTCAGTTTCTGTAAGCAATGTTATAATATTCAGCATGCATTATCTATCTGTATTTATTTATTTATTACAAAAAGACCAGTTGAAGAAAGTGTTTGGACAAGCTCTCGTCTGTGACTTCTGGTTAGAGGATTTAACATGGTAAGGAATTAAGAGGCACCAAAGAAAGAGCTTTGCCCAGTGGAGACTGGAAGACATTTTATTTACAAAGGCTGTGCAGAGTGCAGAGCCCAGGGCCAGCACTTTACTTGTTCTGAGAAGCACATTTTTCTTGTATTTTAAAATAAGAGTAATTGCACCTATTTCATAGCCCTGTTGTAAGTGGTAAATGAAATACTCGTAAGGCCTGGACACGGCGCCTGGCACACGCAACAACCGAGCCTGAACAGAGGCGGTGGGATTGCTGTGGCTGAGGTTGGGTGGGCCGTCTGGACCGAAGCTCCCTCTTCCCGCGGTGGCCCAGCCCCGTCCCCCTGGCTGCCCCGTTCCCTGGGGGGTGCTCCTGGCTGCTCCCTGGGCTGAGGTCAGCTGTGTCTTGTGGCTTAGGCGGGATGAAGCTGCTTGCATGCACAGTGTCCCGAGCTGTGAATTGCTTGGGTGGCAGTTTCCGTGTTTGTGCAACACTGTGTTTTTCCGATGGAGCAGAGCCCTCCCCGTGACTCCACACAGACGGGAGTGGAGTTGGGCTCTGCGGGTCCTGCAGGCTGACGGCCGCGGAGTCACACATTAGTTACAACACGTTTATAAACCTGCTTTATCATCAAAACTAGGCTGAATGCTGCAGGAGTACTATTCAGCTTAAGACACGACCCGCCCTCTTGCCGAGGAAAGTACCAGCAGGGAGAGGCGTGCCGCACACTGGAAGAGCTGGGCTAAGGGCCCGCGGCACGTGATGAAAGAGCGTGAACACTGAGTCAGAGAAAAACTGAGTCTGAATTTCAGCTCTACCTCCTTCTGGCTCTTTATTCAGATAATAGTATTTCTCCAGCTGAGTGTTTGCAGAGATGAAACAAACCACCTTACGAATAGCCCAGCACTGTGTGTGTGTGTGCATAGCCTAAGTCTTTTCAATAAAAACTACGTTTCTCTGTTACTACATCACGCAGAAACGGTTGGGAAGATTTTTCATCAAACGTGAAGGTTGCATTTGGGATGTCTGACAGAGTACAGGTCCGTAGTGTTCGCCAAGGAGAGGTCGCATCTGAGGTGGCGGACGTGACGTCATGCACCGGTGCTGACGGGCAGGCTGACGCCTCGGCCCCGCTCTCGCCCGGTCTAAGGATGGGATTGGGTGCTGGTCACTGTGTCCGGGTCCATCTTTAGAATCTTCCTGGGACTCAGACAGTTTTAGGATTCAGGCTAACTCTCACCCGTCGCCCTCGCTGGTGTGGGAACTGTGGCCCCAGATCTCAGCCCTGGAGCCCGCCTGCAGGACAGGTGGGTGCCTTTCCCTGGCCACCCCTCCCCCGCCCCGTGATGGGCTTGTTTCAAGTCCAGGCTCACGCGAGGCTTCCCCGCCCTGCTCTGTAGGCTGTGACAGAACAGCATGTGGTGTAGATACATGTCAACCTCTAAGACACAAGTCCTGGCCCCGTAACCGGACTCCGTGTGAAGAGATTATGAAGTCCCTGGGGAGGAGGCCTCAGAGGCTCAGGGGCCAGATGGCTGGGGGAGGGCCTACACCAAGGGCGTGCAGGGCATTTGGGTTTAAAATTTGTAACCATTCGCTGTGTCAGGAAGCCTGCTGGTTTTGGAGGACGGGACGGAATGCGATATGGTCCCCAGGGGAGCGACCGGGACGGCTGGGTCACCTCCTCAACCGGGGGGCAGACCGTGGTGCAGGTTCGGAGCCACCCCGTGTTTAGAAAAGAGCAGCGGTTAGTTCGCGACAAGGCAACGCAGCTCCTGCTGCAGAGGTGTGTTTTCTTCTCTACATTCTTGCTCTTCGCTGGTATAGTTAAAAAAACAAAAAACAGAACGAAGTTGCTGTAAGTGCCACGTTCTCATCAGGAAATAACACTTTCTGTGGGTGGATGACTATGTTGTTTGTCGCATTTATTATTTTTTGTGTCACACCTGAAAACATCCCATCCCACGGTCCAAGGTACCCACACCGTCCTTCTGGCGGCAATTAATCGGGGGGCCCCCTGGCAGCCAGTGTATGTTTTAGAAAAATGACAAACATGTTGCTTAAAATGTGCATACAGGGGGCTTCCCTGGTGGCGCCGGGGTTAAGCACCCGCCTGCCGATGCAGGGGACACGGGTTCGATCCCTGGTCCTGGAAGATCCCACATGCTGTAGAGCCACTGAGCCCGTGCGCCACAATGACTGAGCCTGCGTGCTGCAATTACTGAAGCCTGCTCCGCAGCAAGAGAAGCCCCTGCAGTGAGGAGCCCGCGCGCTGTAAAGAAGATGACACCCCACTCGCCACTAGAGAAAGCCCAAGTGCAGCAAAGAGGACCCAACACAGCCCAAAATAAATAAAATAAATAAATAAACAAATTTAAAAAAATAATGGAAAAATAAACTTCAAAAAATGTGCACACGGTAATGAATGCCACGGGTCAGCTCTCCCTCTGTCAGGTGCTGTTTGTATCGTCCGTTCAAACCTCTCGGCCACCCTTGAGGTCGACCGCTGTCACCCCCGCTAAGTGGACAAGGCTTACGCTCCGCTGGGGGGGTCGTCGCCGGGGTGGGGGGGTGTGGGTTCCTCACCCACACCGAGCACCCAGCCACCCGTGTGGTTAGTTCACGTCCATTTTGCGTGCTGTGCGAGATCTTTGTCTTAAAGCTCCAGCTTCTTCAGCCGAGGAGAAGGGCTGCTCCGGTTGCTGGGGTGAAGCTGTGTTTACAGAGCCCGGTCAGGGCAGTGGGCGCGTTGCAGGGCATCACAGGGGCTTGAAGAGTGCTGCTTACAGATGTGGCTGGTGCCCCCGCTTCCCTGACCGCGTACGGATGCGTTCCTCTGTTTCCAGGACGGGAGTGGGGCGGGCGGGGTCCCCGGCCTCGCCCTGGCCTTGCGGACGCAGCGGCAGAGCCAGTGGTCCCGAGAGAGGCCCCGACTGGGAGACGGGCACGCGCCTGCCTCGAGGCCCGGCAGCATCCCTGCGTTCCTCCTGTGGGGCGGGGAGGACGGGCCGGTGGCCCGCTGCTTAGTCGCTGGTGGAGGGAGGACTCGGCCCTTGGCGTTGCGTCTAGGAAACTGTGACCCCGGGAGCCTCCCTGGGCCCCTCCGGCTGCCCTTCGCGCCACACTTGGTGTCCAGGGCAAGCGAAGGCCCCTAGGGAGGGGGCAAGCTCTCTCCCTTGGAGAGGCCGGAGGGGCTGCTCCCTCTGTGAGGTCCCCCGTCTGTCACCAGCCGGGGACCCGAGAGCCCTGTCCTGGGACGCAGCCCGGGACGGTCACGCGTGTGCGGGGCTGCTGCCTGCTGGGGTGAGTGGGCCCTCTGTCGTCCCCACGTCCGAGATGCCCGGGCCACGTTTGGAGGACGCAGGGCTCTCAGGTGCCCTGGGGGCCGGCGGGGGTCTGGAGACCGGACGGGACGCCTCGCCGGTGGACGATCCGTGTCTCGGGGGGGGGGATTTGTGCGGCCGGCAGTGAGGGGCTGAGAAGGGACCGTAAACTTGTGCGAGTCCTGCAGGAACGGTCCCGGGTTTCTGGGGACCCGAGGCTGTGATTTCGGGGTCTCTTTAGGATTCAGATCACAACATTCTCTTTTTTGTGTGTTTGTTTGGGTTTATGATTATCCAAAATAAAAATAGATTTTAAATTGCATACATAACAAATGATCATGTAGAAAAACAGTATAGAAAATGTAAGAAAGTTACAGTTATCTGGAATTTTACCCCCCAGCTGCCCACCGTGTGCGGTGCCCACCGTCCCCGTGTCCTTCAGCTGCAGACAGAGGGCCCCTCTCCTCTTTCTGTTTTGTCCCCACCCCCCCACCTCTCCACGTCCGTCCCCTGGGGACTGAGTGACTTTATACAATTGTCTTCATGTTCACGTCACTGCAACTGATTATTTGGGTTGAGTCACGCGTGCGTGGATGTACTTCCACCGATGTCCACTTTGCTAACGTAGCATCTTCCTAGCAGCGCTTCTGCCGCATCTCGCTCAGCCCCTGTAGCCATTGGCGAGACCGTTCCTTCCCAACACTGTATTAAGAAGGCTTTTAAACACACAGAAAAGGAGGAAGAATTTTATAGAAAACACCATCACACCTGCTGCCTAGAGTCCACTGTTAACCTTTTCATGGTTAACCTGAATTTTCCATCTAACCACCCATCATTCCATCTTATTTTATTTTTAAAATATATTTCAAAGCGAGTTTCAGGCATCCGTGTACTCGCCCCTCAGTGCTTTGCCTGTGTCTAGCTAAACACTTGGCTCGTGTTCGTTCCTTACGCTTTCTTTTCAGGTAAAGCTTACGTACAAGCTAGAGCTCGAATCTTGAGAGTTCTGTGTGATGGGCTTTGGCAAAAGCACACACCTGTGTGACCACATCCCTTCCGGCCAACCCCCAGATGACCCTGTCTGACCCCCCCCCCTGCTGTGGGCTGGTCCTGTCGCCTCCAGGACCTCTCACCTGGACTGCGCCCCCGTGGCGTCCTGCACGTGGACCCCACCTGGATTGCGGCCGCAGCAGGGCTGTGGCCCCAATGCTGCTTCGTGTGTCCTGCCAGGACCCCCACTTTGTGGGCCCCTCAGCTGGTTCATCCTCTTACTGGGCAACACCTGGGGGTGTCTGGTGGGGGCCGTTCTCTAGAAACTGTCACGCAGCCTGTTCTCCTGGGCGCGTGTACAAGCAGGTGCTCGCTCAGTTCTCTGTGCATAGCTATTAAGCTCTCTCTCCGACTCTCGACCACAGCAGTGGTTCACCTGGAAAGGTCCCCAGGGGATGCCTTCACTTCCGCCGGCCAGATCCCTGGAAGCGGGGTGCCCGGGCGGAGGGACGCCTGCATCCCTCGCTTGTTTCACAGGTCGGTAGCTGCAGCGCTCACATCCCACCACAAGCCCGCTACCTCCCGCTGGAGGGTGTCACCCTGTCAGGACTGTCCCTGCGGAGAGCGTGTTGGTGTCACTGTCCTTCCTTTCCTTGGCCACTGTGGGGCTGAGCTTCTTTTCTTACGTGTGAGGCCACTCGTACATTTCCGTGAATCGCCTCATTCCCTTGGGCCACTTTCTTTGGGCTGTGGATCTTTTCCTTTTCTGAACAATTTGTGAAAGCACTGTGCCTATGATGGAAAATTGGCTTTATCTACAAATCACTCCTTTCCTAAGATGCATTGCAGGCATTTGCCCCCAGGGTGTCATTTATTTATCTATCGATTTTATTTATACCATATTTTTGCCTTATATACATAAATTTTTCTCTGGAGTCAGGTATGTGTGTGTGCACGTGTATATGCGTGTGTGTGCATGTATATGTGTGTGTGGTGTGTATGTGCATATATGCGTGTGTGTGGTGTGTATGTGTGTGTATATGCGTGTGTGTGGTGTGTGTGTGTATATGTGTGTGGTGTGTATGTGTGTATATGCGTGTGGTATGTGTGTGTATGCATGTGTGTGGCGTGCATGTGTGTGTATATGCGTGTGTGTGGCGTGCATGTGTGTGTATATGCGTGTGTGTGGTGTGTGTGTGTGTACACACTCTGAGCTGCCCTCCATTTTCCCCCCTTTTCTCCGTTTGTTGAAAGATCTTCCTGTGCGCTAGGTCACTCATGCATTGTCCTGAAGTTACTGTAAATTATCACTGATCTGTATTTTTGCTTTCAGGCCTCTCCTGCACTCAGCATCAGGCTCACGTGTGGTGTGAGGCTCTGTCCCAGTTTGCTTTCCCTCCAGATGGAGCGCCATGTGGCCAATCTCATTTATTTAATAAACGCACCTCCACCCACCAAACTGAAATACCAACATTCTCACAAAAACTAAGATCTGCTTCTAGAATTCTGTTTGTCTGTCTCTATGCCAGTGTCTTTCATTTTGTTTACCGTGTTGGAGTGATTTTATGGTGTGTCTTAGCAGCTGGTAAGGCGCGTCTCGCCCAGCCCCCTGAACCCCCTCAACACACAAAAACTCTTTTCTTTGCTACCTTTGGTCATTTATTTTTCCGTAGGAACTTTAAGATAACTTAAGCCCACATTTCTCTCAAACTTCATAGGATTAAAATTGCAGTTTTTATGTTATTTATTAATTTTTGGATCATTGAAAGTTTATCATATTGAATCTTCTCATTCAAGAACGTGAGAGATTTTCCGCTTTGCTCAGACCCTGTTTTGTGCCTTTTGATAAGATTTTATGGTATTCTTCACATGACCTGAACAATATTTCTTATGGAATGTTTTCCTATTTTATAGATATCTCTATCAAGAATTAAACATTTCCTCAGTATCCATTTTTAGCTATTTAATACCGGTATAGAAAAACAGTTAAGGAGTTTTCTGTGTTTATCTTATATACAGACACTTCAGTGAGTTCTTTGATTAATTCCAATTTTTTTTTTTCCCCAGTAGAACCGCATCACCAGCAAGGAAGGAAGATTTGCCGTCACTCTCCCAATATGTACATGGGCTGTTTTCTCATTTCGTTTGCCAGAAGGCTAAAGGCATGTTGGATCGTCCTGGGGAGCGGGGTCCTCCCTGCTTCTTCCTTCTTTTAGTGCAGGTGACAGCCTTTCCTCCTTCACAAGGAGATTTGCTGTGTTTTGTCCTCTACCATACAGCATGCACTTGATTTCTATTCCCACCTAACTGAAATGTTGGTAGAACAGCCGTTAAATTTTCACCAAAGGTCTTCTCATCATCGACGATGTGCTTGTGTGATGTTGCTGTTTCCAAATAGTAAACACATGTTCATTCTTGGGTTAAACCTGATTTGACCATATTCTGTTATTCTTTGAGACACTTCAGATCTCATTCACTAATCTTTTATTCAGAACTTTAAAATTTTAAATTCATAAATAACATTTGTCTATAGGGTTTTTTTGGGTACTGTGCTAATCTTTTCAAGCTTTGTTATTAAGGATAGGCTAGCTTTAGAGAGTGAATTTTAGGAAAATTTTCATCTTTTTATATGCCATAGGCGAATATATATAACATTAATATTCACCTTACAGAAATACTAGACAGGACTCAAGCACTGAAGCCGGCTGGTCTGGGATCTTTTTCGATGGTATGTCTTTAATCACGCTCTGAGTCTCTGCCATAGTACACCCACATTTTTTTCTTCTTCTTGGGGAAATTTTGGCTTTTTATATTTGTTAGAAAGATCGCTAAAGTTTTTCTAGGTTTTAACTTCATTGCCCCAGAATTACACATATTGTTTCTTATTATTCCTCTAATTCCTTTTGTATCTGTATTCTTTCTTCCCTAGTTTTGTATATTTCTTTTACTTTTCTTTTTCTTAATCAGGCCCACGAAAAGATCATCTATTTTAATGGTCTTTCCAAGTAATCAGCTTTAGGATTTGTTTATCTTTACTATTTTTTCTTATTTTTCTTAATTTCAGAGTATATCTTTATTGATTCTTCCTACTAATTTTTTCTTACACATCCCCCCTCCACCCCCCCGCCCCCGCCAGTGTCTTATGATACAGCAGTTAGTACTGCTTTAGCTACATCTGTTTTGGTATAAAGTATTCTTTGATTGCTTTTTTGATAGATTTAATTTAAAATTTGATTTTCAATATTATGAAATGGATTGTTTAGAAAGATGTATTTTAGCTTCTAAGAAAGCTTTTTTAGGTTATATTTTTCTGTTTTATTGGATTATGATCAGAATATCCTAACTTACGTTTTTCTATTAAATCTAATTCTGAAAGGAGTGTATTAACAAATTCTGCTGTAATTGTTTTTTGGTGAATACATGTTTGTGACTATTACATATTTTTTATCCTAATGTTTTAAAGAAATCTTTAAATACCTTTAAGTTACAGCCTTTGACATGAATATTGTGACTCCTGTTTGCATCTGGTTTGCCTGCACCCAGTATCTCTGTCTGCTGTGCTGTCTCTCTGCTCATGGATTCATCCGCCTTTGAAGGCTAGCTTTGTATATCAATTTATAACAATGTAACATGCAGATACCATCACAAATCCTCCCTGGGGCAAGGAGAGGAATGAATGAGAAAGAAAGAAGGAAAGGAAGAAAAAGAATCAGCCACTAAACAATAAAAAGAAATTCGGAGATTTAAGCACCAAGGCCAGGCCAGGCATACAATAAAGGAGGCTGCTCTGAAGCAAGCATCACTTATTTATTTATCCGAGTTCCTCTCACTTTGGACCAGGCCTCTCTTCTCCCATAAAAATATTTATTAATTGCAAATACACACACACATAATAAAAACATAAAAGTAGAATAAATTCTATTTCACTTTAATGGTCTGTCTCTGTAAAGAATCCCATTAATAAGAAGACCAATTCAAGATGGGTTCTAGTTTTCGACTTGAAATTTCGTGGTTTACTTGGACCACGTTAAGCATCTGTAAGGAGTGCCGGTAAATGTTTAACCAGCAGCGGGGCGGGGGTGGGGGGCGGTGGAGCTAACAGGCTCTGATCTGCCTTTTTGCTGACGTCTCTGATTTCTGATTTCCGCCGTTGGACGTCCAGGTGCTAACGTGGTGAGCCTGACCACAGAGCTGGGAGCACGCGGCCGCATCCGAACGTCCAGCACGACTGAGGAGAAGCCGACCTCGAGGATGGGGCATCTCTGGTTGCGGGCGCGAACATCACATGATCGACTGGACGGACGAGTTCCCCAGACGCATTCCTGTGGTCTGCCGGTTGTTTCTGGCGATTTAGTCACTACTTTAAGTGTCTAATTACAGGATTTTGTTTTTATTTTTAAAAACAATGTAGTCTTGACATAGGCCATCTTTCCAGCTTTACCAACGGTCTCTTCGCGACAAACGCCGAGCCGAGCAGCCTGCAGGCGACCCTGCAGAGGACTCGGGTTTCGGTGCCGCGAGGCCCGGTGGTTCAGCCCCCTCCTCCTCTGTAGGGTTCGTCTGCGGCGGGGAAGCAAGACGCCCCAGGGCACGGCTGGTTCTGATCCGAGCTAGAACTTCCCGAATCCGAGCGGTTCTCTCATGCACTGACCAGGTTTTTATCGAGTTAATTTACGTGGCTGCTGGGCCCGTGAGGCTCCTCTTTCATACTCGGAGAAACTGCCATCATCCCAATAGGAGTATTAGCTTTAAATTCTCTCTGTGCAGTTTGAACTACCTGGTGAAGAAAACAGGGTTTGAATGAGATCATTCTTAGAAAGTGATGGACGTTTATGACAGGCCCCCCCGCTGGCAGTCTCGCCGTCCCCTTTGAACCCTCCCGCCCACCCTGTCTCCTCAGCTCCATCGGTTTCATCAGATGAGGGGCAGCAGCGAAACAGTCTGCCCGAGGTCGGCGGCGCAGCCGCCGTCTGACCACCGACCTCCGACCCCTTGCTCCCCGTGACCCGGATGCCGGGGCGGTGACGTCCAGCAGCTGCACGGGGGCGTCCCTGGCGCAACTGCAGCCCCAGGGAGGCTGTGCGCACGGAGGGTTCGCGCGCTGAGTGTGTGCGGGTGCGGGTGCGGGTGCGGGTGCGGGTGGGGGTGGGGGTGGGAGGGGTCTCTTTTTCCGCGTTCCCGTCCCAGGCAGCGCCTCCTGTAGAGCATCTGGATCTAGAATCAGGCCCATCCCGGTTTGCTCTCAACTCCGCTCGCCTAACAGACGGCAGGAGCCGCCCCGCAGGGTGGTTGGGGGTAAAGGCCCCTCCCCCGGCTGGGCAGTCCTCTGTGCAAAGCAGGACGCAGAGGCTCCCAGCTTATTTTCCAAGTCCCTTCCCAAGACCACCGAGGGTCACTTTGGTTCATGTGCAGCTCGCTCCTAGTTACTTTGTGAGCTCTGTGAGGGTGGGCTGGGGTTTCAGCAGCAGCTCTGGGGAGGATCAGCGCCTCTCAGGGCACCAGCAGCGGGATGCGCTGGCCAGAGCTGAGCTCCTCCTGCCCTAGGAGCCACTCGTGGTCACCGGGGCTCGGTGTAGACCTGTCCTAACCAGGTTAATTTCCGTGCCGGGCGGTGGCTTTCCAGTGTTTCCAAGCACGTGGGTGGCTCTGTGCTGCCTCGGGCTGGTCCTTCCAGGGAGGACCCTGGCTGGACCACTAACCCTGGGGGCGGAGGGAGGACACGTGCTGACTCTATGGACGGATGAGCCACAGCACGCGTGGGCAGGGGGCTGGTCTGGGCCTCGCGGTCACCCCCTGGGGACCCGCCAGGAGGCTGGGGGCCGGGGGAGCCCCGTGCAGACCCACTCAGCGCCCTCCGCGTGGCCCTGCCCCACCTCCACCTGCTCGCAGGAGCCCCCGCCCGGCCCACTGGGCATCTTCTGTCCTCCCCACCCCCCCACCATCCTCCCACAGGGCAGACCAGCAGAGACCTGGCGTCACCTCCCCTCCTCCTGCCAGGCCGCCAGCCCTTCCCTCCGACATCCGCTGGCCCCGCATACCCCAGACCCTCCCCAGCAGGCCCCATCCATCACCTCTGTCCACGGCTCCACCCTGCCTTTTGCTCCTCTTGGGGTCGTGTTTGGAGACGCCTTGTCCTCCAGCCCCCTCCTCTGCTTCCTTCTCTCGCCACCCCCACCCCACAGCCTCACCCCCTCCTGTGGGTTCAGGGAGGCCCCAGGGGCTCACGGCTCCCACATGTGAACCCCAGCCCCGGACGTGGCCCCGGCTCTAGGCTCTGCCACTGGGCCCTGCAGGCCATCGCTGACCACTCTCCCAGAGCTGCTTCTGCTCCAGGCCTGGCACCTGTTGGTGGGGGGGAGGGGATGTTTCCGCTGAGCCCTGAGTGAAGTGCTCGGGAAGGGGCCCTACAAGGAATCTGCGCCTCAAGTGTGTGGAGAGCCTTTGGTGCCAGGGGAGCAGAGCTCCAGGTGAGGACCCCACCCTGGCCTGTGACCCGCGGCCAGGATGAGGTGCAGTCGGCCAAGCCCCTGCAGCCCCTGCGTCCAGGTGAGAGAGGTGAGGAGCCCTCGCCTGGGAGAGGCTGGGAGTGGAAAGCTGGGGGTTCGGAGACGCAGAGGCACTACGACCTCAGCAGCCTTGGCGGCTGGTGACTGCTGAACGACTGCACAGCCTGGAGATGAAGAGGTGCGCGCGGAGGCCCCCCAGGCAAGGGCCGAGCCGGGGTGGGGGGTGTAGAGAGCCAAGGGCCTGGAAGAGGGTTGAAGGGCTTCAAAGGGGCAGGACCGGGACCTCGGGCAGGTGGCTGTGCAGACTACTGGCGGTGCTGTTATAAAGAAAGGATCACTTCCCTTGAACATGTGACTTGATTTTCCTCTCACTTTATTCTTAAAAATCCTATTAGAGGAAGATCCCTGTCGCTGTTTTAGGATCTGTTCCTGAGCCCAGATGGGAGGGAAAGGCCCGCAGGCTGCCGGGTCTTCAGGAGGGACCCGGATGCGGGGTGAGGCGGGAGGGTCTGCCTGATGAGCCGGGCGCAGGGATGGAGTTGACCCCAAGCGCAGTGCTGCCGGGGGAGGCCCTGATGGCGCTGCCACAGGCAGGTCTGCGCTCCCGGCCCTGCACCCGGGAGCATTGCCCCCGCCCCGCCCCCGGGGCCTAGCTGCTCCGCCCCCTGGGCCCCCGGGTGCCTGCTCCAGCGTCGAAGGGATGGGGCTGGGCCAGTGCTCGGGCCACCTCCCGGTCCCTGCACACCCGCCTGTGTCTCACGCTGGCCGCACCACGCAGTGCAGGCGGGCGTCCACCTCAGCTCTGCCCCCGGCGGGGACGACCCCCGAGGAAGTCACGTAGCTGCTGCGAGCCGGCGTTTCTCCGCCTCCCTTTGTGAGGATTAAGTGAGTGACGTGTACCCATGAACCCCCCAGTCCGCGGGTTCTGCGTCCACAGGCTCAACCAATTATGGGTGGAAAATATTTGCAAAAAAAAACCCCAGAAAGTTCTGAAAAGCAAAACCTGGATTCCCCGCACAGTGGCAAGTATCCACACGGCACTTGCACTGCGTTCAGAACCCGCTACACGGCCCTTACGTCTTGCTAGGCGTTACAGGTCATCCAGGGACGACCTACGGGGAACGGGAGTTACATGCAAACGCCTCATCATTTCACACAGGCCGCTTGAGCCTCCGGGACTTTGGTGCCCGCGGGGTCCAGGAACCCGCCTCCCCTGCAGACACCGAGGGGCGGCTGTGTGTCGCGTGTTGTCTCACGGACCCTCCGTGGATGGCAGCTTTTGTCATTAGTCAGCCCTGATGGGACTTTTCTGGAACTTCCTATTAAAGGTGGAGAAAACGTGATACAAGCTCTCTGAGGCCGTCGGGTGGTGATCTCCACCGCAGCCCGCAGCCTCCGTCCCGCTCAGACCGCAGCTGGGACATCGGAGCAAGGCTGCAGCAGGGACTCCGGGCGGACGGAAGCACGCGCGTGGGATTCCAGACCAGAGGACACGAGGGCCCCCGGCAGACGCGGGGCAGCAAAGCTGGGACCGCGGGAGGGAGGCCCCTGCGTGGCCCTGGGGGAGCGGCCGTCCTCAGGTCCTGAGCCCTGGCCGTCACCACACCCATCCCTGTGCCATCTGAGAACAGATCAAAGCCAGAGGGAAGCCATGCAGTTTATAAAAGCACAAGGCTTGTTTGTTGTAATTTTCCTCTAGAGCCCGAGGCAGCGATGTGGGTCCCCAAACCACCAAAACTGGGCAGGAGCTGAGCCTGCTCTGGGCTTGTGTGTGCCGGTCCCCTAGCCAGGCGACCGCCTCCTCCAGGGAGGACGCCGGGATGCTGATGGGCCTGGTGGGCTGAGAGCGAGGAGGGCATGAGCTGGGCCTGACGTTGCCCCCTCGCCTCCAAGGGGGCAGAGGTCGCTCCCGAATCCAACAGAGACCCGTGGGGGCTGTGCTCCCCTCCCCCCTCGGCGTTGCTCCTGACCCTCGGTGTCCCCACCACTTCCTCCGGGTCTTAGACGTCACGGCCCTCGTGCCCTCACCCCCGGCCCCAGAAGCCGTCAGAGGGAAGACGGGAGACGGAGGCCGGGCACGGACCCTCCTTCGCGTGGACCTGGGCGGGGGGAGGGTGAGGATTGTCACCTGTTGAAAGGGCAGCATGCCTGTCCTCAAAGCAAACGACCTACGGGAGGGGCTCCCCCGAGCTTCCGTCTGCTCTCGGCCGTGGCCTCTGCTGCCCGGCACGCCCCCGGCCCGGCCGCGGCTCTCACGGCCGTCCAGCCAGGAAAGGGCAGTGCCTCGGCAGGGGGCCGGCCGCCGCCCGCCGCCGTGGGCCAGCCGGGCCCGTTCCTAGCCACGCCCCCAGCCGGAGCACGTGCCCCGCGGACAGGTGCAGCTTTGGGGTTTCTCCCCAGAGCTTGTGCGGGAAGACGAGGGCTGTACGTCTGCTTTGCGCCTCTGAACCCCAAGGACTTGAAGTGGGAGAGGCCAGCGGGCCGTCGGGGGAGCCTCCGGCCGCCGGCGGCTTCATCACCCCCATCACGGTTGATTGCCGTAATTACCGCTTCAGGGTCATCATTGTGTTTCTGTTGTCTTTACAAGGATCTCCAAAGGCCCTGTGAGCTCTTCGCGTTGTTTACACGCTGTTAGACTCTGTTTATGTTTCACATTGTTTACTTCCCGCTCCTTAGGGCCTGGTTACGTGCTTCTCTGGAGACTCTGCCCGCCTGCGGCTCCGGGGCTGGCGCGAGGAAGTGTGACGGTGTCGGCCTGTGACAGTGAAGGAAGCCAGCCACGTAGCTGCAGCGTGGAAACCTTGCTACCATCGAAAACAGCTAGCATTTCTTGAGACTTCCTGTGCGTCTCAAGGGCGTTACATATAGTCTCACTTAACCTTCTCAGCAATTCGGGGAGGTGGAAATTATTATCGTGGTTTTGCAGATGAGGAAACTGAGTCACCACAAAACAAAAGAGGCCGAGGCCCCAGAGTTAGGAGGTGGCCGTGCTGGTGTGTGGACCCGGGCGCACGCTGAGCCAGACACATCCTGTTACTTAGTCACTGCAGTAGTGAGGGGCTGAGCTCCTGCTTTTGGATTTTAAACACATGAGGCGGGAGAGGAAACTGTCTCCGATGGCCCTAGATGTCCCCCACGTGGTTCCCGGTGGTTCACCATTAGAAGTCCTTCTCTGTAGAAAATTGTCATTATTACAGATGTACTTTCTATCTGCTATTTTTTCCTCTATCATGTGTTTTTTGTGTGTATTTTTACTTATTACATAAAATTATTAATCCACATAAACGTAAACAAGGCTGATAATGGTGCGGCCCTGACAAGCCACACTGATTGGTTCATCACACTCATTTCTAAGCAGGCCCCTCTTGAAATGCTTGTGGATTACCCGGGGAGGATGACACCGGGGTGTGTGGCCTCCAGTCATCACCCAGCTATTACATCTCCACTGCGCGGGTTTCCGGGCCCGGAGAAAGTGGCATCCGGGAGGAGGTGGGTTTTGGTCTGAGGAGAGGGTCCGGGGGCCCCGGTACGTTGGGCGGGGCTCCCTAGGGGTGCCGCGGGGCAGAATGAAGGCTGCTGGCACGGAAACGGGGCAAGAAGCATTTGATCCGCCCCGAAGGACACACTTCTTCTGCCCCGATTTCCCTTATCTCGTGGACTTGCGCACCATCCTCTGTTGCCTAGGCTGCAAAGCTGGAGGTCAGCCTCGACTCTCACCTTCAAGGCACCCACCCCCCTGTCCAAACCGTGGCCAAGTTCTGTTTGCCTCACTGAGACTTGCCTCCGTGAGACCATCTCTTCCTTTCCACGTTTCCCGCTTTGCCCCCGTCGGTCAGCTTCCTGGAGGACAGATTTGCGCGTCACCCCTCCTCAGATTTCTCAGACGCTCCGAAGTCTCCTGGGTGTGTCACGGCCCAGAAGGCTCCGCACGGTCCGGTTACTGGTCACTCTCTGACTCTCCCTGTGCTCTGGCCACACCCGACTCCGGGCAGCCCCCCGTGGGTCCTCCTCTTTCATGCCTCTTCACTTTCCTCATGTTGTTGTCTTTAATGAGGTCCTCTCCCCCATTTCTCATCCCATCTATGGATTCATATTTCAAGGACAGTCAACCCTCACCTCTTGCAGAAAGTCTTCCTTCCCCCATTTGTATTCTTCTGGTTGGAATTACCTTCTCGAGTCTTGACTCGTAATTCTATTGAAGTATTTAATAATAAAGTTCATTACTTATGAATGTAAATATTTAATATTATTTATTTATTATAATAAATAATTTTACACTAGTCTTAATAATGACAAATGTCCAGGAAGCCGTCACTAAGTGCCTTTCTCTGTGCTAATGCTGTTTTGTCTGTTTCAATCCTCACAATCCTATGACATCAGATCAGTTATCATCCCTGTTAAAATGATACAAGTCCTTTGGGTGTTTCCTGAGAAATGTTGGGAGCCTCCCCGTTCCCCGCAGGTAGAGCTGAGGACCCGTCCGGCGGAAACTCTGACCGAGCCTCCCTGGCCGCGTGGCGCTGGGGCTCCCGGGCCTCGGTCAGCAGAGGGGAGACTGCCTGCATGTGGTGTGCAGCAGGGGACTGCCAGATTACAGACACGTGGACCTTGTGCGCGTGATGGGGGGAGCATGGGAGAACCAGAGGCTCAATCTCCTCCCCGCGCCAAGGGGAGGGCTTGCGTGTTGATTTCTCATCGTTACATGATACCATTTGTTCTGTCTGGATTTTTACCCAAAGAAACACATTTTGGGCAGAAGCTAAGAAAGGAAGGAACAGGAGGAGGTAGGTAAGAGGGGAGAGGAGGCCCCCTTTCTCCTGTGCTCCTGGTCACAACGTGGTCCCAGATGGGCCGGCGGGGCCCTGGGGAGCAGGTGTGTGCAGGAGGGGCCCTGGGATCCCCGGGGCAGATCTGGTCCTGCATGGCCAGCAACCGGTCCCCAGAGGCCGTCGCACCCTCTGGGCTCTGTGGTGCCTGAGGGCCCAGCTGCCCACTGGCCCAGGAAACCCGGACAGGACCCCTTGGCCCGGCTTTCCTCGCCCTCCTGCTCTGCACCCTGTCGGCGATCGTGTGGGGACCTGCGGGCGCCCAGAGCCACGTGTGTATCTGAGTCTCTGAAAAGACCTGATTCTGGGACCAAAGTGATGGCAAGCCTGGGTGAGAGGCCAGCTCTGCTCTGGTTCCCTTAAGTTCCCAGGCGGCGGTCCTTCTGTAGGCAAAGGCAGAGGATGTAAAAACTGCAGACGCTGATGAGAAACTCAGTCCAGCCATGCATCTTCCCGGTGTCCCAGCCTTCACTGACAACTTTAGCTGTTAATTAGGCACTTTGCAAAAACTTGCGTTTGCAAATGCCCAAGCTCGTGCAGACCGCCGGGTCACTGTCCGTGTGAGACTCGAGACGACTATGTCTGGCACAAGCAAACTGGACTTCCCTGGTCTACTACCAGGTGCTCCCTGCGCTCAGAGCCAGGCTGTGTCCCTGCTCCCACTGACCTGCAAGGAACAGAGGTAGCGAAAGCTCCTCGGTGGCTGAGAAGATGCCGCTTTTGGGCCGTCTTCCACGGCATTCAGATGCGTATCTGAGTTCAACGTGCTTTGTGTGTTTTCCCCACATGCCGGGACAGGCCTGTCTGCTAACCCAAGCTTCGGGGGGAGGGAAGCGGCTTGTTGACGTGCGGTCGCGGCGCAGGGCAGTCTCTCCCGCAGCGGGAACTCTCCTGGCGGGACCTGCTCCGCCCAGTCAGTCCTGTCCTGGGTCTCGGGTCTCGTCTCGGGAGCCTCCTCCAGGGACTCTCTGCCCCAGCCCCCAAACTTGAACCTGTCCTTCAACTCAAATAGAGATACCATTCCCCACCCCCTCCACTCTTGATGTTTTATCTGAGTCCCTGGCAAAAAGTCTAGCGTATAATTTTTTAATTAAGATGCCTGTGTTTGAAGAGGTGGTGACAAGAGTGCTCCGGGCTCCTCTGGTCATCACGTGCTCCAGGAAGTGTTTAGGTCCGCATTTCAATCAGGTCACAACATGAAGTCGGGACCTGTGATCATCTCGTTATTCACAGGAACAGTGGCTCATTGAAACAGAGGGAGACACTCTGGTCCCCCCACACCAGGGTCTTTCCATGCTTCGCCCTGGGTTGGAGTGTCTCTCCAGCAGATTGAAACTTGACGGCTTCGTGAGAACGTGTTTCTCACCTTGCAGGAGACTCTCTTCTCGTTGGCAGCCATCAGTATTTTGGCTCACGTGGGCAAATAATTTAGAGTATTGAGGGGTTCTCCCGGCAGGGGGTTTGCCAACTCTCAGTCAAAAGTGAGCTACGCACACTGTGTGACCGAGGGCTGTCCTGAAAAGCCAGCTTCGCCTGCCTGCAGAAGGCACCTGACGTCTTCACTCCTGGAGTCCCTGGTCTGAGGCATTGCCTCCATGAGGTAACACTTAGGATGTAACTGTCTTACCAAAGAGCTCGTTCGCCAGTTCACACTGCTTTTATCTCAGCTCTGTTGGGTAGTGGCCGGTGGGGTCCTTTGGGACAGAGACTTGTGTCAGCTGAGTTGGGTGGAGGAGGGACTGTAGAATCTGAGCCTGAGACTCTCAGTGGAAGAGTCAGACCCAGCAGAGTAAAGAGAGGCTCAGGGTGGTCATGGAGCAGAGTGGAGGGGGCTGCATAGGAAAAGCTCATCTCAGGCAGACTTATAGCATGCATTAGTGTGGATGACTGGGATTTCCGAGAGAGCTGAAGGCATCTCTTTAAAGTATAGGGATGTTTTAGAGCTGCTTTCGATGGTCATGACTACCCAGCTCCTTGCCTGGAATTTGATCTTGCTGAGCTTTGAGGGGAGTATGTCCCTCATCACGCGTCACGGTTACCCTGGGTCGTCTCAGTTTCCGCTCGTGGTTCCAAGTGATGACCAGTTGCTCGACCAATCCCATTCCATTCTCAAAAGCATGCTTGTTTGGACAACAAATGGTCTGATCATTCTAGAGAAGGCAAGAGGGCATTGCTATGTCGCTTTCACATATCATGGAGAGGCCTCCAGCTTCATGTCATTCCTCTCCCAAGTTTAGGACTGTTTTCATATCTTCCGTGTGGCTCTTATATTCCCCTTTCCTCTACCTTTCAGAATGTATGGGATGTAGTTACAACTGTATTACTGTCTTTGTCTACTAATTCTTTCATCTATGTTATCTCTGGGTCTGATTATATTGATAGACTTCCCCCTTCCCCCCATTATGAAATATATTTTCTTGCCACTGTCATGTCTGGTGATTTTCGAGTGAATGTCAGACACTGTAATCTTTACCTTGTGGGGTGTTGGGTATTTTCATATTCTTTTACATACTCTTGGGTTCTGTTCTGGACACAGTAAGGTACTTGGAAGCAGCTGGTCCTTTGGAAGCTGTTTGCAGCCTTGGTTGGGAGGCACCGGAGCAGCCTTGGTTTCAGGGATACTTTTCCCTTCTGAGCACAGCCAATGCGCTATGTGTGATGACACTTTTTCAGTCTTGTTGTAGGAATGTCAGTGCTTCCTTGGCCCCCATGTAAGCTTGGGGATTGTTCTGCCTGCTCATCCTGGTGCTTCTCCCTCTCACCTCCCTCCTGTCCTCATATCCATGTGATGGTCTGTCCTCCATGGGAGAGGAGGGGGAACCACCCTCTGATCGCTGGAGTCACCCTCTGGGTGGGTCTCTCTTTCCTGTGATGCTCTCTCTTCTCTGTTACTCTACTTGGCAAACTTGACCACCTTGACACCCCTGAGTTCTCAACCACGTTGACTCAATGTGGGGAGACTGCCAGGCTTTGTGTAGGTGCTTCCTTCCTCTCCAGTCAGCATGCTGGAGCCACCCCGGGGCTCACCTTGTTTGTTTCTCTTCTCTCAGGAATCACTATCTTGTGCTGCCTGGTGTCAGGGTCTGAAAAGAATATTTTCCTTTTGTGGCTGTTGTTGCTTAAGGCAGGAGGGTGTCTCTGGTCCCTGTTAGTCCATCCCAACTGAGAGTGCACATCCTGAACTCCAGGCTCTTTCCACTCCCACGTCTTTAGTCCTGATGCATCCTCTTCTCCAGTTTTAGTGTGAATGCAGCTTTCCCCCCTGCTCTGTGGCTGTTGCTCTTGTGTTTCCCATCTTGTGTTTTCTCCCTCACTTAGTTCTTTTCTTGTTTTCCTTTCCTTCTTCCCAGATTTTGCACCAGGAGGCTGGTCTTCCACAGACCTCACCATCTATGGGGTCAGACAAAAACTCTCTTCTCAAGGTGGACTGACTTTGCTGCCATGTGTTTTCCACCCTGTTTACCTGTGTCTGTGGTTGCACGGAGCTGCACGGCTGCAGCTTCACCAGTAAAGACGTGGTCTTTCTCCCTCCCTCCCTCCCTATCATCAATCATCTGTGTATTTATCTATTCATCTACCACTCATTTTTCTGTTTATCATCTATCATCTATCTGTCATCTATTTCCTTCCTTCCTTTCTTTCTTCCATCTATCTATTGTAGACCATTTGAAATAACAAGGCAGGAATGACAAGGGTCAAAAATGGAGAGAGAAGAAGATGGCAGATCAGGAAGGATCTTGTACGGCATTTGAAGATTTGGGTTTTTTACAGAAGTGTCTGGAGAAAATGTTAAAGCTTTTTGCCATTGCAGTAATAGGACCAGGTTAAATTTCATGAAGACCCCTCTGGACACAGTGTGTAGAGTAGATTTTGTTGGAGCAAGGCCACAGGGAGGATGATGGGGAGACTTGGTTTATTTCAGGTGAGAAATAATGAGGAGCTAAGAGTGGTCCTGGAAATGGAGAGAAATCAAGAAATATCCAAAGATGGACCTGGAAGAGCTTGGGGGCTGATTGGATGTGGAGGGAGACAGAGAGAGACAGACAGAGAGACTTATGGAAGATGACTCTTGTGTCTCCAGCTCTCACACCTGTGAGAAGACCTTGGTTATCACTAGAATGGGAGCAGGGAGGACACCCAAGTGAAAACATATTTGGGCATTTGGACATTTACATGATGATGAGCTTGGCTTTGGATCTATTGAACTTGAACTGTTTCTGACATAACGGGAGTTGTTTGGTTGCTAACTTAGCACAGGCTTTGCAGCTCAGTAGAGACATTTGGGAGAGAAGTGGGAGCCTTTGGCTCAAGGATGATGGGTCTAGGTGACGATGGGGACCCTGGAGTGGAGGCAGGCCACCCCGATAGGGTAGAATTGCACAGGCAGCCCCCACAGAAGTACTTTCCACATCTACACTCCAGTATCTTCCATCTCCAGAGAGCTATGAAAACAAGACCTCTGTCATCGTCTCTTTTGGCATTCCACCTGACATCTAGGAGAAGATTTAACAAGGGATTAAGCAGATTTCACATTTACACTTGCAACTTGTTAACCCACATTTCTCACCAGCTAAGAAGAAAGAAAGGTGTACAAAGAACAGCCCTGCGTGAGGCCGCACGAGGCTTTAAAACCGCACGTAGGGAAACGGCTCCTCTGGAGGAAGGACGGGGCTGTGTCAAACACCGGGCCCTCAGTGACTTTTTTGGAACATTTTTACTTTTGACCCCATGCCACCGAAATTCATTACACAGAATGTCCTGCGATTTTCCAGCATAGTAGGTATCTGTGTTTCTTGACCTATATTCTCATATTGGCCTGTCTTTCCCTATTGGCCGAGCTTAATCTTACACATTGATTTTTTTAAATTACCTGTTCATGTCAGGATGGACTTTTCAGAACTTTGTCCAGTTTCTCAGTGCAGCACTAGAATATGACCTTTGACTTCAGACAGGCCTTGTTTGGAGCCCACCTCTGTTACTGACCAGCAGCACTGTGTTCACAGGCAAACCCTTGAAATTCTGAGATGGGGCTTCTTCACCTAAAACAAGGGTGAAATTCGGTTGTCATGGGTTGTTGCAAGGACTGAAGTTTACAGCACACGCGCTGTGCTTAGTCCTCATGCTTTGGGATGCTGTGTGCTCTCTGAGCCTCCTGAGTGACCCGCCCAGGCCTCATCAGCACTTGGTGAGAACATGTGCTTTGCACATCCCCTCGGGGGAAGGGGGAGGGGGAGGGGCCCATTCAGAGACGTAAAAACATCATTGGCGTCTTCAGGGAATTTTCCCTAAAGTTTAATCACCTTTGTGCCCTACTTCACGTTCGCTGTGGTACCCACGCCCTTCCTGCATCCAGGGGACATGCTGTTAAAGGTCTTTCTAACCTTCTCGGGGCTCTGGGAGACTTCTGGTCTGTGGGGTGGGCTTCCTCTCTCCACACTGCCATCTGGAGCTCTTTGTTCAGGTCCCAGCCAGAAAAAAACCAACACACGAACTTAGGAAAATAACATTTGGCAGGAACTTGGCAACAATAACTCCCTTGTTGCCAGAATCCTTGTTCACCGTGTGGGTGGCTCAGATGGCACTTAATTAAATGTATTTTCCTATAAATTCTCTGCGTTTGCTTTTTTTTGCTGGTGGCTACTGACTGCGCTATCTCTAAGGCAACCAAACTCCACAGCCCGAGGACGAGCGAACTCAGCGTGTAAATACCATGTTGTTTGTTAGCCCAGCCTGCTCCTCACCGTTCTCCGGTGAGGACGGACCTATCTATCATTTTCCCACTCAGGGCTTGTCATTCAGCATTTTCCTCCCACCCGACACACTGACACGTCTGGGTAGTAAAAACCACACCTACTATTTGGGGGCCAATTCATGCACTGTACTCAGAACTTCAGATTCTTGCTCTAACTTAATCTTCCCAACTCTTTAAGGTGGGTATTCATATTCCCATTTAGAAGGTGGAGAAAACAAGGCTCAGGGCTTTGGTCATTCAGCTGGGAAGTGGTCAACGTGGGGCGTCGTCTGGAAGATCTGGTTGCCGCCAAAGCCTGTGACTTCCCCTCGCGCCCTGTGGACTTACTTCATTAAGAAAAGGTTTCAGGCAGTCTCGGCATACCCTCGTGGGCAGTGATCTCCAGAAAACAAATATGCCTTTGTTCACAGCCACACCTCACCCCTGAGCATCCGTGTCCGGAGCAGGAACATCAGGAAGGTCACGCAGAGAGTGGGGGCAAGGCACTGCCGTCCACCCCCCCCAGTGGCTGGGTGGTGCCGGGTGAAATATTGAAATTCATTTTTCTCTTGGTTTTGAATCACCACAGAAGTTTACTTATATAGAGACACAGTTTCTCAGGTGCAGCATTTTGTATATTTAAAGACAAAGGTAAGAGTAGGCTGACACTTGTAAACTGGAGCAACAACAGGAGAGGTGCCGACTGGTTGCTCTTAAAAATAAGGTACGGTTTCCCATCTGGTCTGTTTTCTTGCAGGTCTGTAGCCTGGTGGGAAGGAGCAGGGACATTAGCAGAGGGGTGTGCAGCACAAATAGTGTTTTTCACATACATTTACAGCTTCATCTGCTACGCTATACATCAATAGATTTGACTAAACACCTTATTTGGCCTTCCTTTAAAAGATATTTTTCTCTGTCTGGACTTTGGCAACTATTTTCACTCCACCTTTTAAAGATGTCATTCCATCATCTTCCGGATTCCTTTTTGTTTGTTTGTTTATTTCTTTGTTTTGTGAAAAGTCAGCTGTAAGTACAAGTTTTGCTCCCTTGTATGTGGTATGTCCCCTCTTTACAACCCACAGCTCTCACCCCAGCTGTTTTCAACATTCTTTTCAGTTTTGGCTGTCTGTACATTGACCTGTGATATTTTCAACCCAATGTAACTTGGGTGGATCTAAATGTGTTTCTCCCCCTTTATATTTATCCTGCTTCAGTTTGGCAGCGCTTCTTAAATCTGTGGGTTCATGTTTTTACTATTTGGGGAAAATTCTTGACCAATTCATCTTCAAATGTTGCTTCTGCTCCTTTCTTCCATCTCTTCCCCCTGGAACTCCAATTACACGTGTGTTACACCTTCCCACTGTGCCATATGTCTCTTGTGCTCCCATACACATTTCCCATCATTTTCTCCCTGTGGTCAGTCTTTCTGAACATATTTCCACTCATTCTCTGCCCTGCTCTGCTGAGTTCACTGTTGAGCACATCTCTGCATTCTTCACTGTGATAATTATATATTTCATTTCTAGCATTTTAATTTTTTTATAGCTTTTTAAAAAATATCAGTTCTGTCTTTGCCATCTATTTTCTTAGCTATTAACCACAGCTATTCAAACATTTTGTTTGATAACAGGAGCACCTAGATCACCAAAGGGGCTGCTTCTGTTGTCTATACGTTCCTCTTGGTTTTCATTCATTTGGTCCTATCTACTAGCACTCCTTCTAACAGACTAGTCTGTGGGGTCGGTTCCCCTTGGTCCCACCAGTGACTGAGAGAGCCCAGGCCCCTGTGGACAGCGCTGTTCCTAGCTGCCACCAGCCTCCAGGCCTGTCTTCAGGGGTCTGTCTCTCTCTGGTGCTGTGAGCTTCTTGGCAGCTCTGCCTAGTATTGTGGCCTCGTAGATGACATTCTCCTGTTGGGTCTTTGGACTTGAGGTGAAGCACACTGCAGGATGCTGTGTTCGCTGCTCTGTGGTTTCTGTTTCTCCAAATTCTTGGCTTCTCCATGCTGCTGCCTTGGGAGCCTAGGACTCTGATCTGACACCTGACGAATGCGCCGAGCCTCTGTTCTCTCTGCTCAGGACATAGCAAGTGCTTTGATGGGAAAAGCAGGGAGAATGTGGTGTTCTGCTGTCTTTTCTTCTTCTTTGAGCTCTTGGTCTCTCAAGTCCCGGATGACTCCGTTGCTGTCCATTGTCTTTCAACAACTCGTTTTGCATGTTGTCCAGATTTTATGCTTGTTCTCTGCAGGATGGTTGGATTCACAAAGGCTCTTCCACGAGAGCTGTAAATGAAAGTCCTATAGCAACAACTGTGAATTAGAAGTTTTATTTCTTTTCCCTGGTCTCATTCAACCCACTCAGGTAACAAAATACATGTTACCTGGGTCATAGCACTGAAATTAAAATGAGGAAAATTGGGTTTCATTCCAGAATCCCCAGGAAAGTGTTTTGTGATGATGGGCCTTCTGGTCCCAATTTCCCATCTGCAGTATGGACATATGATACTCTCTTGTCTATTTAATTGTCAGGGCTGCTGAAATTATTTGAAGGAAACAGAGGGAAATTTTCCTAAAAAAAAAAGGAGATATTCTTGTTATTCTTCCTCAGTCTAAGCTGGTCCTGTGTGGGGACTGAGGAACAAGCGCCTAAGTAAAATCTTGCTGCAACAACCGACAGCAATCCTTCCCGCCCCGTGACGTGCCCTTGTTAACCGTCCATACCCCGTCAGAGGAAACCGAAGAGGGGCGTGAGCAGATGCTAACTCTGTGTGAAACTGCAGCCAGAGCCCAACCTGTTGAGACCCTACAACATCCTTACGGGCCCTGGTTTGCACAGCCTTTGGAGTGGATTTCAAGATGTTGTCTAAGAGGAAGGAGAAAGGCATTTTGTTTCCGGAGGCCACTCTGACCTGGAGCACGTGTGTCCCTGCAGCCGCCAGCTGGAGTTAGGAGAGAGGGTCTGTGCCTGTTGGTTCGCGCACGGCTGAGCACACACACAGGTGAGCCGTCAGTGTGTCCAGCCCTGGTGATCTTAGTAAGCCAAAACTGAGTCAACGTTTTTCTAGGTTAACCTAATCTAAAAATAACACTTTCATCTCATTAATCGGCTAGTTATTACCTAATGTTTTGCTGTGGGTTCAGGACCTCAGAATAAATCACGCTTTGATGATAGGGCGGTTCCAGCTACCTGACTCATTCGGGACGGGGCTGGCACCGAGCTGTGGTCTGTCCTGGTCTCGGCTGGGACAGGGCTCATCAGGTCCTCGGTCCCGTTTCTACCACACAGGCGGAGCTACAGAAATTCTTACATTCCATCTGGCAAGAGGCACCCTGAGGTTGGAGTAGAGGAGGGAGATCCATTTAAAAAATATTTTTTCCTTCTTCTAGTCCCACTAGGAGGTCGCGTCCCATCATTAATCCAGGTCGTGAACTAGAATGGAAGCCTGGACGTCCTGAAGGTTAACCCGGGGCAGCCATGCACCTTGGGCCTCCTTTCATCGTAAAATCTCTGCAGGTTGAGGGTCAGGCCCTTCTCTCTTTGACAAGGTCTCGTGGACATTTTATTTTATTTTGCATTTCAAGAGACTCTCAGAGGACCCAAGCTACTGTCATTTTATTTTGAAATTGCATAGGTAAGAAGGGAAGAGCAGGAAGCGGCCTCTGCAGAGGCCGAGCTCAGCCTCAGGGCAGCAGAGATGCTGTAGAGGGTGTGAGGCCTCCGGGGACCCGCCTCCTTATGGTCCGCTCAGCAGCCCCTGGACTAGGAACCTCACACACGGCCAGGAGCTGCCCGGTGCCTCCTGCTCTGCTGACACACAGTGCCCTGGTCCTACATCAGTCTTTACACACCTGCCTGGGAGCCAGGGGACGCGCAGCGTACACGGCGGAGGGGTCTCCCTTCTGCGTCGCGACTCTGTCGTGATATCAGTGCATCTGTGCGCCCTGCCCACCGCCTTCTCCGTGCTTCTCTGCTGTGTGGGTCCTTGTCCGCATGCAGCACAAACAGGCCAGTCCACCACTGTACCAAGAGCTCCTGTGAGCAGGCCTCTTATTCCAGCTTTCTTCCTGGTCTCCTTCGGGCCAGTCGGCGTGGCCAGGGCAGCAAGGTGGTCTGTGCCTCACAGTCTAGGCAGGAGGTGGCTCTCGCCAGGAGGCCCTGAGTGTGGCGGGTGAAGTGCCCTCCAGAAAGGGGCCAACTACACCATCCGTGGCTGGTCCGTGTGACGAGCCTGCCCACCCCGGCACTGTGGGGCCACAACGTGCTGCTAGATGGAAGCTTTCGACGCACTTCTCTTAGCCTCACAATGAAATGAAGACATTGTCCAAGTCTGGACGTCTCCCTTCTGCCAGCGGCGTGGGTCAGAGTGGCCAGGGGACTCTGCTGGCCTCCCCAGGCAGCCTCACCTCCAGGAAAAGCCAAGGTCCCAGAAGAGGAGGTGGAGAGCCGTCAGGTCCCAGTGTGGACAGAAGTCAGGATGGTCTTCCTGTGGGGACAAGTGGATGCATTCAGGTGACACGGAGGCAATGAGGTGTGGGACGGGCCCAGCGACATGCGGGGTGACGGGACCGCCCCGTGCAGGTTGGCCACTCTCCGCAGCAGGCTGGGCTCTGGAGGCCTTGGGGCTGGGAAACCCTTCCTCGTGGGGGGTCCTGGCTGCTGTGGGACGTCTAGGACACCCCGCCTCTGCCCACTAGACGCCCGAGCAGCCCCAGCCCCAGCCCCGAGCTGTGAAGACAAAACTGTCCCCTGAGACCACGGTCACCCTTAGCTGAGAATCCCTGCTTGGAGGGAGGCAGTCTGAGCATGAGACCAAGTGCGTGAGTCTGTGATGTGTGCCGTCCGTCAGTTCGACCCCAGACTCTTGTGAACACCCCACGAACAAGCAAAAGGACAACCAGAAAGCCCGCATCCAGGTGCAAAGGTTTTATTCCCACCCGTGTCAAGTTCAGCGAGGTTCTCCACGTCGGTCTTGAATAAGTGTGTCAGCTTAGGTGGGATGAACAGCTAACGCCTTGCTCCTGGGGGGACAGTTTCCCACCTTTGATTCCCATTCCCTGTTTTAACTTGTTTGATCTCCTTCAGGCAAATCTTGCGTATTTGCCAGTAAACTGTATGCACCTGCTGAGTTAGTGGTGGTGGCGCAAGGCCCAGACCATACTATCTGACATGTCTGGGAGCCTTGGGTTAACATGGTTTCAGGAAAACATTAAACAGATTCCTACTGTGTTAGTGACCAAAGTGGAACAAAATTAGGGAAGAAAATCTGCTGGGAGAAACCTTTGCAGCTTAAGGAAGCTGCCGTGATGAGCTGAGTATGAAGAAATCCCTTCACCACATGGGCCCTGGAAGATCTGAGCTGGAAGCAATCCCAGGAAGGTAGATTCTGGATTCCTGACGGGGCAGGAGGCTGAGGCAGGAGGGGGTCGGGTTAGGAGGGACCGGAGCCCCCGGGCTGCAGCTGGGGGTGGGCGGATGGAGCCTGGAACAGAGGTGCCTACGGCCCAGCACACCCAGAGAGCCGGGGGAGTCTGGAGTCTCCTTTCCTTGACCCACTGCCCTGAATTCGCACAGTGAGGCCCAGAGGGACCCTCGCAACCTGAGAGCAGGTGTGCGCGGCCCCCTCCTCGTCCTTGGCGCCCCGCGTGGTGCCCGACCCCGAGGGGGCAGCAGAGGTGCTGGGCTGAACCCAGAGGCCTTAGGACAGATCCCAGCAGGAGCCCCGTGCCCTTCTCTCCCCGGGACACAGGCTTCCCTGTAGCTCCCCGCCCTGCGGTTCAGGCAAAGTAGTAACACGACTGACGGTTTTTCTCATTAGACGTGATTTATTGAGCTCAGCGCAGCCTTTGATCTAACTGAGACGCGAGAGGAGAGAGAGGAGGGTGCATGGGGCTGGGCAGCAGGGGGACGCTGGGGCAGGCCGGGGTGGGGGGCCGGGAGGCCAAGGCCGAAGACACGGCCTGATCACGGCCCGCTGTGACCCTCGCTGTCACCTGGCTCGTGGGCCGGGGAGACATGGGCAGCTGGCCTTGCCACCGTGTCCTCCGCTCGGGACGGAAGGGCTTCTCGTGGGCTCCTTGAAAACGCCGCGTGTGCTCAGCACTTCGGGGCCTCTAGCCATCTCCAGGCCGGGACGCTTTTCCGGCGCGGCCTCAGGTCCCCTTGAGTGATGGCGCCTCTCAGTGCGCCCACGTTCCCGGTGGGGAGCCCCAGGAGCGGACTGCTCCAGGCGGCGTTTGTTTCGTTTGATTAACACAGACTTGGACCGTGTTGTTCTTACTGCCGCTGCCTTGGAGGCTTTAATCAAAAGCCCCTTGGAAACACTGCCGGTTAATTAGCTGATGATGCTAAGGGCTGACTCTCTCCCAGTGCCCGAAACCTCCCCCTGAGAGGCAAGCACACCACACTCGGGCCTGAATTGTCAAGGAAGCCGAAAAGTGTACAAATCACTTGCCGGGCAAAGCTCCCCGTCGACCAGCGCAGGAAAATCGGCAAGCTTGCACAAGGCGGGCCTGCAGGGGCACATCTGTCCCCCGGGGCCAGGGCCGGACAGGATGAGAGACGGGCACCTGGTCGCTCGTGAGTGCGGAGACGGGCCTCGGGCATCTCTGCTGCGTTCATGGGAAGCACCTTAAATCCTTGAATTGGGGCTTTCAAGAGAAAGGTGAGGCAGGAGTCAAGAAATTCAAATGCGTCCTTGGTTCCCTACATTTTTATATTTGCTCCCGATGGTCACAGGGACCCTCCTGTCCTTCAGCCACTGACATCTCTTGAGTGTGTCAGGGTCCTCCCGGCACGGGCTTGCAGCCAGGGCTGGAAACATGCGGGAGGTGGTTACAGAACAGCATTAGAGGTGCGGGGACAGGTGATGCTGTAAGTTACACCCTGGTACTTAGCGGGGAGGGTGGGGTGGGGCGGTGAGGAGGGCTTTGTTCTGAGACTTCAAGGAACAGAAGGGCACGCGAGGGCACGTGTGTGTGGGTGTGTCAGAGTCATGCGGCTCGTGGTCACCGGGGCCTGTGCACCGGCACTCGGGCAGCTACGCCCACCTCCTCCAGCCACCAGCACGGCAGACGGCGTCCTCTGTCTGGTCTATAGGATGCATCTTTCCTCTCGTCCTTATTCTTGACCATGAGATTATCCAATGTTGGTATCAACTGCCTTCCACACTAGCTGTTACCTGGTCTGGCACTTGGCACCTGGTTAACTGTCTGCATTTGTGCAGTAAACCAGTTGGCTTGAGGTTTTACAGTTGACGTGGGTAGGAATTTAGACAGAAGTGGGATGGATTCACCTTGAACTACCAGCAAAAGAAAGGACTTGGTAAGTACAGTTAAGAGAAAATACAAGGATTTGCTTATGACTTTTAAAGAGAACCAGTTGTCTTAAGGGCCCTTTAAGTACCCATTTACTTTCAAAAGAATAAAAATATTATTTCAAATGTTTTCCTGAAGAGCTAGACATAGGTATCAAAGTCTAGTTCTATTATTACATGTCAAACTGAACGAATTTTTAGAAGTCTGTAAATAAGATTTTTACTAAATCACATCAAATAGTGTAAGTTAGGGTCATTTTAACCTTTTTATTGAGTTATTAATATCAACAAATTGGCTTAAATAATGGTCTTGAGTTGGTTGATGTAAGAGAATTGTCCTTAAACTTTCCGAGGACGTGAACCTCTTTGAGAATCTCTTGAGATGAAAGAGACAGACGTCTCAGAAAAATGCAAAGGCCCAGACAACCCAGCAGACTGTTTTAAAGGACTTTTGACCTGTGAGATGTCTGATTTCAGATGCTCTGATTTTCAGGCCGGCTCGTGGATGCCTGGGTAGGTTCCCCCGACCTAACAGAGTTTCCTCGGGCCCAGTGGCGTCTTGCAATTCTGACCCCCTCTGCCCGGGGACAGCCTCGGAGCGCACAGGGTAAGGGCTCAGCCCCATAGGGTACCCCCGCCCCAGATGCCAAGGTCATCACCCGACCTTCTGACCCACCAGCCGTGAACCAGAGGCTCCGAGGACCCCCTCCTTGGGTTCAATTCATTTGTTAGAGCAGCTCACAGAACTCAGAGAAACATTTTACTAACTAGATAACCTATTTGTTATAAAGGATGTAACTCAGAAAGTAGGGGAGGTGTGGGAAGGGGGTGAGTGCCACGGTCCCCAGATGGCCTCCAGGTCCCCACCCCAGGGGCTCTCCAGGCCTGTCCTTTTGGGGGTCTCTGGAGGCTTTGTCAGGTAGGCGAGATTGGTTAGGTCCCTGGCCACTGGGATGGCGGCGACGCCAGCCCCTCCCCCTCCCCGGGGGTCAGGAGGTGGGACTGACATGGCTAACCCTCTGATCACGTGGGTTCTCCTGGCCACCAGCCCCCTCCTCCGGTGCTTCAAGTCACCTCTTTAACGAGACAAAAGGCACCCTCTTCGTCTCAGCACGCAGGAAATTCAGGTTTAGGAGCTCTGTTCCAGAACCAGGATGAAAACCAAGCGTACGGTTCTTATTATAAATCCCAGTATCACAATGAGACAAAATATACGTGGAGTGTTTGTGTATGGAGGGCTGCATGCGTTTATTTCCGAAACGTGTCTCAGGTTTCCCAGACTCTCATAATCAACATGGGTTAAAAATTCCATGCCTTCTCAAGTAGAGATGAAGCATCTGTCTGTGGTCCACAGTCTTCTTTTTCTTCCTTTTTTAAAAAAAATTACTTATTTATTTACTTTTATTTATTGGCTGCGTTGGGTCTTTGTTGCTGCGCACGGGCTTTCTGTAGTTGCGGCGAGCGGGGGCTCCTCTTTGTTGCCGTGCGTGGGTCTCTCATCGCCGTGTCTCCTCTTGTTGTGGAGCACGGGCTCTAGGCGTGTGGGCTTCAGTAGGTGCGGCTCACGGGCTTAGTGGCTCCACGGCATGTGGGAACTTCCCAGACCAGGGACTGAACCCATGTCCCCTGAATGGGCAGGCGGATTCTTAACCACTGTGCTACCAGGGAAGCCCCTTCTTTTCCTTCTTCTTAAGGTGAAGTTCAAACACGTGTGGGTACGTGTTCAAATACGGTGAGCTTGTCTGAGTGTAAAACATTAATGAGGCCTCTGTGAGGCTGGGGAGGGGTATTTCTCTTTTTGCCTGGACCCTGCGGAAACACTAGGGCAGATGAACTCTCACAAATACAAAAATTTCTCCACCTGTTTTGCAAAAAGTTTAATTTTTCCAAAGTTCGGCCCTGAACACAGAGACCCTAAAACAGGAGGTGACCCAGCAAAATGGAAGCACCATATCCCAGGTCTGACCTCATAACAGGATTTCCATCTTCGAGTGAGAGCCTGAGACTCACTTTTCTTTGACTTGTGCTTTTCAGCTGAACAGGGGAGACTGCACCTCCTCACTTTTACCATTTATCTCCGTTTTTCCGCCCGAGGCTCAGCGTTTCCAGTGTGTAGAGCCCGGGAGCGATGCCGCTTCACTCTTCCTTTGCTCTTGGCCATTCCCTGCTAATATTCAAGGGCCTCTGGCAACAGACGTCCTCGAGGGGAGGAAAATGATGACCTGCTGTCTGCAGAACAACAGGGACTTCTCACCGTCGATGCTGGAGAAGCCGGCAGCTTCACGGCCACCCCATCCAGATGAACCTCACTCGCTGAGCACAGAGAGAGCCAGGGTGCTCCGCGAAGGCAGCGATGCTGACGTCCACCTGGAACCTGTTACCTGCGCTGTTCTCCCCCCACATCCTCGCTAGAGGAACTGCAGAAGTGATAAACCCAGTAACTCACTTTTCTAGCCTCCCTCGTAACCAGGGACGACACATCGGTCACAGTGACAGGTCATAAGCCCAGATCTGCTGTGGATGTCTGGGAATGCTCCTTCTCTCCTGATAAAAGGCGACAGATGTGGCCGGTGTGGTCTTTCGGTCTTCTTTCTGCCCTGAATATGAATGTGATGGGTGGAGCTGTAGCAACTGTCTTGCAGCCATGAGGGAAAGGGTACGAGAGGCACAGAGACGTGCGTCTCGGCAGCACTCGGCGAGTGAAACGGCACTAGCAGCTGCTTACATTGGCACCTACGACGTCGAATGTTGAACCCTTCTCTTAAAGCCGCTAAGGTTCAGTTTTCCGTTACTTGCAGCTACGTGCTTTCCTACCTGAAAATCTCTCAGATATTTTTATTACAAGTGAATTGAATCAATGTCCACTCTCTGGTCTTCCTCCTGTGGCAGACCCAAACACATACTTCTACCTACTTTTTATAAACAGCATTTCTGGAAACCTGGGTGTCTGTAGAAGCCACCCGGGTTCACGTGCTTGGTTGGCAGGTTGGTGGGGTCGCTGCGCTCGGAGCCTGCAGGGGGGCGGGCGCTGCAGCCGAGAGTGTCCGGGTCCGGCTTGCAGGAAAAGGCTCAGCTCGGGGCCAGCCCCGTGCTTCCTGCTCAGCCGCGCCCTCCCTGTGCCCTGCCTGCTCTTGTGGGGATTAGCGTGAGGGCTGCCCATTTAACCGTCAGAGTCTGACATGGTCAGACTTGAAAATCATGACTTTTTCCTTGTCCCAGACGTGAACAAATCAACCTTGATCCTCCAGCTGCCACTCCCTCGCTAATAAATTAGCAGAGTTTACATAACCCGCAGCCGGCAGTCTACGCTGGGCGCCACTCGTCAGGATCGCACGCCTCCCATCGCACCAGGTGGAATTTTCCTTCTGTTTGTTAGTGTGTGAAGGCAGAAAATGGGACTGTCTCTTCTGCAGGCCTTTTTCAGCAGTGAGCAGGTGGTAAACCGTGCTGTAAAAGTGGCTGACGGGGTCCCCGCGAGGGTTGTCACGGGGCCAGCATCCTCCTTGCATTATCCCGTTTAATTGTTGTGATTCCCTGGGGGTGGGTACTCAATTTTCCCAACTGACAGATGAGAAAGAAGAGGCTGCGAAGGGTTGGAGTTCGGGGTCTGTGCCCTAAACAGCAGCGTCCATGGCCGCATCCCCAGAGAGCAGTGGACCACGGTCCCGACCCCGCTCCCACCCCCGTCTGGGTTTTTGAGAGGTTCCGCCTCCGTGCTCCAGGCAGGAACACGTGGTCACTGACGGAGGGGCCTGGCTTGAGGATGGTGGAACCACTGCAGTTTCAACGTGGTGGTTGGGAGGCAAAGGGTCATGGCCTGCGGGATTCATCTTCTCCACACGTCCTGTGAAAGCACGTGAGCAGCCGTGTGATGGTGTCTCGTCTTGGCCCCAGAGGACAGGTCCCGGGCATGGCTGGGAGAGAGAGTGGGGCCCTGCCAGGCTCTCCCAGGTGCAGGAGAGAGCCCAGCCCGTGTCCTCTCCTGGTCATCCCCAGGACAGGACACGGGCTGGGGGGCCCGCTGGACAGGCCAAACCGCGTCCTTACCTGCCAGAACAACAGGCAGAAAATCATGCTTCTCTAGACTTGACCTGGTGATAGACACTTTCTCCAAAATGCCGGAAATGAGCCTGTTTCTTTAAGGAAGAGAACTAAGGGTACACTTGCCAGTGATAAACTCTAAGTTTTGAAGTGAAAACTAGAATTTTGGAAAACTTGCATTCACTGCTATAAGCTTTACGGCTTCCCCACACTTAAAGGTTTTTCTAATAAGATCAGAGACAATATTAATTTGAACCAAAACAACACACTGTTGCAAAAAATTGGATGCAATGCTGCTATGAGTCCAACGACCTTCTATTAGCTGGACATGAAAGAGATTTGCAACAACGTAAAATAGGCCCCCTTCTCTTTTCTGAGACAATTCTTTTGTTACAAATTTTTTTTGAAGTTAACTTTTTTCTATTTAGGAACACATAGTTTTTCCTGACAAGGATATGTACATTAACATGTAATAAATTTACTATTTTATTTTAAATGAATGAGTTAATAAATACTTAAAAACTTTATCTATATACTTGTATATAGACATATACATATATATTTATTTTTTTATTTTTAAAATTTTATTTATTTATTTTTATTTATTGGCTGCTTTGGGTCTTCATTGCTGCACGTGGGCTTTCTGTAGTTGCGGCGAGGGGGGCTACTCTTCATTTCAGTGCACAGGCTTCTTATTGCAGTGGCTTCTCTTTTTGTGGAGCATGGGCTCTAGGCATGTGGGCTTCAGTAGTTGCAGCACACAGGCTCAATATTTGTGGCTCACGGGCTCTAGAGCACAGGCTCAGTAGTCGTGGTGCTTGGGCTTAGTTGCTCCACCACATGTGGGATCTTCCCGGACCAGGGCTTGAACCCGTGTCCCCTGCCTTGGCAGGTGGATTCTTAACCACTGCACCACCAAGGAAGTCCCTACGTATATACTTGTAAGAGCTCTTTGGTGTGTGTGTGGTGGGTCTGCTTAATAATTTGTAAGCATGTAAAGGAGTCCTGAGTCCAAGAAGTTTGAGAATGGCGATGGAGGGAGGTGGTAAAGGACTCTTGGGGGTTCCTAGTTCTCTCTCTTCCTCGGTGGCTGGGAAGAGGGGTGGCTGGACTCTAGACTATGACTTCCACTTTGTCACCAGGGTGGGTCTGATACTCCTTTGGGCCCTAGTAGTACAGCTTTCGTCTCCTCCGAATTCTCTCCATAACACTTGGCGGACACTGGCTCAGCCAGGAGCACACACACAGCTGGGCCCCGGGTCCCTCCGCGTCTGAGCTGCCATGGTGGCCGCGCCCCAGCACAGTCCGTGGCAGGGTTACATCTCTTGGGGACCTTCACACCCACCAGCAGAGTGGGGGGACCCACATATCCACACCCGGGTTTCGCTGATGGGGACTCTGGTTCGGAAAGTCTGGGACTTTCAGTGCCTGTTTTTCCGTCAGTAAAATGGGGTGAGAGTCTGGGGACGGCTGTTCCCCACGCTGCCTAGTGATGTCACACTGGCAGCCGGAGTTGCCACAATTGGAGTCAGAGAGGCTGGCAAATGCTATGCATCAGGGATCTTGTGTTTCTGCAGAGCCAGTGGTCACATGTTTACCAGCGCATCTCTGCTGACTCCTTGTTACCTCGTAGAGAAACCCAAACGGCGCCCGGCAGTGGCGGCTGGGCGGTGTTATTACAGTTACCATGTTTCTGAGGCACAGGTAACTCTGACCCACACCCGAGTGTGAGAACCACCGTTTGGCAGGAAAGGACCGCGGGTCTCTGTAGAAACCGGGATTCCTCCCTGCGTGGCGCGTCCTCATCAGCCTCCTTCCCAGCCTGGGCTGCAGGAGTGGGGGGTCAGACACAACTCACTTTTCCTGTTGGCGGGCTGGGGGAGGGGTTACCAGCCCCGCGCAGGAAAGGCTTGCAGCCCGACGCGCAGCGCGAAAAGAGCCTCCTCTTCTTTCTTCTTTCTGCTGCGGGCTGGGGTCGGCCTAAGCAGGGCTTCTTTCTGGGTGGGTGGGTGGCAGACGAGGGGAGGGCTTTGTAGAGGGAGGAGGGAACGCGAGGGGAAGGGTCACAGACGCCCCTTTGGGCCCAGCCTTGCCCGCCACCCCCGGGGTGATGTACTCAGGCGAGACCCGGGAGGACGCAGCCCTGCCCAGACCCGGCTCCGCTGTCGGAGGACGCGAGCTTCTCCGGGGCTCAAGCCAGAAACGTCTCAGAGGACGTTCCCGCCGCCTCTCCCGGAGGCAACTCCCAGATCCTCAGGACTGCAGCCTTAAAAGGCTTGACTTGAAATCCACCCAGATATTTTCTTTCCATGTTGCTTCTTGAGTCGAAGAGCTGGTCTTTGGAAAAATGTTGTAGTCACTGCACGGTGCGTTTATGAACCATTCTGTGTGACACGAACCGGAGCTTCGTTCTGTTTTCAGAGCAAAGAGAGCGTTTCTGGGGTCCCCATGTCAACACAGTCGCTCCCAGGTCTGCGGACGTCCTTTTGGTGATGGAGTCCCGGAGGCGGGGCGCCGCAGACGCCCGGGTTTATCCAGCTCAGACCTTCGCCTGTGAGCATGAGAACGCCTCTCTCATCCGTCAGGCTTTCCCGGGAACCGGTGCGGACGTTTCTCTAAGGCGTTTATTGCTGAGGTTTAGAAATCAGTTTACTTTTACTCATGAGTGATCTTAGGCAGATTTGATTTAAAGCCTTTTGATTCTGTTAAATCCCATTTCATTTAGGAAGGAGGAGAAAGAGGCGGTGGAGGGGGGAGAGGGGGAGAAAAAGAAGAACGAGGCACACTGTCCATTTTAGCATAGTGCTTATTTAATTAAACTTTTCAGATTAAGTTTGCCGGTAAATGAGGAAGCACAATGTTAATTTGGTTGTGTGTGTCCCGTTACTAATTGCAGTGGATACCTGTCAAGTCATTGCAGGGTGAAGTGTCTCTAATTAAACATGTTACCCAAGGGTTGGAGAGGATATTTTTACGCCCTGTGCTTATTAGGAGGACGGGCGCGGCCACACTTAAGTCGTACACACTTAAATGGTTTTGCTCGACTCAAAGTAGCAGGCTTACGTGTTCTGTGTGTTCTCCCCATGTTTATTTTTGTAAAAACATCATATGGATTTTTAATCTGCTTCATGTTTCTAAATGTTACACAGAATCCTTTAAAATAAAGCTCAAATGGGCTTTCTTCCCAGTCTGCGTGGAAACAGAGTAACTGAACTTTGTTGGTAACTTCTCTTCCCCGTCCTCGTCTTTCTTATCTTTGAACAGAAAAGAGAGACGTGTCCCTAAGTTTGAAAGCATCATACGATTTTCTTCCATTTTAGCTGAGTTAATTCAAAAGGAGAAAATGCTTCCGCAGCTGTAGGAGTTTCTGATATTAAAACCATCCTGACTTCAGTAGCTGCTGTGACTACAGGACCTTCATCATCTTGCAGTCGTTCACGTGGGACTTTTTAAAGTAACCCAGACGGCCAGCGACGTGTTGCACCATTTTCCCTTCGTGCTAAACCGTCTTACATTTGGACCCCTGTGAGGCCTCGACATCATCCTTCCAGTGCAACTGCTTTGCCTCCACAGCAGTTAAGGACATCAGTGCTGGAACCGAGTGTTTGGAAGAGGTTCAAGGAAAAGATCTGGAAGTGAGACACGACAGGCTTGTGCTACTGGTGAATTTGTTGACGGTCCACACGGGCATGTCATGTTCTATCAAGAGTAAGAACTCTCTTCATGACGGTCGATTTCAGCTCTGACGTGGCCCGAGCAGAAAATGTTTTTGAACGTGTTGGATTACATGAAGGTCTTGGTGTTTGTATCATATGTTAGCTGTCTGTGTCCTTGGCCAACTGGTGGGGCTCGGCCCTCGTGCTCTGCTCCAGCATCTTGGGGGTGGGGGTGGGGGTGGTTCTGCCGCCCCGGGACAGTCCCACCAAGGCTGGGCACGGCCTGCCTCCCGCGTCCCCCACTCTCTTCTCCACAGTTGCCCCTGCCCTGAAGCTGTCCAGGCGCCTAGCACGATGCCCGCCGTCCTCACCTCCTCTCCCCCGACAGCACCTCCTCGGAGGCCGCAGGTCTCAGCGTTTCTCCCACGGGGACATCCCTTCTCCTCGGGGACCACTTCCTGCCTTGCTCTAACCTGCCCTCGGTCTGACTTGCTACAAGCTTAGAGCAGACCCTTCACGGGCACATGTATATCTGTGGGGTGGACGTGGCCCTTGCAGGAACTGGCGGGAAGCTGGGACTCTCCACTGAGGTCACCTCGCACACGCGCGTGTGGGGACAGTCAGAGGGCTCCTGGTCAAGTCGAGGGTCCAAGGACCGCAGGTCGGCAACCCCGCCGGGAATTTGCTCACGCCTGGCAGGACACGGCGGGGGGCGGGGGGGGGGCCGTAGCCTTACTCCTGCTGCCCGGGCCTCAGTGCTTCCGAGATGCTCACTGTTTTCTAAAACGTTTGGAAGCACAGAGGACTCAGAGGACAATACAAACCACTTTGATGAACAAGATTCAGTCAGTGTAGTTGAAGACCCATCGGCCAGTCCACATTCAGCGGAACGTGTTTTGTTGGCTAAAAGGACACACTTCCGGTGCCAGGGCTCCTCTGATCCTGGGCGGAGCCCGAGGTATGTGGTGGCGTCTGCTCTATGATTTTAGGGAAGAGAGACCTGGACGTCCCCATCCCACGCATGCCTGGAGGGGCCGACTCCCTGCTCTGCCCAGATGAGGGAGGACCCACAGGCCAGGAGAGGTTTGGCAGGGACGAGAGGAGGTGGAAAACCCGGAAGGAGAGCAGGAGCAGCAAAGGGACGGGGTGGGGTGGGGGGCGGAACAGGTGACGGGGACCCAGCCACAGTCTGCACGGGGGCGTGCTCTCCAAATTCACGCTCCCGAAAACGTCTTGGAGCGATCAGCCATTCCTACCTTTCAAGCGTTTGCCACTTTTCACCTCCTCTATCCACGGCGGCCACGCGAAGTCACCCCACCAGAGTGGCCGCTGCTGTGGCCGCTCCGCTGTTACGACCCAGCCTCGGAACCGGGCGGCTTTGCCTCCTGGTTTCCATTCACACTTAGGCTTTACTGCAGCAAACGCTGAGTCACATCTGCCTGCGTCCTGTTCCACCACGCGGCTAGCACCTCCCCGCAGCGGCCTGAGGCCAATGTCCTCACGTATCATCTGGTCGTTGTCTCCCTCTGTGGGGTGCGGGGTTATGAGAACCTGGCCTTTGCTGCTTCTCCCGAAGACCCCCACCCTCAGGAAGGCTCTGATAAGTTTTCAAAGGTCAGAGGATGAAAACCATCCTAGCATCTGATGCATGTTTGCATCTGGGTTCAATTTACTTGGCGGAAGATAAAGAGCAGCTATTACCCAAGCAAATATAATAATTGCCCTCATTAGTGATAAGCCTGGAATTGGCATTTTAGGAGACTCAGAGTCACTGTGCTGGGCAAAGATTTGTATAAGATGTTATATCGAGGGTACCTGCTTGAGCTGCCTCAATTAACTCCATCCGAATCATGAGACCCGTGTTTCTTCCCTTTCGGGGCTTTGTGTTTATAAACCTGTAGACAGTGGCCCTTTATTAAGTATGTTGAGGGAGAGACATGACCGACAGCCTGGTGCCAGGCCCTGGATCCCGAGGTCTGGTCCTCAAGTGATGTGCTGAACAGGGCTTGGCAAACCTTTTCCCTGAAAGGCCAAACAGCACCTGCTTTGGGCTTTGCAAACCAGGCTCAGGGGAGGCTGGTCATGGAGGCTGCCTGACAGGGCGCGGCTGTGCGCCAACAAAACTTTACAAAAACTGGCAGGTGGCTCTGCTGCGGTGGTGGTGGCAGTTGCAGAGGTGACAAGGCTAGAGGCAAAGAGCGAGGGATGGTGGGCCCACTGTCGCTGCGGGCGGGGTCACAGCCACCAGCAACTTCCTCCTGTGCCCTGTATGTTCCTCTGCTCCACTCGGGCACAGCAGCTCAGCAAGCCCCAGGATACCTCCCTCTGATGACAGCCCTTCCTCCAGGTCTGTCCACCCTTTGCAGCCTACCTTTCCCACCCTGGGCTGCTTCTGGAACTCATGGAAAAAACAGGAAAGAGAGAAGAAAGATGGCGGCGAAGTAGAAGGACGTGGAATGCATCCCTCTCCACAGATGCATCAGGAATACACCAAAAGATCCAATAATTACCACAGAAAATCAGCTGAACACCAGCAGACGACCTCGGGCACCAGAAAGGACTGCAAAGATCCCAACATAACTGAAACAAGTAACCTCTGAAGTCTGGACTGCTCCATCAGAAGTCAAGCAGGAGGCTCTGGGGAGGGAGCCCTGAATCCAGGGTGCTAGACTACTAGGGAGTCCTCAGACACAGGGAAGATTAACTGCAGAGAACTCTCATAGAGCCCTGTATCAGAGTCTAAGACTCGGCTTTGTCCGACTGTCTGCAACTGCCAGTGCTGGACCCCTCACACCAAACTACAAATAAGACAGGAACACAAACCCACCCATCAGCACACAGACTACCTAAAGCTATATTAACCTCACAGATACCCTAAAACACACCTCCTGACACGGCCCTGCTCATCAGAGAGAAAAGACACAGAGCCACACACTGGAAAGCAGGCACCAGACCGCCCCCCTCAGCAAGCCTACTCAAGACACTGGACAAACCCCACCACAGGGGGCCAAGGGCAGAAACAAGAGGAATTACTACTAGGCAGCACAGGGAAAGGAGACAGCAAATCCTACAAATTAGACAAAATGAGAAAACAAAGAAACACCATCCAGGCAAAGGAGCAGGAATAAAATCCACAAGACCAAATAAATGAAGAGGAAATAGGAAAATTGCCTGAAAAAGAATTCAGACTAATGATAGTAAAGATGATCCAAAATCTCGATAATAAAATACAGAAAATACAAGAAAAACAGTTAATAAGGACTCAGAAGAACTAAAGAGCAAACAAACAGTAATAGATAACAAAATAACAGAAATTAAAAATACTCTAGATGCTATAAACAGCAGAATAACAGAGGCAGAAGAACAAATAAGTGAGTTGGAAGATAGAATGGGGGAAATAACTGCCACAGAGCAGGAAAAAGAAAAAAAGAATAAAAAGAATGGAAGACAGTGTCAGAGACCTTGGTGACAACATTAAGCACACCAATATTCGAATCATAGGCATCCCAGAAGAAGAAGAAAAAAAGAAAGGGTCTGAGAAAATATTTGATGAGGTTATAGTGGAAAACTTCCCCAACATGGAAAAGGAAATAATTAACCAAGTCCAAGAAGGGCAGAGAGTCCCATACAGGATAAACCCAAGGAGAAGTACACCAAGGCACAAATTAATCAAACTAATGAAAATTAAACACAAAGAAAAAATATTAAAAGCAGCAAGAGAAAAGCAATGAATAACATACAAGGGAAAACCCATAAGGATAACAGCTGATCTCTCTGCAGAAACTCTGCAGGCCAGAAGGGAGTGGCAGGATATACTGAAAGTCCTGAAAGAGAAAAACCTACAGCCAAGAATCCTCTACTCAGCAAGAATCTCATTCAGATTTGACAGAGAAATCAAAAGCTTTACAGACAAGCAAAAGTTAAGAGAATTCAGCACCACAAAACCAGCCTTACAACAATTGCTAAAGGAAATTTTCTAAGTAGGAAACACAAGAGAAGGAAAAGACCTGCAGAAGCAAACCCAAAACAATTAAGGAAATGGTAATAGGAACACACATGTCAATAATCATCTTAAATGTAAATGGATTAAATGCTCCAACCAAAAGACACAGACTGGTTGAATGGACACAAAAACAAGACCTGTCTATATGCTGCCTACAAGAAACCCACTTCAGACCAAGGGACACATATAGACTGAAAGCAAAGGGGTGGAAAAAGATATTCCATGCAAATGGAAGTCAAAAGAAAGCTGGAGTAGCAATACTCATATCAGACACATTAGACTTTAAAGTACAGACTATTACAAGAGACAAGGAAGGACACTACATAATGATCAAGAGATCCATCCAAGAAGAACATATAACAATTGTAAATATCTATGCACCCAACATAGGAGCACCTCAATACATAAGGCAAATGCTAACAGCCATAAAAGGGGACATCGACAGTAACACAATAATAGGAGGAGACTTTAACACCCCTCTTACAACAATGGACAGATCATACAAACAGAAAATAAATAAGGAAACACACACTTTATTTTTATTTATTTATTTATTTTTTAAGAAACACACACTTTAAATGACACATTAAACCATCTCGACTTAATTGATATTTATAGGACATTCCATCCAAAAACTACAGAATACACTTTCTTCTCAAGTGTGCATGGAACATTCTCCAGGATACATCACATCTTGGCTCACAAATCAAGCCTTGGTATATTCAAGAAAATTGAAATCATATCAAGCATTTTCTCTGATCACAAGGCCATGAGACTAGATACCAATTACAGGAAAAAAACTGTAAAAAATACAAACACATGGAGACTAAACAATACATTATTAAACAACCAAGAAGTCACTAAAGAAATCAAAGAGGAAATCAAAAAATACCTAGAAACAAATGACAATGAAAACACAACAACCCAAAACCTATGGGACACAGCAAAAGCAGTTCTAAGAGGGAAGTTTATAGCAATACAGTCCTACCTCAAGAAACAAGAAAAATCTCGAATAAAACCTAAGCTTACACTAAAACAATTAGAGAAAGAAGAACAAAAAAACCCCAAAGTGAGCAGAAGGAAAGAAATCATAAAGATCAGATCAGCAATAAATGAATAAGAAATGAAGGAAACAACAGCAAAGATCAATAAAACTAAAACCTGGTTCTTTGAGAAGATAAAGAAAATTGATAAACCATTAGCCAGACTCATCAGGAAAAACAGGGAGAAGACGCAAAGCAACAGAATTAGAAATGAAAAAGGAGAAGTAACAACTGACACCGCAAAATACAAAAGATCACGAGAGATGACTACAAGCAACTATATGCCGATAAATTGGATAACCTGGAAGAAATGGATACACTCTTAGAAAAATACAATCCTCCAAGACTGAACCAGGAGGAAAGAGAACATATGAACTGACCAATCACAAGTACGGACATTGAGACTGTGATTAAAAATCTCCCAACAGACAAAAGCCCAGGACCAGATGGATTCACGGGTGAATTCTATCAAACATTTAGAGAAGAGCTAACACCCATCCTTCTCAAACTCTTCTAAAATATAGCAGAAGGAGGAACACTCCCAAACTCATTCTATGAGGCCACCAACACCCTGATACCAAAACCAGGCAAAGATGTCACAAAAAAAGAAAATTACAGACCAATATCACTGATGAATATAGCAGCAAAAATCCTTAACAAAATACTAGCTAACAGAATCCAACAGCACATTAAAGAGATCATACACCATGATCAAGTGGGGTTTCTCCCTGGGATGCAAGGATTCTTCAATATACACAAATTAATCAATGTGATACATCATATCAACAAACTGAAGGATAAAAACCATATGATCATCTCCATAGATGCAGAAAAAGCTTTTGACAAAATTCAACACCCATTTATGGTAAAAATTCTCCAGAAAATGGATATAGAAGGAAATTACCTCAACATAATAAAAGCCATACATGAGAAACCAAAAGCCAACATTGTTCTAAATGGTGAAAAACTGAGAGCATTCCCTCTAAGAACAGGAACAAGACAAGGGTGCCCACTCTCACCACTATTATTCAACATAGTTTTGGAAGTTTTAGCCACAGCAATCGGAGAAGAAAATGAAGTAAAAGGAATCCAAATTGGAAAAGAAGTAAAATTGTCACTCTTTGCAGATGACATGATATTATACATAGAAAACCCTACAGACTCTACCAGAAAAGTGCTAGCAAGCACTAATTGATGAATTCAGTAAAGTTGCAGGATATAAAATTAACACACAGAAATCTCTTGCATTCCTATACACTAACAATGAAAAAGCAGAAAGAGAAAATAAGGAAACTCTCCCATTTACTATTGCAACAAAAAGAATAAAATACCTAGGAATAAACCTGCCTAAGGAGGCAAGAGACCTGTATGCAGAAAACTATAAGACACTGATCAAAGAAATCAAATACGATACAGATGGAGAGATATACCATGTTCTTGGACTGGAAGAATCAACATTGTGAAAATGGCTGTACTACCCAAAGCAATTTACAGATTCAATGCAATCCCTGTCAAATGACTAATGGCATTTTTCACAGAACTAGAACAAGAACTCTTACGATTTGTGTGGAAACGCAAAAGACCCCAAATAGCCAAAGCAATCTTGAGAAGGAAAGACGGAGTTGGTGGAATTAGGCTTCCTGACTTCAAACTATACTACAAGGCCACAGTGATCAAGACAGTATGGTGCCTGCACAAAAATAAAAAGGAAGATCAATGGAACAGAATAGAGAACCCAGAGGTAAACCCAAGCACATATGGGCACCTTATCTTTGACAAAGGAGGCATGAATATACAATGGAAAAAAGACAGCCTGTTCAATAAGTGGTGCCAGGAAAATTGGACAGCTACATGTAAAAGAATGAAATGAGAACACTTCCTAACACCATACACAAAAATAACCTCAAAATGGATTAAAGACCTAAATGTTAGGCCAGACACTATAAAACTCCTAGAGGAAAACATTGGCAGAACACTTCATGACATAAACCAAAGCAAGATCCTTTTTGATCCTCCACCTAGAATAATGGAAATAAAATAAAAAATAAACAAATGGGACCTCATGAAACTTAAAAGCTTTTGCACAGCAAAAGAAACCATAAACAAGACAAGACGACAGCCCTCAGAATGGGAAAAAATATTTGCCAATGAAGCAACGGACAAAGGATTAATCTCCAAAATATACAAGCAGCTCATGCAGCTTAACACCAGAAAAGCAAATAACCCAATCCACAAATGGGTGGAAGACCTAAATAGACATTTCTCCAAAGAAGACATACAGATGGCCAACAAACACATGAAAAGATGCTCAACATCACTCATCATCAGAGAAATGCAAGTCAAAGCCACAATGAGGTATCACCTCACACCGGTCAGAATGGCCATCATCAAAGCATCTAGAAACAATAAATGTTGGAGAGGGTGTGGAGAAAAGGGAACTCTCCTGCACTGTTGGTGGGACTGTAAGTTGGTACAGCCACTATGGAAAACAGTTTGGAGGTTCCTTAAAAAACTACACATAGAACTACCATATGATCCAGTAATCCCACTCCTGGGCATATACCCAGAAAAAATCATAATCCCAAAAGAAACATGTACCATAATATTCATTTCAGCACTATTTACAATAGCCAGGACATGGAAGCAACCTACATGCCCATCAACAGATGAATGGATAAAGAAGATGTGGTACATATATACAATGGAATATTACTCAGCCATAAAAAGGAATGAAATGGAGCTATACGTAATGAGGTGGACAGACCTAGAGTCTGTCAGAGTGGGGTAAACCAGAAAGAGAAAAACAAATACCGTATGCTAACTCATATACATGAAATCTGAGGAAATGGTCCTGATGAACCCAGTGACAGGGCAAGAATAAGGATGCAGATGCAGAGAATGGACTGGAGGACACGGGGTTGGGGGGGCGCGGGGTGAAGGGGAAGCTGAGACGAAGCGAGAGAGTAGCACAGACATATATATACTACCAACTGTAAAATAGATAGCCAGTGGGAAGTTGCTGTAAAACAAAGGGAGATCAACTGGATGATGGGTGATGCCTTAGAGGGCTGGGTCGGGGAGGGTGGGGGGGAGTTGCAGGTGGGAGGGGCTACGGGGATATGTGTATAAATACAGCGGATTCACTTTGCTGTACCTCAAAAGCTGGTAGAAGAATGTAAAGCAATTACATCCCAATAAAGAGCTTAAAACAAAAAGCAAAACAAAACAAAAACTTTACAAAAACTGACAGATCGTCCGAGAGAGCATAAGAACATTTTAGGAAACAGAAGTAAGCCAGTGGGGACCATAGACTGGGCAGGTGTTTGATGCACAGAGTGGGGCGTTTTGATTGCGAATGGTTCACGTCTCCTCTGATGCTTAGAGGCCTTTGTTTTCCTCCTCCTGTTTCTAGATTTGTCGTTCAAGAGCCAAGGTTGCCGAAGGAGGGAAGTTTCTGGAGATCCGAGTCCGCAGGCTCGGCTCCCGTCTGCACTTCTACGGCTGCTCCTGGGCTACAGAGGCGGGGGAGTAGCTGCTGCCGGCCGCTCCGCGGGGCCCATGCCTCCCGCAGAGCCCGGGCCCCAGGGCTGCCGGCACAGGGCTCAGGAAGGACTCCCTGTGCCCGTGCCGTTGCCAGAGGTCTGCGGGGGGGCGCGGTGACGGGCAGGGCCTCGGCCAGCCCCGCGGCGTCTCAGCGCTCTGCCTCTGCCTCTGGCGTCTGTGGGGGCGTTTCTGCACGAGAGACTCTGTGCCAGGGTCTCACTGACCCACGCTGCCCCCATACCCCCCTCCCCACCGCACCGTTATCCATCTTCCGGACAGCGTGGCGACGAAGGCGGTGGCCCAGGGACCTCCTGCCTCTCCCGCGAGTTAGCCCTGAGGCCGCTGCGCCCTGAGCCCTCCGGGCCGAGCTGGGGGAGGCAGCCCCGGGGCCAGGGCTCAGCATGGGGCCCATGCGCTCCAGACGGGGGACGGGACGGCTCCGTGACTGTTTATGACCGTTCGTGACCACGCTGCTCCCGTCATGCCGTCCGGAGGAGCTCCCTGGGCGTCCAGGCAGGAGGGGCCTCCCGGGATTGGCCCTGGGCGGCCCCCCTCAGGGCAAGTCAGCGGCCCCCGCGGGGCCATCCGGGCAGTGGGGGCCCCACGAGGTAGGATGACCCCGGCCCCACCTGGGACTCCCCTGCCTCCTGCTCCTGAGGACGGCCTCACGGGCAGCGAACCGAGCAGGAGAAGCTGGGCGGTCGCTCAGCGAAGAGCATCTTGACCGCCTGTGGGACTGGGGGAGACCACAGTCCCTCTGGAGAGGAAAAGGGCAGGGGCACCACGCTCTCCCCAGGGTCTGTCTCTGTTCCAAGTCTGTGTGCATGTCTGTGTGCACACATGCCCCGGGCATCTCTGAGGACGAGCCCGTGCGTGTGCCCTGTGCCTGCCCGGCGCCCCGGCAGCGGAGGGTGTCCTGCTCCTGCATCAACACACTGTTTCTTCCACCTCCAGGGAGAGCTGGCCCCCGTCCGAGTCTGCGGGTCCTGTTACGTTTGGTCACTGCCAGCCTCCAGGGCCCTGGTGAGTTCGTTTCTGGGCCTGGCGAGCTGGCGGGGAACCGTTTTGCACACGCGTGTCTGCAGGAATTCTGGCCTTCTCCTCTGTGGACAGAGGGGGTCTTGGCAGGAAAGATGAGGCTGCGTCTTCAGCGCCGCTCACGTCCGGCCGCCCCCTGCTCCGCGAAGGCCCGGCTTGCTGGTCCACAGGGGCTGCTCTGCACTTGGGGCTGGTCCCCGCGGGGGCAGGGCCCGCCGTCTGTGCAGAGCTCCCTTATCTTTCCTGCGCTGTGATGACGGGGCGAGCATGTCGGGGCCGCAGCCCAATAGGTGAGGACAGCCCCGCCTAAACTCAGGCATGGGCCGCATGCCCGCGCATCGCTGCTCACACCCTCCCTCCCAGCCCTGGGGGCGGGAGATGCGTCAGGATGGCTCCGGGGGCAGGAGAGCCCGGCTTCCTGGTAAAGGGGGTGCGTGGCAGAGTCCTGAGAGCACCTTTGCTAGATCTGAAGAGGTCAGCAACCTGATTTTGGGAGAAAAGCGCTCCTTTCCTTCTCAGGTTGCTCTCGAGGGAAAACTAGAACTCACTACTAGGGCTAAACTGCAGCGTCAGGAAACAGTTTTGTTTTGGTGCCCTCCTGAATTTCCTTTGGGGACCTGGAACAAAAGCCCAGAAAGGTGCTTTGGTGGCCCTGCCTTCTGGCTGGAAATGCAGCGCAGGGCAGTCCTCAAGCGGGAGACACGCTGGGGGCCCTTCCTTTTGTTACCTGGCAGTTTGAGGAGGGCATCTGTGCGGGGAGCCTAGGGCACTTGGCTAGGATGACCCGGGCCCCAGGAACGCCTGCCGCTGGGCGCCGTGTGCCCCGGAGCGGCACCTAATCTGAGCCGTGACTGTCCTTCTGGGTGTTTTTCTCCAGATAGTTGTGATATGAAAAGGTGTGGTTTGCACAGTGGGCCTCGCTTACTCTGCTATATTTAGCTGTTGAAAAAAGTTCTCTCTGATCTCTTTCGTGGGAATGGTCCTCTGCCCCAGCTTCTCTGTAACCCACTCTGCGGGGGTGACAGCTGAGGCTGGTCACGTGGGAAAACAAAACTGGCCTCTTGGGTGGGGGAGAGGGATCGTATTCTACGTGGTGGGAAAGGCAAGGAGGAAGCTAGGTTCTCTGAGCCCCAAGAAGAGCCTGAGAGAACATCTGGTCAGACGGTTCTTGGCTTTCCTGCAGCCCGTGGTCCGGCCCGGGGTGGGTCATAGCGGGGCTGATGCCTGGGGCAGGCGGGGCCTGGGGGCCTCCGCTCACGTGGTCGCTGGTCCTCTGCAGCAGGACGGTGCACGGCGAGGCCCAGCCTTGAACCTGCTCCAGAGCGAGCACGTCGGTTTGTTTTCATCTCAGTTTTAAAGAAATCATTTCTGCAACTTTTTACAATGCATGTAATGTATCGATGTGGTCGAGTATGTGCGTACATGTGCATACATGTAATTTATAGACAGGTCAACAGACATCTTCAGGGCGTAGATATCCAAAGGTTTTCCTGGAGGAGAGAGAGACAATTCAAAAGTTTGGAGGCCAGCATGTCAGTGGACATACGTGGACAGCACAGCCACTACACCAAGGCCCGCTTTTGCCCCGAGGAGGCGGGAGAAGCAGGGCTTTGCATACGGGTGGCTGCTGTTCAGATGGGTGGGCGCCCGGGCTGCCACCTCATACACCAGGGCCCTGCACTTCACAGCGGGCAGCCTTCCGGGCCCCGTGCTCTGCCCAGCTGATGCCTGAAGTATCGGGGCCCCTCAGGAGACCTTCGGCTGACACAACCCCCGGGATGAATCTGCACAGACCAAGCCCGTCCTCATCTGGCCGCTCTCAATGTTGGCTTTCCTTCTTCCTCTAGAGAAGTTAACCATCTTCCTGTAACAAACAAATAGAATCATCGAAGTCAAAATGAAAAAAAAAAGAGAGAAAGAGAGAGAGGGAGAAAGAACTAGTGCATCACACATGAAAGAGGAAAGAATGACCAAAGACGGGGTTTAGGTGTGTCTCATGTCCATGATCTGGCATCCCGGGTTTGGGGTTTGAGTTTGGCCTCAGACGCTGGCGAAAGCTGGATGGAATTCACCTGTGAAGAAAGGCTTTGCAGGAGAGGGGACCATAGGACGCCTGCCGGGGTTTTGACCAGGTGCTGCAAATCTGTAGATCACTGAGGGGCGCTGACATCTTGACAATAGCGAGTCTTCCAACTCATGAGCAAGGTGTGTCTCTCCACTAATACAGGACTTGAATCTCCTCAGCAACGTCGTATGGGTCTTACATACCTGTGTCAGATTTAGTCGAAAGTTTGATGCTGTAGCAAATGGGGATGTGTTTTTAGTTAAAACCACCCATCGGTCCTCATGCGTTGCAGCGCAGTCATCTCCCTGCGTCCGCGGGTGACAGGTGCCAGGGCCCCTGCAGGCACCCAAATCCAAGGACGCTCAAATTTCTTTGTAAAATATTTGCATGAAGTAAGCCAGAAAGAGAAAAACAAATACCGTATGCTAACACATATATATGGAATCTGAAGAAATGGTACTGATGACCCCAGTGACAGGGCAAGAATAAGGATGCAGATGCAGAGAATGGACTTGAAGACCCGGAGTTGGGGGGGTGGGGGGTGAAGGGGAAGCTGGGACGAAGTGAGAGAGTAGCACAGACATATTTACACTACCAACTGTAAAATAGATAGCTAGTGGGAAGTTGCTGTATAACAAAAGGAGATCAACTTGATGATGGGTGATGCCTTAGAGGGCCGGGACGGGGAGGGTGGGGGGGAGTCACGGGAGGGAGGGGCTATGGGGATATATGTATAAACACAGCTGATTCACTTTGGTGTACCTCAAAAAGCTGGTACAAGAGTGTAAAGCAAATATATTCCAATAAAGAGCTTAAAAAAATGCGTATAACTGACACACATCCTCCCATAGACTTTAAATCATCTCTAGATTGCTTGGTACAATGCCTGATACAATGTAAATGTTATATAAATGCTTGTAAGTACAGTGCTGCACCTGAGTGCGGCAAATTCAAGTTTTGCTCTTTGGAACTTTGGATATATATTTATATATACATTTGATCTGTAGTTGGTTGAGTCTGAGGGTGCAGGACACGCAGGTGTGCGAGGCTGACTGTGTGTGGAAGTGCGTGCGGTGTTTAATACTGATCTTGTACCCAGCACCCCTGACACTCTTCCTTCTTAATTCTTGAATCATTTCATGCAGAGTCCCCTAGACGTTCTGGGTGGGGGATGTTGTCTGTAATGACAGGCTGAGTGCTCCCTTTCTCCTCTGGGTGATTTAATTTCTTTTTCCTGCCTGCATGGACTGTGGGCACCCCCAGCACAGCAGTGAGTAGAAGTGGTGAAAGCTGCGTCCTTGCCGTGTTCTTGGTCTTAGGAAGAGCTGTCATCATTTCACCGTAGGTGCACTTTATCAGAGCGAAGACATTTCCCTCCCATTCCCAGCTTACTGTGAAGCGGGCGTCTGTAAAATGCTTCTGGGATTGCCATATATACATTACCAATAAGAAAAAAATATCAAATTGTACACTTTAAACACATACAGTTTATGGTATGTCAATTACATCTGAATAAAAGCTCTTAAAAAATTATAATCTATAAAAAAATACTCTGTGTCCATTGAGATCATCATGTGGTTTTTCTTTTTAGTTTATTATAATCTGGTAAAATACATTGATAGATTTTTGAGTGTTAAGCCAACCTTGCGTTCCTGGGTTAAGCCTCACTTAGTCACAATCTATGTAGGTGTACATGTGTGTGTATGTGTGTATATATAAACATAGATGTGAATATTCCAGATCCAGCATACTGGAGAGCACGTATTTTATGTGTGTATTGGATTTGATTTGCTGACATTTTGTTTAAAACCTTTGCATCTATGTTCACGAGAGATATTGGTGTATTTATTTTTCTTTTCTTCTGAAGTTTTTACATAGTTTTGGTATCAGGATAATGCTAGCCTCAAAGATGAGTGAGTATGTATTCTCTCTGTTTAAGTTTTTCTGGAGAAATTGGTCATATTCCTTTCTTACATATTCGCTAGTCTTCCCTACTGAAGCCATCTAGGCCTGGAGGTTTCTTTGTGGGAAGGTTTTTAACTACAAATTTTTAACTACAAATGGACATAGAGCTGTGTGGGTTATGTATTTCTTAAGCGAGAGGTGGATTGTGTCTTTCAAGGAATTAGTGCACTTCATCCAAGTGGTCAAGTCTATAGGCATAATGTGTTCATAACATCCCCCCCATACTTTTTTAATATCTGTAAAGTCTGCTGTGATGTTACTGGCTTCACTCCTTATACTGGTGTTTGTTTCTTCTTTCTTTTTTTCCATATACGTCTGGTTAGAGGCTTATCAGTCTTATACATCTCAAACAAGCTTCTAGTGCCATGGATTTCCTCTCTCGGTTTTCCGTTTTTACTGCATTGAATGTTCACATTGATCTCTAATATTTCCCTCTCTCTGCTTGATTTGTCTTCAATTTGTTCTTCATTTTCTAGTTTCTTAAGGTGAAATCTGAGGTCATTGATTTGAGACGTTTCTTCTCTTCTGACATAGGTATTTAATGCTGGAAAGTTTCCCATAAGTTCTGCTTGAGCAGCAGTCCATACATTCTGATGTGCTGTGTTGTCATTTTAATTTCATTCAACGTGTTTTTTCCCCACCTACCTAAATCTGGAAAGTGTCCAGCATAACTTCTAACGCAGATTATGTGCTCAAAAAACGTTAATTCCTATGTGTCTCATATATCATTTGAACACTTCCCAGTAGACACGTAAGAAATCCTCACTACATGAGTATGTAATAACAGATAATATTTATAGAATACTTACCATGTGCTGGGCACGAGGGTATGTTCTTTTCATATTATCTCATCTTATCCTCACTGCAGTTTTCTTAGGCAGGTGCTGCTCTTGTTCCCACTTTACAGATGAGGACACTGATGTGGACGGGTTACATAAGCTGCCGTAGGTCCCAGAGCCAGCAAGGGGAGAACCGTTGCGCGTGTGTGTCCCACGCCGTAGCCCCTCCCTGTGCCCATCACAGGACAAGGCGCCCGCCTCCCTTGCTTCCTAGCACTTACTGAACTCAATGTTTCAGGCCCATTTTGTGGCTGGAACTGTAGCCAGGAATTAACAGACCAGGTCTCTTTTTTTTTTAATAAATTTATTTATTTTATTTATTTATTGGCTTTGTTGGGTCTTCGTTGCTGCACACAGGCTTTCTCTAGTTGCTGCGAGCGGGGGCTACTCTTCATTGTGGTGCGCAGACTCCTCATTGTAGTGGCTTCTCTTGTTGCGGAGCACGGGCTCTAGGTGCGTGGAATTCAGTAGTTGTGGCACACGGGCTCAATAGTTGTGGCTCACGGGCTCTAGAGCACAGGCTCAATAGTTGTGGCGCACGGGCTTAGTTGCTCGGTGGCATGTGGGATCTTCCCAGAGCAGGGCTCGAACCCGTGTCCCCTGCGTTGGCAGGCGGATTCCCAGCCGCTGTGCCACCAGGGAAGTCCCAGACCAGGTCTTTTACCTGCAAGTTGGAGTCCAAGTGTGGGAAAAAAAACAATAAAAAAGCAACTTCAGTAGCAGCCGGAGCTCACAGTGAGCGCAGGAGGATGGGCGGCAGACGCCAAAGGGAGCGGAAACGGAGGGCAGTGGAGAGCCACACAGCAGGGGCCGTGAAAGGAGGAGGACTTCCCAGACGAAGGGGGCCCCACGGACGCTGTGCGGCAGGAGGATGTGAACGCCATCCAGAGGCTCCCCGAAGTGCGGCCTGAGTGTGGGGACGCGGGCGGGCGGCAGAGGAAGGGCTGGGGAGGCGAGGCCGCCGAGGTCGGCCAGAGGCCCCGGGAAAGGGGGCGGGTTCTATCCCGAGTGCGTTTGGAAGCTGGGGGCGGGTTTTAATGCTGGGTAACGACCCAGTCAACATTTCAAGGTCACTTGGCTGGAGAACAGGGGTGGGGCAGGAAGAACAGTTAGGGGCTGAGCCTTCTGGAGACCCGCCGTGGGACCGCTGCCCAGGGGGCCTTCGTGGGGTCGCAGGTCAGGCATTCGCAGTGAGACCAGGCAGCTTGGTGTGATGGCCCCTGGGTGCCGGCTCGAGGTCAGGCACAGGGCCCGTGCGGGGGTGGGTTTCTGAGTGGGAGGTCGGTTACAGCAACAGTCCCTGGCGTGGTTAGACCAGGATGGAGGCACGGCTGGGAGGGGCTGACAGAGAGGAAAACGGGCACCACCGTTGGACTGAAGTGTGGATCCTGACAAAGGATCAAGGCCAAGGGCAAACCTGAGCAAGTGAATTTAAGAGGAGACGGTGGTGGGGAGCGTGCGACAGGGCGAAGTTTCAGAAGTGGGAGCTCAGTCTCAGTGAAAGTGGTAAAAACTTCATATGCTTTTTTTCACACAAACAAAACCTTTTCCAGGACCCCACCTTCCCCTCCAGCTGTGACCTTACAAGCCTTCCTTTTACCGTCAAGCTTAAAACTGCTCTTCCTGATGCCACAGTGACCCACCCAGGGTGACGTGAACATGCGTACGTCATCGTCTCGCGCCATCAAAGGATAACAAACATCTGTTGGTTTGTTTTTTTCAACCCTTGTTAGGAGATCAACATATTTTCTAATTTCCCTTTAAATTTCTTCTTTGGCCCATATATTACTTAGAAGTGTGTTATTTAGTTTCTAAATATTTGGGATTTTTCCAGATATCTTTCTGCTAGTGATGTCTAACAGTTCCGTCGGGATCAGAGAACACAATTTATAAACCAGAACGCTTTTAAATTTACTAAGATTTGTTTTGTGACCCAGAATATGGTGGATGTTGGTAAGTGTACTTGAACGGGACGTACATTCTTCTGTCCTGGGTGGACTGTCCTGTCCATGTCACTTGGGTCAGGTTGGTTGATATTTTTACTCAAGTCATATATTTTTGCTGATTTCCTGTCTATTTGTGTTACAAATTTTAGAGAAGAAGTTTTTGGAATCTCCAGCTGTAATTGTGAACTTATCTGTTTTTCTCTGTGGTTCTATCATGTTTCACTCCCTGTATTTGAAGCCCTGTTATTAAGGAAATACACCTTTAGGACTGCTGGAGCCCTTTATCACTGCCAAACGACCTGATTGCTCTAGGAAAGTCCTTTGCTTTGAAATCCACTCTAGTCTGATGTTAAAATTGTCACTGCAGCTTCTTTTGACTGTTTCCATCCTTTTACTTCTAACCAACTGTCAGGTGATGCTTCGTGGGGGTGCAAAGCAAACAGATTCCAAATGGCCAAAAATCTGCTTGTTTGGGCTATTTTTTAAATAAATGGATGTGTAAAAATTTGCATGTGGTGTCAGCAGGCTTTTGTGCTAATGGGTCTTACTGTGCAGTGAAGAAATAACAGAGGGGCTGAGCCACAGAGGCCTTGTCTGCCTCATTTGTGTGATCCGTCAGTAGTCAGAGACTTAAATGAATTTGTCAAGGAGAAAAGCAATTCATTTAAAACCATCAGAAGCTCTATGGGTAGCACAAGTGATATCCATAAATCACATAGTTCGTTTCACTTTCAAATTTTAGTGCCTAGGTTGACTGTATTTATACATCAAAAATCAATTTGACCCTTAAGTCCTATGAAGATTTTAATCCTATGAGAAGCCATATAATTTAGAGCAGGCTGGAGTTGGGGTAGGAAACTCAGAAAATGGAAATAGGGCCACTCTCAATGCTCAGGATTCACCAGCCCAAACGAAAGCACCAGCTAGAGGTGTTTATTAAAACTCTGTGAGCCTCTGTCTTTAGGAGATGCTGTTTATTCTTCCCACAAAGGCATGTGATGCCAGGTGGACAGAACAGATGTGGTCCCCGCCCTCGAGAAGCTCAGGGGAAGGGAGACCCACATCCGGCACGCGGCAGTGGAAGGTGCTGTTGGCAGATGGGGGCTCAGGGCTCCGTGAGACCCACGGCAGAGGAAGTAACAGGTTAGCCGCGAGGTAAGGTGCGTGTTCAGGCAGTGGAAGTGATCTGATCAAACTCGGCTTTCAGGCCATGACCCTCTCTTTGGTGTAGCAAGGTTGGCGTCGCAGCGTGTTGGGTTTCGTAGTTGAAAGCAATGACCACTAGGCTGTGCGGTGCTTTGGAAGCCATCTTTCCTGATTCCAAACAGCCCTTTCCTAACTGACGTCTTCACGTCTGGGAATGTACAGAGCCATGACCGCTTCAGCTTTCCTCCCTAACCGGCCTCCTCTGCCGGGTATTTCCAGCACTTGATGGGACTGAAATGCTACACTTGACTCACTAAAGTTAACTAAAAGTTTACACACAGCCCTACAACCTAAAACTTGTTAAGTTTCCAGTTTTGGATCTTTTACAATGAATTACTCCTGTGTTACAAATTCTGTAATCTCGAATTTCTGAGTGTACCAAGGGTGAGTGGTACCAGGATTTAAAATAGACCAGCCAGGCGTCATTGGGATTCTTGAAGCCGCAATTGGGTAACGTCTCTCTGAGGGTTTTTTTTTTTTTTTTTTTTTTGCAATTCCCTTGATCTTACAAAGCAGTAGGCTATTTTTAAAAATTCCATCCATTGTATATAAAGCAAGTCATATTATTTAAGATAATCACCAAATGCCACGTCGCCTTACAGGACTTATGTCCAGCTCAGTCGGGTTCTAGCTGCTTGGTGTTTACCCAGCAGAAGTGCCTCCGGAGCCTCTGCTCAGATACCTGCTTGTAAACGCCTGCACGGACCCGCTCACGCCCACCTCGGGGCGCATTCGGGCCTGTCCAAGCGGCAGGCATTGCCTTTCTTTAAGTGTACGCGTGTGGGTTGAAACACATTAATCACTTTTCAAAATCCTTCAAGTATTTGTGTGGTGATTTCAATGAACGAGGTTTCAAAGCGGGTGGGCACGTTGCCAACAGCAGGGCAAGCCCAGGGGTGGGATGCTGGCGTCTCTTGTTGAACGCTGCATGTCATTAAGGAACCGTGTGCGAAACAAGGACGGAGAGTCCAATTATGCCGTGGGGAGGGGCGCGTGTGTGTTTTGATGTCCTGTTTTTACAGCAATTGAAGGTTTTGTGTCACGCCGTAAATGTCTCTCACGTGAGCGCGGACCCTACGCCGCACCCGTGTGTGTGTCTCTGGTTCCCGCGCTCCCTCGGGGACGCCCGGCAGGACCGCCCCGCCGCCCCTGACCTGAGCTTGGTCGCCGGCAGGACCGAGGCCCAGGCCCCTGTCGCTCTGATGGACTCTCCACTGTGAGCGAGTCAGACGCCCAGGGTTCCAGGAGCCCGCGCTGGCAGCGGCGCTGGGAGAGGCCACTTGTCCCAGCTGCCGCGCGGACGCTCCCTGCGGGCGGGGGCCTGCTGCGTGCGCCATGAGGGGAGCAGCCGGAGCCGGTGACTCACCGCCCAGGCGTGCACGGCCCTGGCCAGTCGCCCCGTCTGCAAAGCACAGCACGTTTCCCAGATTCCTCCGAGTTAGGAGGATAATAATAAAGAGACAGCGAGAGGGGAGGCTGGGCTCCACGGTCTCAGCACCAGCCTGCCCCGGGGGCTCCGACGGGGCGGCGGTGACCTAGGCTCGCCCATCAGTGCAGACAGTTCCCGAGAACCTGGGCCACACTGCACCCCCCGTGTGGCTGGTCTGAGGTGAAAGCCTGATTTCTGGTCTGTTGGGAAGGGTCCGTCAGTGAGAATGGCGCCTCTTTGTCCTGGAGACGTGTCTGGAGAGCTGGTTCTGGTTTCTGTTTGATCAGTAGCTAGATGTGTCTCTTCCAGAGAATACCACCCAAAGCACTCATTGATTGTGCAGCTGTGCAGCCTCTGATGACCTGGGCATGCCCTGGGCCGTGAATGCTGATTCGGGGGACACGCGCGCCCAGCACGGAGAGGAGGGTAAAGCGGAGACAGTGCAGGTCACGCCTGGCTACGTCAGGACCGTGGAGAAACAGGCCGCAGACGCGAAACAGTCCGTCTCCAGCTGTTGCAAAATGAAGATCTCCCTTTGGAAGGAAGAAGCCACCGAAGTTTCAGGGCTCTTTCTAATTGTTATCTTGTGGGATAAACGGCATGCTAAGAAAACAAAAGATAGGAGCTTTCTTTGATACTATCTAAAATTCCTGCTTCCTTTGAAATCCATGCCATATCTTTCGGTTCAATAGCATTTCAAATTCACATTTGTTTTAGAGGTAAAAAATTCTTATGTGTTAAATTAAAATAATTTAGGAACAGCTAAACCCTAAAAGGAAGAAGTTTTCTGATCATATTCTATGAGAACAAGGATGATGTAAGAGAAAGATGGTTTCCATGACAACCTCAAGGGACTCAGAAGCAAAAAAACATTTCAACAGTCTCAGGCTTGTCTGTTCTAATGATACACAAAGCAAGAAAGACTGCTGATAAATATTTGAGTAGAGATGCTCTATATATTATTACTCTAAAGTCTTTGGACTCTTTTGAGATTCTTGAATACGTAATTTTATGTCTTTCACCAAATGTGGAATATTTTTTGGCCATTGATTTTTCAAATATTCTATACCATTCCCACTCTCTTCTCTTTCCAGGACACTAATTACACTAATTGTGTGTAATCTAGATCCTCTGATTTTGTCACTGAGACCTTGTTCACTTTTCTTCTGTCTTTCTGATCTCTGTTCTTCAGATTGGTTGGTTTCTGTAGATCGATGTTCACATTTACTGAATCTTTCTTTTGTCATCTTTACTCTCCTGTTACGCTTGTATAGTACAGTCTTCTTTTTAGAGATTCTATTTTTCAGATCTAGAATTGCGATCTGATTTTTTAAAAACGTCTGTTTCTCTGATGAACTTTCCTAGTCAATTTCATTTAAGTCCTAGAGCAAAACTTAAAAGTCCTTGTCTGCTAACTACAACATCTGGGTCATCTTGGGTCAGTCTCCATTGAAACTCTTGAGTTTCTTCAAATGTCTACTTTTTTAATCCTATACTGGAAATTGCATTGCTTTGTTGTAGGGACTCTGCATTGCAGTATGTTCCTCTTAAGAGTGTTGGATTTTTATTTCAGCACATGGTTGACCTACTGACTGAAATGCCAGACGCTGTCTCTCCAGAGTGGTTCCCTGTCTTGGGTGTGGACTCCCCCACACTTCTGCCTGCTCTTGGTTTCTCTCCAGTGCCCTCAGGTTGTTGTTTTTATATCTTGACAAGAGTTTTTCTTTTCTCCTCGCCTCAGGAGCTTTTGAATGGATTTGGTGAGAGTACAATAATACTGCAAGGTGAGTAAATGATGCCATTGGCTGTTCAGCTTATAGAATTCTTGGTAAAACACAGAAAGAATTGACAAGCACTTTGGAGGGCTCCGTTGGCATTTCTTTTCTGTATGTTGGATGTGGTCAAGACAGCAGCAGACTCGGGAAGGGAAAGGGCTCTGTGTGCTCCTGTCACCTGGGGCACAGACAGGGTGAGGTTGTTCATGGGAACAGTGTTTGGGGGGGGAAGAAACGTGGGATTCCCTTCAGGCCATGTCTCAGGTTGCAGAGGAATAGATGAAGGGACACGAACAGGTTTGCATGCATCTCAGAAGAACCTGCCCCTCCAGGAAAAAGCAGAGTGCTTCTTACGCCATGGGAGATGGGGTCTAAGAGAGTATTGTCTTCCTCGGCAAGCACACCATTAAAAATTAAGATACAATTGACCTAAGGTTATATTGGTTTTACGTGTGTACATAATGGGTTGATGTTTGTATGTATATCACCAGGGTAACTTTAGTTGACCTCCATCTCCTCACATAGCTACTCATTACTTGGGACGAGAACTTTTAAGAGATACTCTCAGCAACTTTCAAGAATACAATACAGTATTGTTAACTAGAGTCACCATGCTGTGCATCACATCCCCAGGACTTATTTGTTTTAAAACTGGAAATTTGTGCCCTTTGACCCCCTTCACCCATTTCAGCCACTCCCCACCCTCTGCCTCTTGCAACTGCCAATGTGTCCTCTGCAGCTGTGAGCCCAGGGTTTGTGTGTTTGTGTTAAGATTCTAGCTTAAGTGACGTCCTACAGCATTTGTGTCTCTCTGTCTGACTCATCTCACTTAGCACAATGCTCTCAAGTCCACCCATGTTGCTGCAAATGGCAGGATTTCCTGCTTTTTATGGCTAAATAATATTCATGTGTATGTTATACATCTCACATTTCCTTTATTCACTCATCCAACAACCTAATGTTTCCACGTCTTGGCTCTTGTGACTAATTCTGCAATGAACACGGAGTGCAGATATTTTTTGAGAGGCAGTGATTTTCTTTCCGCCAGGTAAATACCCAGAAGTGGAAGTGTGCATTATGGTAGTTCTGCTTTTAATTTTTTGAGGACCCTCCATACTGTTTTCCATGTGCCTGCACCAATTTACATTCCCACCAACGGTGCAGGAGGGTTCCTTTTTCTCCGCGTCTTCACCAGCATTTGTTATTTGTGTTCTTTTTGATGATGACCATTCTGCGGGGTGTGAGGGGATATCTCATTGTGGTTTTGATTGGCCTTTCCCTGATGATTCGGGATGTTCGGCACATTTTCATGTGTCTGTCGGCCAAATGTCTGTTCATGTCCTCTGCCCATTTTATTAACCAGATTGTTTGGTTTTTGGCTGTTAAGTTGTATGAGTTCTTTATATATTTTGGGTGTTAATCCCTTATCAGATATATGACTTGCAGATACTTTCTCCCGTATGAAAAGACTGCCTTTTCATATTGTTGGTGGTTTCCTCTGCTGTGAAGATGCTCTTTGGTATGACGTATTCCACTTGTTTGTTTTCACTTTGGTAAGCTTTGCTTCTAATGTCAAATCCACACACACACACACACACACACACACACACACACACACACACACAAATCATCACCAAGGCTGATGCCAAGGAGCTTACTGCCTATATTTTCTTCCAGGAATTTTAAGATTTCAGGTCTTATGTTCAAGTCTTTAATCTATTTTGTGTTGATTTTTGTGCGTATGCTGTAGATAGCGGTACAGTTTTATCCTTTTACATGTGACTGTCCAATTGTCCCTGCACTATTTATTGAAGAGACTATACTTTCCCCATTCTTTATTCTTGGTTCGTCATAAATTAATTTACTATATTTGTGGGTTTATTTCTAGGCTCTCTACTCTGTTCCATTGATCTGGTGTCTGTTTTTATGCCAATTCTATACTGTTTTGATTACTGCAGCTTTTAATTATAGCTTGAGATCAGGACGTGTGGTGCCTCCAGCTTTGTTCTTTCTCAAGAATGTTTCGATGATTTGGGGTCTTTTGTGGTTCCACACAAACTTTAGGATTGTTCTATTTCCATGAAGAATGCCATTGGAATTTTGATATTCTATTTTTTAGATCTAGAATTTCCATTTGATTTTTAATAAATGTCTTTCTCTTATGTGGTTTTGCATTGAATCTGTAGGTTACTTTCGGTAGTATGGGCATTTTTAACAATATTAATTCTTCCAGTTCATGAGCATAGACTATTTGTGTCTTCAACCTCTTTTCTTGACCAGTGTTTATAATTGTTATCCATGGAAGTTTAGTCCAATAGGAGCTATTGCTCCAGTACAGAAAGCTTGCTGTCCTGTATTCTTTTGAACTGTCAGATTTTGGAAAACTTCTTACCTAAGGACTCTATTTCTAGAAATAAGTATTCATAAATTGTATCTCTTCTATGGTACGTTTTTATTGAGCTATCAAACCCCATAACATACTCAAATCTCAGAATCTTTGATACAAAGTGGAACCCCATAGTATATTTTATTCACCCATACTTTCCATTCATTTATTCATTCATTCATTTCATAAGTAAACACCTACGGAAGGCTAAGTGTGTACCAGGCACCGTGTTATGTGATGGGGGTTTAACTGAGAATACAACCAGCACACTCTCCTTTACAGAGCTTACAGTTCTGTGATTTCTCACTTTTCTGTGTATAAGAGAAGAGAAAAAAGTGAGAGCACATCTTGTTCATATAAATTGTACTGGAATAAAGTAAAACAGAACAGCCTCAAAGTAACATTATTCTGGTAGGTCCTGGAAAACACCGGAAATGAAGTGGGAATGAACCTGGTTTGGGAAGCAGCGTGGAGGTGCAGAGCTCTGGGTGCTGTGTGGTCTTTCTTACATGGACCTGGACTTACCCGCCTGGAAGTCCTGAGGTGACCTGTGAGGTCTCTGCCCCGAGTTCCCATGGCCCACCTGTGCCCGCCTGTGCAGGATACGTCCCTTCCTGTCCCTTGAACTTGGGGGGCTGCCCCAGGGCAGCCTCATTTTCCTGACTCGCAAGTCAAGGAAGATGTTTCCCAGGGCTGGGGAGTTAGGAGAGGAGAACCGACTTGATTTGACCTGCATTTTGGGCGAAAGGGCAGAAGCTACGGGTGGGATGGCAAACGCCTACCCGGGGGCCAGGAGAGCTGGTTTCCTTCCCAGGTGACAGGACCTATCGGTGAGCTGGGGAAGGGCTGCCGCATCACGTCCATCTGAGCCGAGCCTCCCCGCCGACCCGAAACATCGGGAGAGCGACCGGGATGAGTGAGAGCAGTCGGGGCGGGCCCGGAGGGAGGCGGTGACCCAGCTGAGTGGGTCCAGGAGGCCCCTTAGAGCCGCCACGCGAGGGGGTCCCCAGAACTTGATCCTCCTTTCTGGAAACAGTCCCGCCCAGCAGGGCTCACGTCTAGATCTGGGGGCACCTGTCTGCCTTCAAATATCTACACCCAAGTCCCCTGTTGTTCCACAAAGGCTGCTCTAAGGACGACAGCCAGGCAGCCACCTGCCTCAAGGAGCCGCAGGACCCCCGTCGGGTCCCTCCCACGCCTGGGGAGCCCGCCTCAGGGGCCTTCACGGGTGCAGGGGAGCCCGCTCCTGGGGGCAGAGACCATGGGCCTTCCTCACCTGCCACAGTGTCTGACACACTCTTTAGAACCTTTGTGTCACCAGGTTCCTACAGAATTTGTCCTTTGACTTGCTGTTTTAGCAGCGAGTTCCCAGGCCTTTCTTTATCCAGGTGGCTAAACGTGATCCCCAGGCGGAAGGAGGGTGTGGGCCCCGCGCCGCCCAGGTCTCCTGCCGGGGGGGCTGTCTGTGTCTGAGACCCAGGGCGAGGATCCTGGAGTCAGCAGGGCCTTCCTTGCCTGCTGGGATCCAAGTCCACTGCCGGGAGGCGGTTCCCAACTCGACCTCCACGACCCGGAGGGCCTCCTGGACGCGAGGCCGACGGCTGTGGTGAAGCGATTAGGCCTGTTACACGGAGAGCCTGGGCCCGGCCTCGTTAAAGGTCTTTCTCCCGGTCCAGCCACGAATCTCCAGGTTCATGGTACCGGCTTCAGATATCCTGCATAGAAAGGACTTCAGGTTGTAAAAGGGGTTGAGATGCCTTTCACACCCTTAAAAAGCAAGCAAGTCTGGGATGAGATGGGCGTTGACACCAGGCTTTCCTTGTGGTCATCGTGTGCCTGACACCTTAGCACACGGGAGCCGTAATCCGTGGGACACGGGGAATCCACGTTTCTAGGCCACAGGGAGCCTTGCTCCAATGGGCTGCTCTGAGCTAATCTTGAGTGGAGGGCCCTCGGCCACTGGGGTGAGAGTCCCTCTCCCTGCCCTGCCTCGCGCTGTTGCCTGGGAGAGGATGGTGCCCTCTTGACCCACCAGAGGTCCCAGCAGGTGCAGGAGTAAGTCCAGCAGTCACCGTTTGGGCTGGTTGAGTTGGAGGTCAGCATCCGGGTAGAATCCAAGGAACAGACGGCATCTGCACCTCCTCCCAGCATCCTTCATGCTGAGAAGGTACCCAGGGTCTCACCTTCTGAGAGCTGAGCCCCCTTGGCCTACAGACCAGGCCTGGGCCGGCCCCTCGGACCCTTGGAGCTTTCGGCACCTTGGGGCCCTTGCAGTTCTATTGGTGATGAGTTAACATGACCGGGGTGTGCTGCATTTCCGCTGTCTGTGTCTGTGTGTGTGCTGGTGTCTGTGTGTGTGTGCTGGTGTGTGTGTGTATCTGGGGAGGTGGGCATGTGAGCCCAGGGCACCTCCCTCTCCTGGGTGCCCCCTCAGGGCTCCTGCGTCTTCAGTCAAAGCCATCTTTTGACAGAGAGTCTGGCTTAAATCTAGGTAATTTCTTTGGACATTTCAACGTTCTGATTCTGGTTCTAAAATAATAATCGAAATTTTAAAATACCATTGCTTCCCATTAAAATCTCAGCAGAGATTCCTGGACTCTGTGATTGCAACTGACATGAAACAATGAATCAAGTCAAAATCGTCTCTTATTAGCGTCTCGCGTTTTCCCAGGTAGAGGTGGTTTTTCAGACTGGGCTTTCTAGCTGTTTGGTGTTAGGATGTGAAACTGGTCATTACAACTTTGAGAAAAGGAAGCACTAAACCCACAGAAGAATGAGAAAAATGTGCTACGTGGCAAAATTTGATTATAAAAAACAGTTGCCCTTCTTAGCCCCCGTGTTGGGATCTGAGCGCTGCTGGGGCCCCCCCCGGAGCCCCCGCGGCGGGGATGCTCTGTCCTCTGCCCTTCAGTCCCAGCCCCGGCCGTCGGTGTCCACGTCCAGCGCAGACCCGGCCCCCGGAGACAGGTCCTCGTCATCGCGGTCAGCAGACTGTCAGCGAACGGTCGGGGCCGTGTTTCCCTGCAGGTCACACGCGTCAGCCCCCGCGCCCCCAGAGCCCTGACTTGCTACGCGCGCAGGTTGACGTCCTTTCTCCCAGAGCAGACGGTGAGATTTCGGCGGGTCCGTGGTTCTCATGTGTGAGGACGGGCCTCGCTCCTCATCTGTTTCTGATTCTCGTGGGTCTTAGGAGGCCAGGCGTCTGTAGGAGTGGAGAACCCTGTGAAGTGCCCCAGGGCTCGCTTTCAAGGCGGCTCAGCTGTGGGCGATCCAGCCAGAGCTCTCGGTCTTACAGGACATCTGTTAGTCCTCAGAGGGGCTTATTCTGATTTTCCCAACTTCAGTCGCTGGGAAACCGGCGGGCCCTGATGAGGGACAGGAAGTGCTGTAAGCTGAGGGAAGATGCTCTGTTGGGACAGCGTCCAGTCACGGGCTCCTGGGCAACGTCCAGCTCACAGACTCTTCAAATGGCTGCTTCATAAAGGCTTGAAACATAACCCCCTCGCTTAGAAGCCATGCAAACTCACTGTCCTATAATTCCAAAAAGCACCCAGAAGAAAAGAGCAAAAAAAGGAAAAGAAAGAAAAGTGATGACTCCACCTCTCACCACCTAGAGGTAACCAAGCGTACCATTTGTGTGTATTTACATTCGGTTCTTTCATATCTGAACTTTAGAAAAGGTAGTTAATGCTGTGTTTTGAACCCCACTTGACATAACAAAAAAGCATTTCCCCACCGCAACAACACCCTCATTTTAAAGGCTGAGTCATATTTTGCTGTGTGGATGATTTCATAAAGTTATGCGTTAAACCTAGGGCACAGGGGTCCTTAGAGATGTATGAAATCACCTCAGCTAGCCTACGGAGAAATACTTAGTAGCACTGTTCATCAGCGTTCATTTGCTTCAGTGACTTTCTTGCATTACAAAAAGGTTTATCTTTAAAGGTCGTCGGCACTGAATCACAACTTATTTTATAGCTGGCCGTGTTCCTCATGCCTTTCCTCTCTCATCAAGCGGTCATCACGGTAGGAGACAGAAGGTCCGTGGTCCCTTGGTCTTGGAGTGAAGTACAGAAGTTCCAAACTGACACCTGATCATTACTTCCATACCTCTGACTAAAACATGCTCATTCAAAATAAGACCGCTTGATTTCCAAGCCTACTTCTCCTTCTAAACGTTCTTTAGTCTCTGATTAGCCCAGAACGCTCTCGGACCCTGGAGACGTTCTGGACTGAATGAGGCCCCTTTTCCAAACGAATCTCATCTAAATCTACAAGGTAAACCACAACCAGAGAAATTTGTTAGTTTTCCAGTATTTCCCAAAATATTGGAACCTTCACTAGGTTAGTGACTGATTACCAGTGATCCACCCATCCTGTGAGGACGGCAGCCTTGTCTTTGGTGTAATATGACAGTAGGTACCCAACAGATACTTTTTGATCGATTCAACTTCATAGATTTAAAATTATCTGTTTGTGTGATAGGGATCATATATTTTTATTCAAATTAATAAGCGAATTTGACACATTAAGAATGACCTGCTTTTGTTACCATAAAATGGTAACTGCAGTAAATTCTATAGGAAATTTTAAAAAATGTCAATGTATATCAGAGAAAAATATGTAGGACTACTACATATTCCTATTATGTCTTGGATGTTATTACTTAGAATGAGGCTAAGTAAAAAGAAGGGTAGTTGGTTTAAAGTAGATTAAAGAAAAGGGTTACGTGAGTGAAAGTTCAGGCAGTTGACGGTGTAGAAAACTGAGGGTCTGATGTCTGGGACGTGAGGCTTTCCTGGAGGTTCAGTCATTTCCAGGGTTTTGCTACGTGAACGGCTCTGACGAGGCTCTCTGTTTGCATGTGGTCATTTCTCTGGGACGGACTCCTGGGAGTAGGGGTCTAAGGTTAGGAGCCGACGTTATCAATAGTAACCTGGTTCAGGCTCCACAACAGTGAAATCCTGGAAAAATAATTTGCCTCTTGATTTCCTAGTGTTTTTACCAATGAAAGATAGAAAAATTAAATTCTTCACGCATAGGGTCGATAAAGTCACGCAGGTCTGTTGAACATAAGCCCAGAGATCTTGGGTCCCTGGGAGTCCCTGCTCAGTGTGTGTGTGACGGCAGCTCTGGCAGGTACCCCTGAGCACACCTGCCTGGCACCCCTCCTGCCTCCTCTCGCCTCCCTCCTGGCGTGGGCTCTGCCTCCCCCTCTGCCAGCGCCGTGGACCACCTCTCCCAGCAGGGATGCCCCCGTTGCACGCTGGGTGGCCTTCTCTCATTTATAGTTCTAACAGCTAATGATTATCTAGCAATTGATAACCATAGTCATTGAATGAACTGCTACAGTTCTCAGCAATCAGTATTTCTTAGGAAAGGGAAAGGTTTATTTTGTTTGTAGAAAATGGTGAAATTACTTAAAACTCTCCTTCGGAAAAACTTTTATCGACCGTTGACCCAGTAACTTCCTTATCCTGCCTGTCTCTTTCCAGAGATGGAATGAATTCGAGCTACATGTGAATTCTCTCCTTTGTGTGTATTGCAAACTCTGTAAAATACAGCAAGATCAGGGGAACCAGGAGGAAAAAGAGTGGTCAGAAGACAGGTCAGGTCCTTCTAAGAGTGACCACGGCAAGTTCACATACAAAACACACGCGTGCAATGCTGTCCTTACAGGTTGTCAGAGATCAGCGCTGATCACATATTGAGCATGAAACACAGTCGCTCTGTGACCTGAGCCACTCGTACTGCCCCAGGCCTGGCCTCTGCCCTGCTGCCCCCACCCCGGTCCCTGCAGGACGGCAGGAGAGTGGGGAGGTGTTCCCGTGGTCCGGACAGGCTTCGTCCCACTGCTCTGCTCTTTTCTTAGCTACGCCATGTGGACTGTTTTGTAATCAACATTAAAAAGAGTGTACGAGATTTTTCATTTCCCAAAAGTGGACTATTCTGCAAAAAGAGTGTAAAACATGACTCTGGGAAAGAGCTCTTGTTTGGCCTCAGCATCTGTGAAGCCCCCGGAGTTGTTTGTGAATACATGGAGCTGCTGTAGTTTCTTCTGGAGACAGCGTCGCCAGCCTCGGTTTCTCAGAGGATTCCCGACCTTCAGAAGGTCACGCGTCACCCAGTCAAGCTCCAGCGGAGCCGTCTAGCAGGGATCCGCGTCTGCAGCTGCTTCGTGGACGCGTGCGAGCCACCCGCCGCTTCCCTGCCCGGGATGAGAACTGGTGTTGGAGACTCCGGCTCACGCAGATGAGGCATCCCAGTCGTCACAGCCTCTTCTATCAAGTGTGAGGAGGCCGTGACCTCCAGGTGTCCCTTCTGCGCGTGGGAACCCCCTCCGGGCGCTGCCCTGTCCTGGCGCTGCCCCGGCTTCTCCTCCCGCTCCTGCTGCTGCAGACGCCGCACGACGCCTGGCACCCTGGCACCCGGACCAGCATCCTGGGGGTCCCCGCAGGGGGTCCAGGTGGGAGCAGATCTCCCGGGCTTCTGCGCCATCGTGGGGACCCCATGCCCCCCACCTCCCACCCGGCAGAGCTGTCTCCATGTTGAGGGATTCCTTCTTTCTCACGGGTTTGAACCACAGTGACCCCTAAACATTATGTTTGGACTTGAAAGACAAGCTTATTTTTAAAGTTGAACTTCCTACGTGGCTACACACATAGCACCCTTCCATGTGAGTGTTTCAGGGTGAACTCAGTTGAGCGTTTCCGCAGAGCCAAAACACACCGTCGCGCTATGGGAACGTGCCGTGAACTGGAGGCCCCCCACTCCCTGCTGTGTGGGGGGCTCGGCCTGCACTCGACTTCCTGCCTGGCTGAAGCCGTGGCCCCGTGGCCCCCGAAGCCGTGGCCCCCCGAAGCCGTGGCCCCGTGGCCCCCCGAAGCCGTGGCCCCGTGGCCCCCGCACACCTTGACCGGGGCGTTGCAGGGGGTCTGGGGAGGGAGCCGTCTGTGTCCAAGAGCAGGGGTGATGCTTCAGATGGGGTGTGAAGGGGTTTCCTGGGGAGACGGGCACACCGGAGGCTAGGAACCTGGGTTAGGAGTCCAGGGACACGGCCAGAGGGGCTCTCCGCTGTAAGTCCAAGTTCACCACACATGGGGACGTTCCTGCCTTCCGTCGTAGAATTCTCTCTAGAACGTGTCTGATTCTCAGGGTAGAGAAATTTGCACTCGTGCCAGTCTGGGGAGACCCTCAAGGAGGGTTCGTCCTCAGGTATCGCCTCCCCAGAGGAGGGGCACCTGCTCTTTGAGGGGCTGCACCCCGAGATCTAAGGCACGAAGAGGGCAGTGGAGTCACCGCAGCGAAGGGACAGCAGGAAAGTGACTGGCGCTGGCTGGGGTCTCCCCGGGAAGACAGAGGCAGACACAGTGAACCCTCCCTCCCCAGAGCTCCCAGTGCTGGTCTCTGTGTCCGGGGAGGGGGGGGGGTGCCCCGGCCTGTGTCTGTGGCTCCCTTCACCCTTAGAAAGCACCCTTGTCGGCTGGGGTCGAGGTGGCGCACAGAGGCCTTGCCAGCGGGAACGCGGCTCTTCTGACTCAGTCCAGGAGAAGCCCCAGGGGCAGGGATGGGGGAGACGGGGGACAGAAAGGACGGGAGGTGTCAGGACTTTGTCCCCAGCCGGCCTGTTGTGGGCTTGACCGACTCCTTTCCCGTTCGGCCCTGTGACCCAAGGTCTTCTGTAAAAGCAAGTAGCAAAGATACAGACGTTGCATTTGGTGCCGTCGATCTGGGAGACAGCTCTGCAATTTCCCAGAACGTGACAGACAGATGCGCTATACGAGCCAGCAATTCCACTGTCAGGCACCTTCCCAGGATAGATGAGAACCTCCAAACACCTGTCCACGTGCAGACTCCTGTGCAAACGTACGTGGTTGCCTTCGCATGACGGCCAGGAAAGTGAAGAGGATCCAGACGCCTGTCACCGGTGGGTTGACACACACACAGCTCCACGTCCGTCGCTGGAGTATTCCTCGGCCATAAAAAGGAAGGCAGTCCTGACACCCGCCGCAGCCTGGTGACCCACAGACGTTATGCCGAGTGAGGGGAGCCCCTCCCTAAAGACCACGCAGCCTCCAAAATTTCCAGAAAAGGCAGATCTGCAGACACAGGAAGTAGATGTGGTTCCTGGGCCCGTGATGGGAATGGGGGCTGCTGGGCACAGGCTCCTTCTGTGGCTGGAAATGTTCTAAAATCAGGTTGGAGCGAAGGCTGCACAGTTCTACAAATCTGCTGAAAACCATTCCATCGTATACTCAAGAGAGTGAATACTGTACACAGGTATACACATTAAACCTCAATAACGCTTTTTTTGAGCATCCCCGGGGCAGTGTCTGCAGACGCAGGCCCACGTTTTTGACTCTGAAGCCATCCCCCCAAGTCAAATTTGCCCCCAGATATCACAGATATCACGTGACCGGTGGGTTACGTTAACACACATCTCAGAAACATGACAGCCAAAAGCGCTCTGCGGGAGGACCTGCGGGAGCCGGTGGGAATGTGCCGCTGGGTGACGCCCCCCCCCCGGTCTGCAGGTGAGGCCGGCAACCAAACATGCAGCGAAATCGACTAGCCTGTCTGCAGCCTTTGGAGAGAAGAGCTGGACCTTTTCTCAGGCACAGACTCCAGGCTCACCTGGCGGCAGGTAAGGACAACGCGCTCTGCAGACGCCGCAGGCAGGCCCACACGCAGGCGTGGCCACAGAGCCTCGTGCAGGACAGACAGCAAAGGGTGAAAACGGACAGAACATACAGAAAACGGCACAAGCGCGCCGCCTCGTACGTTCGCGGTTCTGGACGCCACAGGCCGCCCCGCGCGGCCGGGAGGGAAAGGCTGAGCAGGGGGCGAGGCTGGGCCTCTGTCCACTCTGCTCGGACACGGCTGGATCTGGTTTTACGTCAGCATGCGTTAACTTGGGAAATGAAGGAGCAGAGATGACGGAAGCGGGAGGTGTGGCTGTCATCTGCACCTGCTCGGGGGAAGGCGCGCTGGGGGCCGCCGGGCGGGGAGGCCCCGGGCTGCAGGGGCGCAGGACCAGCCGGGCCCCAACCCCCCCGGCCACGCTGCTGGCGACCCGGCCCTCGGCACCGGGCGCTGCTCAGAGCCGCCTGGCGATGGAGCCCTTCATCCTGCGGCCTGCCCCTTGGGTCCTGAACCTTCCATCCCGATGGAGACGGGATCCACACTGTGAAAGCCGGGGATGGTGGGTCCTGGGGATCTGGTGCTAGAACACCACATGATGGGCTGAGCCTGATTGTTTTCAAAGGTGGATTCAGTCCTTTCATCCTGAAAGGAGCTGCGCCCAGAGCCCCGGCTGGGGACATTCCTGCCAGCCTTCCGTTTATAACTTGTCCCTCTTTTGTGAGAAGCTATAGTTGTCTTAAGCCTTCTTGCCCCAGGTGACCACCTCTTTATAAACAATTCCTTACTCTCTCCATGTGACCGTCCTCGGCACACACATCAAGAGAAAACTGCTTTGTGCCTCTGAACCAGGGCTCCCGGGGGCCGAAGGTGGGGAGTCTCCCTGCGGAGACGGGACATGTTCCATCCTCAGAGGCTGGAGACCCCAGGCCTGGAGATGCATCCAGCTCCCAGCCTGTTTGGCTACAGACGAGCTGAGGATGGTTTCCACATTTTCAAATGCTGAAGTCAAAAGATTTCGTGACGTGAAAGTGATATGAAATTCAAGCTTCGGTATCCGTACATATGGCTTCACGGGAACAAAACCGCTCCCCTCCTTCGTGTGTTCGGGCTACGGGAGCAGAAGTCAGGAGCTGTGGTGGAGATGTAGGACCCTCAGCACCTCAGGATTCACTCTGTGGCCTTTTCCTGAAAACGCTTGGGGAGCCCTGGCTTAGCCGGTGACCCTGGCTCCAGTCTCTGGTGGTAACGGCGAAGGGGGTTCAGGGTTGAAGTTCTCCCTTAAGAATCCAGCGAATCGGCCATGCGGGAGGGAAGTGGCTGCCGCTGTGATTCGCCAGGCTGTCACGTGGAGCATTCAGAGTCCAGGACGCGCTGCACGTGGTTGAAGGACAGCATCGCCCCCAAAGCACGGCGCCGAGGGGCGTTTCCTTGTTTCTGATTGATGCACTGCTGATGTAAGAGCAGCTTTCCTGGGAAAGAAGAGTCATCACTTGCACAGACGTGCTAATTCTGGAAATGCGCACGAGCACGTCTGTGGGTTATTGTTCACGGATCGCCTCCCGCCCTGGAAACTGAGCTTCCGGGGGGCTGGGTCTGTGTCCCCCTCAGGTTTGAAACGCAAGGTTCTCATGGAGCTCCAAGATGTCAGGGACCCCAGAGCAGGGTTTTGAAATCATTGGTGGGTTGTGACATCTTTTTAGTGGACCCACTTGTGGCATTTTGAAAACGAAGCAGGACAGAACAGGACTAATAGGTCGGAACAGAAAGACGTGTACGTGAGAACGTACGCGTCACACAGGCGGAGTTTCCCTCCCATACACGTGCGGTGGCTGGTGATGGAAACCTCTGTCTTAGCCTGGGTTGTGGTGAAACAAGTTTGAAGCCCCTGCCCTGGCAGCTGTGTCTGAGCTGTGCTCAGTGGGCACGTTTCGCAGCGGCTGTGATGTGTGATGGGGGGTTGCACAGCTGCACCGCGGCAGGGAGACCCCGGGGGTGGGCGGTGAGCCCAGCCGTCACCTCCGCAGCACCCGCGGTAGGCTTTATGCTCGGCCGAGAGCCATGAAGTCTGCAGAACAACAGAGGCCATGGTTCCCGTCCTCAGGAAGCTGGCGGCCTAGTGGGAAGCAAGACTCATGCCCACAGAGCGGTAACAAAAGCTCAGGGGCGTGGCCGTCCCAGGACACAGCTCTGCTCAGAGGAGGAGAACAGGCCTGCTTGGAACAGGTGCGGCATGACGGCCCAGTGACGAGGACAGTTCCGCGCAGAACGTCTGTTCTTCACGGCTCGACCAAGACCGAAGCCGTCCCAGCCAAGACTCCAGCCAAGCCCCCTCCTCCCCGGGGCTGAGGGACGGCCCCCTCTCCTCCGCTGTCTGCTCCTGCCCGCTCCCGGGGCCCCGCAGGGGCAGGACAGCCCCCTCCTCCTCGCCCGGGCGCAGCCCCCGGCCCGCAGCCCCCGGTGCCCGCGAGCAGTTCCGTCGAGCTTGTGAGACACGGGGGAGTCCTCGCCAGTTACCTCCCAGCTGTACGAATGCTGAGCTCTGAACGTGCGCGTAGGCCCAGGAAGAGAAGCTGGGGCAGCTCCAGGTGCTCCCGGAAGCGACACAGGTTCCTAGGAAATGTTGTGAGGCTTCCTCAATCACAGCACGGAGGACGGCCGAGGCAAGACGGCCATAAAAGCAAGCCACGAGCAAACTGCTGAGGAAAAGCCTTAGAACATTTGTCGTCTCTAAGAGTTTACGATTTTACCCAAACCAAGACCTTGAGTTCTACCAAGACTCCATCCAATCCGGAGTCCGGCCCTGCCCGTCTGGGTCGTGTGACCCACCGGCCAGAGGGTTCAGCTCAGGAGCCTTTGTTCAATTCCAGTTGGCTTATTTCATGCCATTTCGTAGCCACTGGAGGTAGATCCGAGTTTTGCTTTCTGAAATGATGACGTATGTCTTCAAGGGGGACACTTGGTGAGGGTGAGCAGCTGTCAGACGCTTCCTAAGAAGATGCACAAAAGATGAGGGGTCTCCTCTCCTTCAACCAAAGAGCGTGTACTGCAACTGGAGCTTCAGTGACTAAGAATTAGGTAGGAGGACCCCACGCTTCACTTACTAGATGATCTTCAAAGCAGCAAATGCTGCCCCTGCGGAGAGAGGTGAGCCGACACACTCGCCCCCTGAGTGGACGGGGCTGCGGGGGGAGCTGTACTCACTGCCCCCGAGAGCATCACCTTCTCAGGCCAGCGGCCCCCAGCCGGGTCAGCACAGACGCTCCACCTCGTGGTCTGGGGAGGATTCAGATGTCGTGTAGTCTGGACAGCGCGTGATTCATTCCAGGTTGCCCCTGCGGTTGGATGCTGGGTGGTTTCCGAGGCCGCTATGACAGCCCTTGAATACCTGTGCGTGTAAAACAGCTTCTCATGAGATGGGTTCCTAGACTCTGGATAAATTCATAGACGCTTAGGCTCCTAGACGGTCAAGGTCCAGATTTCTCATTGCTGGGGTCGACGGTCTGTACCCATCCTGAACGAAGATGGACGCGACTCGCGGCCCTTCAGCACGCGGGTGCCGCCTGGGTCCGGAAGGGGCACCGGGGCCTGTCCCGCACTCCCGCCAGCCTGGGGCGTTTAACAACCTTTGCCCCCAACCACCTGCTCTCGGAAGAGGGAGACAGAGAGAGAGGAAGACACAGCCTAGCCTTTCCCTGCCTCCGGCCTCCAGGCCCTCCCGCTGGCCAGACCCACGGGGGCGCCTGCAGCAGGGAGCTGGCTGAGGGGCCTCAGGGGCAGGGGGCCGGTGGGCTGCGGCCCTGCCCCTGCTCCCCCAGGGTGCCTGGCCCTGGGGTCCCGGGTCCCCTCATTGGGACATCCAGCCGTTTGTGCGACAGACAGCGACGCCCCGCTGAACCTTGGTCCGCGCGCAGGACCCTGGGGCCAGAGAGGAGGACCACATCCCTCTCTCGCGGGCCCCTCTTCCCTCTGCGCCGTGATCCCGGGATGAGCCCGAGTCTCAGGGACGCCGAGGGCAGGATCTCAAGGCCGCATCTCCTGAGGGTCCACGGTTCCCCCTGCTCGGGCCCCACGGGCGTCGGTGGGGCTGCTGAGCCCCTGGGTGACGCACGAGGCCTGCTGGGCTCAGCCCCTCCGACCGCGGCCCCGGGGTGGGTACCGTCCGCCCTCACTGGAGGTGGACGTAGACCGCCCCGCCTGCGGACACGCCCTCGGCCCCCCCGCCCCCGTCCCCGTGGGGATGACCAGCGCAAAGCCTGGTGCCCAGCCACCGACTCCCCAGAACACGTTCCGTAAATCCCCTGCCTGTTTCAAAGCAAAAGCACTTTGAACAATCTGGTCTCAGACTGAGATGTGCCCTGAAATCGATGCCCCCGGGTCAGGCACGGGTTCCCTCTGTGCTTTTAGACGGACTTGCGGCGCCTCTGCCCCCGCCCCCACGCCCCTGCCTGTGCTCCCTGGGCTCCTCGTGCCGCCAGGCGCAAGGCCTCCGTATCCTGCACGTCCCAGCAGGTCGCTGTGTCTCCAGGTTACGGCCACGGCAGGAGCGTGTTTCTATTACCTGAGCTTGTGCGTGTTCCTGCAGGTGGCCCCAGGGCTCACGGATTCCACGCTGTGTGCAGTCTGTTTACCCCGAATCCAGGGCATTTCTGACCCCCTGGAACCACCCCCTCGACACGGCTCCCGGAGCCTCTCCCCAGGGTGTCTGGACACATGCCAAGGGCTCGCCAGCTGTCCTGCTCCTTCGAGAAGTAACTCTGCTCTAAATGGATCTCAAATTCATTTCCTACGGCTACTTGGTTTTGAAGGCAGCACTGTTTCCAAATTGCATCTGGGCTAAATTTTTTTTTTTTTTTTTTGAGGCAAATGAACACTGAATGGAGTGTATTGGGTTAAAAGCAACTGATCTCCCCTCCCGGCCAAAACCTGCCAGGGGTGTGAAGCAATGGGATTTACCGGTACTCATCTCAGGTAACCAGAGCTGTTCTTCCTTATTTCTGTTTCTCTCTCTCTGTCCTCATGTTTAATTTCACCTGCTTGTTATTACTGGGAAAACAGACATTCCTTTTATAACATCTACATTCTAACATGTTACACCATAAAATTCCCCTGGGCGTGTCCCTTTAAAATGAATGCTCTCAAGTGAGCAGACCTCAAGGGGATGTGCGCACACGGGCACACACGCTCCGGGACACACATGTTCACGTGCGTGCCAAGTGCACGCTGAAGTAGATTAACCCCAAATTAGAAAATGTCAGAGCTCTGTGCTCTGGCCTAATTTTACCCCAGCTCTCTGGCGCGGTGACAAACACGCCTCAAGTTTAATGCCGTGTTTATGTGGGTAAGGCCACATGCACGTAGCCGGGAGGGGGCGGGCTCCCCTCCCTCCCGGGTGGGGGAGTTTCCCACGGTCACTGCCCGGCGGCTCTTGGCCGAGGTGCACTGCGTGTCCCCCTGCAGAATAATGAGCTGTTTGTGTGACCCGGCCCGTCTTGAGATCAGTCGGCCCCGCTGGTGGATTTGTAAACACTGTCCGCCGGTGGTCCCTGGGTCGCTTTGCAGGAAACAGGCTTCCCCGGAGCCCCACGCAGCGCCCGACACCAGGCTGAGCTCGGGAACCGCTGGCGTTGTCACGCACCTTGGCCCTGAAGCAACCACGTTTAAACTCCCGCTTGCCCAGGCCTCCCAGGCGAGCCCTGCACCGGCACACGTGGCCGCCGAGGGTGGGGGGCGCGGCCCCACGGCAGCTCTGGCCCGCGCCCTCCTCTCTGTTCTGCAGCTCACGTCTCCTCCGCCCCACCACAGCGGCCGCTCCCTGGAGGTGAGACGGGTTTCCGCCCTCGTCTCTCAGGAGGCCCCTTTGTTCAGCCACTAAGGTTTATCAAGCTGGAAAGACACACGGTGAAGTGTAGTCTTAAGGTTGCATATCCTGTTTATATTTTCCAAAGAGCGTTCAACAAGACGTCCCTTCTCAGTACGGAACATCCCTACAGTCAAGAGAGGACCTTGAATTCCTTGGAAGAACGACGGAGCTGTATTTAAAATTTATTTCTGGATATTTACTTAAGGATAATTGCAAAGAAGATTGGCCCAAAGAAAATGTGAGCATTTGTCAGAGGGCAGTATTGTACTTTTTTCCCTGCTTATATGTCTGTCCCTAAGTCCCTACTTCTGGCCTCAAGGCCGTGTGACATCGAAGCCACAGACTGGAAGGCTGGGGCTCCAGAGACATAGCTTCAAAGGCTTCCTCTGCCTTCATCCCGCGGAGGTGACTCGCAGCGACCCCCTAACCTCGCTGGGCCAGGCGCCTCGCTTGTCAAAGAACCGGGCTGGTGACTGGGGGGGGGGGGGGTGTCCTTGTCCGCAGCCTGTGGTCCTGAGCTTCCTGCTACAGTGACCCACGAGAGCCCAGCACAGCGTTGGCACAAGCCTGAGCATGTGCTATTGGCGAAAAGAAAATCACATTTCTGGTCTGTGACCCGGGGGCTTTGCTTCTGAAGGTGTGGAGCTGCCTTGGGACAGCGGGGGGACCCCGGCAGGAAGCTGTGTCCTAACAGGAGCGTTGGAAGGCACAGGGTCCTTCAGCAAAGAACCATCGGCTGAGAACAAAGTCTTGTTTTATGGCCTGTAATCGATCTTTCAACAGGTCAGCTGGGGAAGAAACGGTCACAGGGGCTTGGATTCTGGGGCGGGGGGGGCCCTCTGTGAGTCGGGGGGTGTCATCGGGCAGGAATACCTGGGACTCTCTGCTGTTTGTTGACCTCATAACACGCAGCTGACGCTCAGTCTGCAAGCAGCTGGATGAGCTCAGGGGAAGCACCTCTCTTTGGGTCCAGGAACCAGAAGTAGAGACCGGACCTGCGGGAGGCCCCTTGCAGGAGCAAGCCGGCAGACCTGCCAGGGCCCCAGGCGCCGGCTCCGCTTCCTGGGGACCCGTCCAAGCTGGGTCTGCACGTGGTCCCGGATCGAGGACCACCGTTTGAATGATGCTGCCTGGGAGCAGGGATGCCAGGTCACTCTTGGCCTTGCGTGGCCGTGATGTCTTGTGTGGGCGCGATTCTGCCGGATGTCTGAGACCCAGCCTTGCTTCTGCCTGTGCCTGCTTGTGTGCAGACTCTCGAGGCCTCCCTGCACTTCCAGAGCATGTGTGAGGGCTGTGAGGGGTCGTCACCACACCGGCTGTTTGCACCTTCTCTGTATAAACCTTCTGTGAATACTCATGTAGGATCTCCCGTCCTGCTCCTCCTTCAGGTTCCCGGGGCCGCGGGGGTCCAGCCGCCTCTCTGGTCTGTGGCTGAAAGGAAGGGGCCCTGCTCTGTCCGGGGAGCCGGGGATGTCGCACCAGGGAGTCACCTTCCAGCCTGAGTCTTCCAGAAGATCAGAGGTGCCGAGAGCAGAGGGCCCGACTCGGCAGCCACGGCAGAGCAGAAGGAGCTCCTGGTTAGATGCGAACAGGCCTGGGACCCGTCTAATTCTGCCACTCGCTCTGTGTGACGTCAGGCCAATGAGGCCACCTCTCTGGGCCTTCTGCTTGCTCGTCTGTGATGTGAACAGTGTTTACTGAGTGGTTTCTAACCTTGCTCCCAGCACACATGCATTGATTCTTTAGCTTCAGAGACATGGGATGTGACGTGTGGAAAGCAGACTGGAAACTGGGATTTAGACTGAAACCTTCAGGCGCTGCGCTGGGATCTAGTGGATGGGACAGCTCCCACCCTCGCCGCCATCCCTCGACCCGGCCCAGCTGGGGCCTCGCTCCGTGGTATCGTGCGGACCCAAAGGGAACAGCCGGGCTCCCAGGAGAGGTACGTGTCCTGTGCACAGCTGCACACAGTGTAGCATCTCAAAAGAAGCACATCAAATCTATTCATACGGATTACATTAGCAAATTAGAATTCTTGAAAGTTGCAATCAACATCAAAAGCAAAATGTCTTAATTGTTCCATTTAAATCATAAAATGCTATTTTTAGAACGTGCAAAAGCACCTGTTGTAATAGTTAAACCCTTGATCCATTGTTACTCAGAGCCTTGTTTGTATTAATTAGGAACTTCACAGGTATTGTTAATAAACAAAAGATATTTTAAATAAACATTTAGAACAATGTTTGCTGTATGACCCTCCCTGGTATCCGTTTAATAGTTCAAACAAAAAGGAATTGGCAAATAATTATAAGCTACAGAGTTCTGCTGGGTAAAAGCGTGAAACTGTTGAGTGATTTTAAAGATGTTTTAAATAAGATATTAAAGTGATAAAGTAATTTAAGAAGTAATTTTTAACATAAAACATCAGGAGGCCTTTAATGAATTGAACTACATTGAGAACTGCCAAAGTATTTTCTGTCTATAAACATTTGAAAATTTCTGTTTATGATGACCTTACTTTGGGGTTTGGGGTTAAAAAGGTAACCCTCAGTCTATATTTGAAAATCTTTGTATAAAAAAACTGTTATCATTTTCCCCTTGGAAAAGTAGACGCCAGCTCGCGCTGTGCTTGGGTGGGAGGTGGCGCCTGTGGTATTGAGGAGGGTGAGTCGGTAACGCCCTGTGACGTCAGCACAGCCGGAGAGGCCGTGACCGTGACTTCTGCTTCTCTCCAGAGGCTGTCCTCCAATGGTCAGAGCCTCCGCTCCGACGGGCTCCACGGGACCACCGTGGCCATCGTACGGCCAGGTGGCCACTGCTGACGCAGTGTCCTCGGGGGACAGGCTGCCTTGGCGCTGAGCATGGGAGGCGGGGAGGGCGCGCGTGACCAGGAGCCCCAGAGGCTGGGTTGTGTCTGCCACCCCTCCCCCCAGAGCCAGGCCGGGGACAGGCCTCCTTGCCAGTCAGGCCTCAGGAAAGAAGGCAATGTCACAGCTGACGGAGACTGCCCTCCAGGGCCCCGCCATTGGCCACGTCCTCCCCCAGGGGAAGCAGCCACGAGGCCAGCAGTACCACGTGGAGCCGAGACGCTGACGACCTTCAAACCAGCAAACCCGAGAGGCCACGTGTGTTTGGGGGCTGGACCTGGGCTCTGGTCCTCTGCGCTACGCGGAGGGGGCGTCCCCGTCAGAGGACGCGGAGACCCCTCGGGCAGGGTCACTTCCAGCAACACGGGGAGGGCACAGATCCTCTTCCCCCAAAGCAACAGTGATGCCGGACCCGCCGTCCTGGCCGCCTGAGTGCTCGGGAAACTGAGCTCTGCCCAACGGGCTTCCGGCCGGGAGGGGGCAGGGCTGGAGGGGCCGGCGGGGTCCTGAGGGCTGCCCGTCCAGGCAGTGGCCGCGGGGCAGGCGGGGCGGCCAGTGGGCAGGGGACCGGCTGGTGTCTCGCAGGGGACTCCGGAGGCGGACTGGCCCTGGGGGCTTAAAGAGATCTCACGTCTCCTGCCTCCCAGAGGCCGGAGGGGCCTCCAGCCACCACACGCGCCTGGTGGGCCGGAGCCGGGGACACAGAGGAGAAAGAAGACGCCCGCAGAGGCAGCCGCTGGGCAGCCGGGAAGCGGCCCGGACGGTGCAGGTGCCCCGGCGCCACCCCCGCCGGCCGAGCAGGCAGAGGCCACTTAGAGGTGAGTCAGCACCCGTGCCGACCGTCCTCCGCGCATCACTCAGGTCCTGGGCGGCCGGGCTTTAAAAAAGTCGAAAGAAAGGAAAAAACCTCAGCAGAGACGTCAGTGCCACACAATGAGAGCCACTAAACAAACAAACACAGAACAATAACAACAGCAATTCCCTCGGGAACAGCCGTGCCCTTGAACTCCTGCACCCTGTTACGTAAACGCCCAGGAGGCAGCAGGGGTGACAGGACACGCCAAGCGACAGCACCCGTGCCCTGCGCGCAGGAAGACGGCGCGTCCCCGAGGCGGACGGGCCGGGCTCCCCAGTCCGCAGGGCGGCCGGCACCGTCTCGTCCCCTGAAGGTGGTCCCCAGGCCCGTCCTGTGCGAGACAGCCCATGTCCCTCTCAGGACAGCGCCCTTCCTGGTGGCCAGACCCGTAATTAGGGTCTGGTAGAGGTGCCAGACCGGCGTGGCGGGGCCTGCAGACGGGGTCCGAGAAAGCGTAGACGTGGGTCTTCGCGGGTGTGGCCGGCCCTGTTCTGCAGGAGGCCCCGGCGAGCCGTCACCTACCAGGACTTGGGGGGACCGTTCCCTGCCCCCCGGGGCTGGGCGTGGCCGCAGGCTGGTTGCCGAGTGAGGTCCCTGACAACCCTGGGTGATAGGACACTGGCATCTCTAGGAGAGCTGCCGGGAGCCAGGGGACAGGGACGGGGCCAGCGGCAGGTTCGAGCCGCTTCCGGGGGCCCCGCGCCCCGTGCTCTTAGGGCCGGGTGGGTGGCAGCCACGTCCCGGCCCCCGGCCCCGTGTCTGGAGCCCAGTGACGGAGAGGCTGGGTGTCCACAAGGCAACGGCGTCAAATCGGGGGTGGAGGGGGATGGAGGGGGGAGGGGAAGAGGAGGGGGGCTTCCGGGAGACGCTTGCTCAGGGACAGGAAGGCTCAGGTCCCCATGGGAGTGTGGGGAGGGGTTGTTGGAGAGTATTGGTGTGTGTGCATGTCAGGGGGGTGTGTCCGTGTCAGGTGTGTGTCCATGTCAGGTGTGTGTGTCCGTGTCAGGTGTGTGCGTGTGTGTCAGGTGTGCGTGTCCTTGTCAGGTGTGTGTCCGTGTCAGTGTGTGTCCATGTCATGTGTGTGTGTGTGTCAGGTGTGTGTGTCCGTGTCAGGTATGTGTGTGTGTCAGGTGTGTGTGTCCGTGTCAGGTGTGTGTCCGTGTCAGGTGTGTGTCCGTGTCAGGTGTGTGTGTCCGTGTCAGGTGTGCGTGTCTGTGTCAGGTGTGTGTGCGTGTCAGGTGTGTGTGTCCGTGTCAGGTGTGCGTGTCCGTGTCAGGTGTGCGTGTCCGTGTCAGGTGTGTGTGTCCGTGTCAGGTGTGCGTGTCTGTGTCAGGTATGTGTGTGTGTCAGGTGTGTGTGTCCGTGTCAGGTGTGCGTGTCCGTGTCAGGTGTGTGTGTCCGTGTCAGATGTGCGTGTCCGTGTCAGGTGTCTGTGTCCATGTCAGGTGTGTGTGTCCGTGTCAGGTGTGTGTGTGCGTGTCGGGCGTGTGTGGGACTGTTTCCGGGGGTTGGGTGTGGGTGTGGGACGCGCCCCCCTTACACTGTGCTGACACTGGGCTTCGCTCCCCGCCTCCCGCATTTCTGGGAACACGGGACAGGAGGCGTTTCCTTGGCAGCGGCCACAGCGCTGGGGCCTTGGGCCGCAGGGCTGGAGCGGGTCCGTCAGCCTCAGGACGCCGTGCGAGGCCTCTCGTGTCTCTACACGGTGGGCCAAGCAGAGTTTTTTTTTACAAAAGAAAGAAGGAAACATCCACACAGATGTTCAGAAACGGGCCAGGAGGAGGGCTGCGTAGACGCCTCTGATCCGGGGAGGGTGCGTCCGCCCCCGCAGCCCCGGCCCCGGGACGAGGGGCGCCTGCCGGGGGTCCTCGGGGATGCTGTCCCCACGACAGGATCGCCAGGAACTTGGGTGGGGGGAGACGCCTCAGATGTGAATGAGGAGGGTACCTGACGTTGAAGTTCAGTGATTTGATGCTACGTTGTGTGCGTGTAACAGCCCCGCGTCCACACGCCTGTTCACCCGGCGGTGTGTTCAGTGTTTCCCGCCTGCAGGCAGCGAAGACGCAGACACACGCTGCGCACGAGGTTCGCTCCCCCGCCAGCGGCCACAGGGACAGGACGGGGTCGGGACGGGGTTGGGATGGGGTCGGGACGGGGTCGGGACGGGGTCAGGATGGGGTCAGGAGGGGCACAGGATGGAGTCAGGACGGGGACAGGATGGGGACTGGATGGGGTCGGGACGGGGTCAGGACGGGGTCAGGACGGGGACAGGACGGGGTCAGGACACGTGTCTGCCTCACACAGGCTACGTTCCAGCAGGGAGCTCAGACTCCACGTGCCACCTGGAGAAATCTGGGGTCGAGAGGGGAGTCTCGGGGAAAGTGAGAGCCTCCTGGGATCTGGGATGTCAGGGGAGCGAAGGCTGTGGGAGGGAGGGAGGCCGGGCCCAGCAGCCCCGCGTTGGGGCCCGAGGCCCTGAGACCGCTGGACGAGGGGAGCGGCTGGAGAGGTGAGCGCGCAGCGGGCAGAAGAGCCTGGAAGGGAGGCCGGGCTGCACAGGGGAGTCTGGGAGGTGGGGCTTTGTTCCCTCCGAGCGGCGGTCAGTCTCTCCTCTAGAAGGTGAGCCTCCGTCCCCGGGCCCCAGGGCGGGGGGAGGAGGAGCGTCCCTGAGGGACACACCTGGACGGCCGTCCAGATGCCTGGGAACCCCTTCCTCGGCCGGCCTCCCGGGCCCCTCACGGCGAGCACAGTGCAGTCTTCCGCAAAACGCTAGCTGTGCCTCTCAGGTTTGAAGGGACGAAATAGCCAAGAAAGCGCAATATGAAAAGGAGCGCGTGTCTGTGGTCCATGGCCGTTGTTGGTTGTGGTTTTGTAAAGGGTCCTGCACCCCCTGCTCAGTTCTGAGGGGGCAGGGTCCCTGTCACCCTGCACGCATCACAGACCGCTTCCCGTCTGAACCAGAACCAGAACCAGCCCGAGTGCCAGAGCGTACGGACGCGTGCAGGAGCGCGTCCGTGGCTGCGGGACGGCTGACCCCGTCCTGGAGCCCCTGTGCGTAGACGGAGCCCAGCACGGATTTGAGAGCCTGTGCAGACGACTCAGCGCCCCGCAGAGAGGAGCTACGGGGACTGGGATCCACTCTAACACAGTAGAACTGCAGGAGTGCGGTTGGACTTCTTTTTGAAGTCCTGTGGCCCTAACTCAAAGTCGCAAATAAGGAAGTGTTGCCTGACCCACACCCACAAATCCTCCAGCAGGGAGGCGGCCGCCTGAGTCCTGCTGGGACTGGGTTGACCAGGGCCCCGGTCAGCTGGAGGTGCTGGGTTTTGCTCCGCAGGTTTGGTTTTGCTCCCTGAAGCCTGTGCCCTGCAAGCATTCTGTGCATCCTGCCTGATGACACACGTCCCTGGGAGTGTGCCCTTCTCGGAGCAGGGGCCTGGCTCTGCCAGCTCTTTATGACCCGGTGATCACAGAGGCTCGCTCCCCCTGGCGTGGTCGAGGCCCGGAGCAGGCACGTCTGCCTCCGAGGCCTCCGAGGCCCGGGGTACTGGTGGGGTCGGGCTGCAGGCCCCAGACCCTGCCCTCAGCCCCTCCTTTCCCCAGGCTGGGGAGAGAGAGGCCGTACGGCTCCTCCGCCACCCGCCATGTGCCCGGAGTAGGAACTCAAGTGTTTCCCACAGCTTTGCGCATCTGTGATCCGAGGCGACCCATCGCTGAGATCTGAAGGTTGCAGATATAAATAGTCCGGAGGCTCAGGATGGTTGCTACGGGCAACCGCTCAGTCACGTCTCTAGGGAGATGGTCTTTGGATGGGTGGTGAGTTTTCAAGTGCTTTAAAAATAAAAAACTACACAGTATTTTAGAAATCCAGACACAAAATATAATTGGCACCTTGCTTCAGAAAGGTGACAGAAGAAAAAGCTTTTAATTTTCCTTGATTTATTGAAAGCTTCTTGAAACAATGAATCACTCGTTATTTATGAAATTCTCAGGGTCTGAATCTTAATCTCAATTATTTACATTTTTACATTATTGTCTCTAAATGTTTTTTTCCTATTATATTAATGAATGACAAATAGGTTAGAATTTATAGAGCACTTAATATGAATTATTTTATTTGATGAGTAGAGTTTAATGTTAAAAGTAATCAGGGAGTTTTTTAACTTTTACCTAAAACAGCTGTGATAAAATGTCAGGTTTATGGCAATTCCCTTCCTTAATATTGTCTCCACCTCCTCTTGGGAGTCACCATAACAAAACGGTTAAAGAACATCCCAGATTTCGTCAAGAAAAAGACCAGCAAACCAAAAGAAAGTGGGCGGGGGGGATGCATAGTACGGCTCGTGGGAAAGAATTCATAAGAGACGCCCGAGGAGGGAAGCTGCTCACCCCCGTGGTAACGGGGAGCATGGACGCACCTGGAAAGCCGGCAAAGACTCGCGCACGTTGAACAGCACGTTCTGCATTTACTCACGTTGCAGGAGAGTGGGCAGATTGGTCAGTTAATATAGAGGGGGTTCGTCAATATCAAGAACGTCATAAAATACTTACCTTTTGACGTGGAAATGCTCTTCTGGAAAATTTCTCCACAGATGAACCAACACACAGGAGCAGACGGACCTCAGGGCTACCTCCCCCAATGCCGTGTGTGCAGCAAAAACGGCAAGAACCCAGGTTCTGTGGACGGACTGGATACCTCGGTCAGAGCAGGTCCATGGGGCAGACGTGCACGTGCGACGGACGATAGACGTCTGTGAATGGAAGGAGAAGGTCCCGCAGGGCGATCGCTGACCCGGGAGGCAGGCGTGTGCGGCACCTGCCGCGCGTGTAAGGAGGGGAGGAACGTGGGAACGTATTCGCATCCTCTTGCGTTGGCGCTAAAAACTCAAGAGGATGCTCAGGACGCCAGCAGAAGCCGTTGCCTGTGTGTCGGAGCTGGGGTCGGGCGCACAGAGGAAGCAGGACACGGGGGAGGGGGCAGACTTTGCCTTTTTAGATTTTGATTTTCGAGCTGGGTGAATGTATTACTGACGTAAACAAGAAATTAAAGAAATAAAGAGTGGACTCCAGACTTCCCAGATGTGTGGCCTTGGCAATGTGTGCTTCCTCTGACGTATTTCCTCAGGTGTAAGATGCAGGTGATGATCGCAGCACCTGATCCGCAGCTTATGGCTGAAAGAAGAAAGTACTCGGGGAGCACGTGTGTGGGTGCCTGGGGAGCACGTGATACCCGTGTCTGCCGTGATTGTCTCTTACCCAGCGGTTCAATGCGAGAGGGCAGTGGTTTGAAGGAAACATGTATTCTAAGAAGATTAGGGTTTGGAACACTGGTTATGAGGTTTTAGAAATGCATTTTATTAAGCAGAATTAACCTTGATTTTGAGAACTAAATGTTGGCTGTGACTTCACAGAGTGGGAACACGGATAAATGTTGCCTTCCAGATGAAACTGCTTGAGCCTCAGACAGAGGACAGCTCCCCGAGGAGGCTGTGGCCGGGGCAGCCCAGCCCACGGTGTGACACAGCGTTTTAGGTGCTTCTTGCCAAGTTGATGGTGAGAGGAGAACAGGTTAGAGGAAGACGGCCCAGCCTGTTTGTACAACCTTGAGCCAATCAGTGCCCCCGGAACGGGCGGCTCATCCGCGAGGCTGGAGGACCGGGCACGGCCAGAGGGATCTGGAGCTGCCAGGAGCACCGACCACACCCTGAAGAACGGGATGTGGTCCATACCTGGAGGCACAGGTGCGGTGGCAGGTGCCCGTCTCGGGAGCTCGAGCCATCACCGAGAGGAGCCGGGGGCTTGGGGGTGGGTCAGTGACGGGTCTGAGAGAAGCCGGCTGCGCGGTCTGGTTTGCACGGAGGATTGGCCCGGGCAGGAAAAGAGCGAAGACTGAGTCAGGGACTGTGGCTCCGAGTCACTCACAGGTGCACTGTTCTCTGCGGGACTCAACTTCTCCACCCGTCTGATGGGCGTGTAAATCCAGCCGGCAGAGGAGTCGGAGCTGCCGCGTAAGAAAGCAGCCAGGACACAGCCGAGCACATGGCAGGCACTCAGCAAGGACATCACACACCTTTCCGTCCCGGCCGCGCCTGCACAGGGGCCCTCGATAGGTACGTTTGTAAAGACCGGATGATGGGAGACACAGCAGCAGAGAAAGCAGCAGGTGTAAGAAACCAGGTGGCTTTGGAGGTCCTGGGTCACGGGGTCAGGCAGACACGTGTGTTCACATGTGTGTGTGCAGCCGTGCTTGTGCATGTATGCTCATGTACATGTGTGCACGTGTGTGGGGGTGCACAATTGTGTTTGGTGTGTGCACGTGTGTGGGGGTACATAATTGTGTGTGATGTGTGCAGGTGTGTGCATGTGTGCGGTGGGTGTGTGCTGTGTGTTTGTGTGTCTGCTGTGTGTGTGTGTTACACCTGCATGTACACACACCGCACACGCACGGGGAGAGAAGCACGGGTGGGGCCGTTGACGAAGTGCTTTGTTGAAGGACGTGTGAAAAGCTGGTCCTGCCATCAGCTTGCTCTGGGATTTGGGGAGAAACCCTCGGTAAGATCACTTTTTCTAATGCCAAAATACTTACTTCTGGAAGGAGAGAGAAGAAAAGGCCTGACGGGCGGCACTGGGGTTGGTTCTGTCTAAAAGGGCCATGAGCCTTCAGGCCGTGGCACTAGCGTGCCTGGGATTCGATGAGGGTCTCCGGATTTATGTTCTGCGTCTTTCCTGTGAGAGCCGGGGTGCCGTGGGGCAGAGGGGACCCCACGAGGCACCCGCGTGTCCTGCGTTTTCCCGTCGGGCAGCTGCGCCCCCGCCAGCAGCTGTGCGGCCCGCGGCTCCTCCGCCTTTCCGCGACTTTCCCACCGCGGGAAGCGCTGGGGGGGGGGGGGGCGGCCACACTCTGGTGGGGGCGGAGTCAGTCCTTGGGTACATTTTAGACAGAAGAGCAGCCGAAGGTGAGGGGAGCTGAGTCATCCCTGGCTTTCGAGAAGGAGTCTCAGGAAAGTTCTCTGGTTCCAGAAATGTGATGGATAAATAACCTGAAATCCGTCCAACGGCAAATATCTCGAAGCGCTAGAAAAGTGTCAACACAAACGCTCTTAAACGTGGAGCTGAGTCTGCGAGAAAGGCTGGGGTGCGTCCAGGGGTCAGAGGGGGCGGGGACAGGGGCTGCCAGGGGCACCGGGGTCCGGGGTCCGGGGACGGGGATCCGGCTGCAAACGGCCTTCCCGGGGCCAGGAGCACGGGCCCTGCCGAGCGGGAGCAGGGAAGGAGCCTGTCCGCGGCAGAGCGGCAGCACCGCGCCTGGGTCTCCCCAGGGTGCCCGGCAGGGGCCTGCACTCCCCCCACCTCCCGGGAAGGCGCCAGGCAGATTCCGAAGACGTGGACGCTGGAATTGGGGCGTGAGGAACAGCCAACCTGACACCAGGGAAAACAAGCACTCCTAGGGATTTTGAAAAGTCACTAAATAACAGGGAAATACCAATTCTGAGAGGCTGTCAGCCCAGCAACCTCATGTCAGTGGTTAAAGCAGAAGCTGACGGATTTCCAAGGAGAAAATGGAAACCCCCACTGCCCGCCACCCATGGTTTCAGGTTCCGGGGCCGGCATTTCACAGCTGTGCCCTGCTCACCCCGTGGGGCTAGGACAGCAGTGCCGGGCCGCTCCTTGTTGAAGGAATTGGTAAATGATGCTGAAAGAACTCAGGACTCTGGCCTCTCTGCAGCCGCCTCCCCACGGGTGGGAGACAGCAGAGCCCAGGCCGCAGACCCCATCCTGGGTGGGCTCGTTCCCAGAGGCTGAGCCCCCTGCCCGGGTTCCTGCTGCAAGTGGGATCTCTGTGCAGGAAATCCAAGCACCCCAAGCGTCGAGTAATTCTATGGTTGTGTGGCTTGGCAGAGTTTGGAATAACTCTTGGCAATGCCCTATGTGCAACGGAGGGACAATCAGTGACAATTTGGGCCTGCGGGCCGCGTGGCAGAGAGCACAGTGACACGGTGTCCACGCGGGGCCTGCCCATGTGCTGAATAGGGTCGGCTCCTCCACTGCACCTGGATTCTGCGAGCCCAAGTTGGAGAAGCCCGTTCTGGCCCAGCACCCATGCGACGTGGCCTGACGCTGACCACGCGGCCGCATCCCCGAGGGCAGGTGGGAACCAAAGCGAGGAACTGTTGTCACACGAACCACGTTCTCCAGCAAATGCCCCGTCAACTAGGAACTGAGGCAGCAAAGCCCACGTCCACCGCCAGGTGGAGACGGTGTGGTCTGTGCCTTCCTCAGGTGGCCGGGCCTCGGGTCCGAGCATCGCAGGACGCAGGAGGCAAAGTGGACCTGCTTGTCTGGACGTTTCCAGCTTTAACGGGAATAGCGTGTGAGAGGTGTGGTTAATCTTGCAATGTTTAGGGCTCTGCTCTTCAGGTTAAGGAATTTCCCCTTGATTCCTGTTTTCCTAAGAGTTTTAATGACACAGTGTTGAAATGTATCCAACGTTGGTGTCTGAGATGCTGGATGGAGGTGTGAGGAGATGTTACTTCACTCTCTGTTCTTTTCAGGACACTTCACAGCTTTCATCATTTAAAAAACCATGCTTTTCACAGCAAAACAGCAGCTCAGATGCCCTTAACAACAGCGGCGGGTGTGGGACACCACCTCCCTACAATACTTTCGGACAATTTACGTCGTCTGAAACGTATTCACAACAAAAAATAGCAACTCATGTTTTGTTGGACCACTTTTTATGATAATATGGGTCGTGTATTTGTATGTTGTAAAAAGTGCTCCTGAAGGGTGGGACATGTATCTCCCGACGGTTAGTTTGGGGCCTATGCCATGATTAACAGGTTTCTATTTTGCTGTTTTACTTCCTTTAGAGTTAACAAGGCCTTTTATGAAATGATGGTCGTAGCACAGGCATCGTACTCCATAGGACGTGGTCACTAACTCTTTTGTCCGGATAAAATAGTAATAGTAACGCTATTTCTTCCACGTCAGCTCTGCTTGTAGAACAGGAGCGGAGCTTCCAGACTGAAGTCACATCGCCTGGGTTGAAATGCCAGCTGGGTCGCTTACTGACCCCGTGCCTCAGACACTTGCTTGACGTCTCCGGGCCTTTGTTTTTTCATGTTTAAAATGGGAATAATACCAGCGCCCACCTCCTAACCCCGTTGTGAGGCACAGGACCCACAGGCGTGCCGAGTGCCCGCAGGCACCTGGCAGTTAACGAAGGTCGTCCCTGTCCTTCAAGGGCGCCGTCAAGTGCTTTGTTTACCGATCTCCTCTAACCCTTCTGTGTTACGAGATGTCCCCTCTATCAGACCTACTTTACAGATGAGATAATTGAGGCTTGGAGAGATGAGAATTGTTTTCAAGGCTGTGGTTGTTTAATGTTTGCCTTGTGAAAGCTGTTGCTCATGTGTACGCTCTGCTTGATGCTGCATTCCTGATCAGAAACACAGCCCTTGATCTTATCACTGTTCCCTTGAGAAAATATTATCCACCTTGCAATGATTTACCATGGTGGTGTTTTGGGACACGCAATAAAGCAGAACACAGAAGGAAATGAAATGAAAAATGCGCCAGATAGAATAAAATAAACCAAAACGAAGCAGAGTGGAAGGAATCGCAAAGCCACACGTGAGAGCAGGAAGCATGTGGAGCTGTGCCTGGGGCCCTGGCTCCGCTCCTGGCCTCCATCGCTGCCTGCACGGTGACAGGCCCTGGGGGCAGCGGCCTGAGGGGTAGGACACCAGGACCCCCGCTCCCGCCACGTCGTTTCTCCGACCCGCCACCTTAGTGGATGAAGCCAGCGATCCCCACGTCCGCCTCCTGGTCAGACGCTCTCTTTGTCGGCACTTGTGTGTGCTGACAGTTTTGGAGACAGTCAGGTTAACTGAACAAGCATCCATGCTTGAAAAGTCTACAGGCTGACATGGGGGGTTTAACTGCTCAGAGGAACCTACAACGTTCTAAGTCCTGCTCTGTCCTGTCTCCAGGGCTCCATGTGTTTGTTTTCCATGATGTGGACATTGGGGGAAAGATTTAGCTTATTTGGAAGGATAAGAATATGTAACTTTTGTTACAACAGCGGATACTCCCCTCCTTGAAATCCTGCCCTCACACTACACAATTTGGAAAACATTTGTAGCAGATGGCAAAGCAAATCCAGATGAAACTCATTATTCAATCAGATTAATCTCCTTGGCCAATGACATGGACTTTCCAGAGTCCCAATTTGTTCTAACTTTAATCAGTTTGGACCCCCTTGGTTTTAAGTATCTGTGTTAGAAACAGTCACATTTAGGAAAAGATTTGAAATCTCTCCAAGTCCAAATGTGAAATGTTTTAACTGAGGTCTAGAAGGAAGGGACGTCTGGGGAGAGTGGGGACAACAGAGACGGCGTTCCGAGATCCTGGGTCCGCCCTCAGAGCATCTTCCCGGGGGCCCAGGGCAGCCGCTTCCGACGCGTCTACCCCAACTGCAGAGAGAGGCTCTGAGCGGTCAGCACGGCTGGAGGGCGGGGCGGGGGTGACTGGCTGCTCTGTGCGTGTGATTTGCGGTGCTAAGCGCAGACGCCTCACTGAAACTCACCCCCTCGACCCCCCAGACTCCGGCTTCCCCGCGCCTGGGGAGCTGGGATCTCCAGATCAGAGACGGCAAACGCCAGGGCTGTTTTCCCGCAAACTCCTTCTCCAAACCAGTTCAGGCTAGTATCTGCTGCTTAAAAACAGAGGCAGGCGCTTGAGCCATCGCGCCGAGGGCTCGCCGCTAATCTCTCACGATAGCGGAGGCAAACACTGTTCCTTCTCCCCTTTCGCTCCGTGCCCTCTCCCCGGGTCCCAGATCTCAGCATCTGGTAGAGTCTCGCAGTCGGGAAAGTCTGAAGCGGACACGCAAGGCCACGACCTTCCACGGCTCCGGAGCCACGTTGGGCGACGTCCCGGGCGCCGCCGCGGCCGAGGGCCCCGGGGCGCGGGGAGAGGCCCGGGCGCTGGGCCGGCTGCTGACTGTGGCCACGGGTGGGCTCTGACCCACGGCCCAGCCTGCGTCCTCCGGCCTCCGAGGCTGGTCCAGACTCAGCGACGAGCCTCCCTCCGCCTCCACCGGCCGTGTGCCCCCAGCAGGCACTGTTCTGCCCAGACCTCGGGGGCCACCTCACTGCCTTCAAAATATTTCTCAGAAGACTGCCCAGAACCGCCTTCCTCTTTCCACGGAACTGTAGCTTTCTACAGCCTCTGTCCCCGGGTGCCTCCTCCGTGGGGGCTGCGCTTCAGGTCCTGCGTGACAGGGGAGTGACAGGCCTTGGGGAAGCCCCCACCCGTGTGCATCTGCCGGACACCCGAGCTCAGCTGTCAGCGGACGTCCCGTTCCACCCCCGAGTGTGTGGATGACACGGTCCCCTCGTGGCACCGCTGGCTTGTCGGAACATTTTTAAATTTGGCTAAAATACATCCTGATCACTTGAGGAAAATCCTCCCAAGAGCTGGAGTGAAAGGCTTTCTTTTCACTGTTTTCCAACGGCTCCATTACTCACCCCTGTTTCAGGTTCGCTTATAACCCGAGGTCCTGCTTGGCCCCTGCCCTTTGGAAGCCACCAGGAGCACTGGCACCCTAGTGAGCTCCGGGGGGAGGGGGGCAGGGGGCGGTGACCTTTGGGACGGTGTGGTTTTGCATCCGTGCAGAGCAGAGCAGGGGCCGTGCGGGGTGGTGGTGAGCCGGCCCCTGGCCTCCCCCTGCCCGGCCTTGGCCACGGCCGCAGGGTTGAGTGGCGGCCGCACCCGCCCCAGAAAAGCATGCGACCCCGCGGGGGGGCCTGGGAATACACTCAGGGCTTATCTAAGACAGCCGTCAGTGTTGATCAAGGGAACGGCTCTGATAACATTTTCTTAACTCCAAACCTGCCACTCCTGTAAACGTCCAGCCTGGTGCAGGCCTGGTTGTAAGGAAGAAAGTTCCAGAACCCTTACAGGAGGCGTCCTGGTGCTTTGACTCAGCACAGGTTGAGGATGGGGCCCGAGAGCAGAGATTCTCGGCTTTTCTCTCAGGGCTGCTCATCCCCCTACTGTAGCAAAGCAGCCACGGACGAGACACACCCTCGGCGTGGCTGTTTCCACGAAAACGTCACAGAAGCAGTGATTGCAGGGCTGCCTCTGGCCTGGGGCCGTGGTTGGCCAACTCCTGGTCCAGGAGAGCGAGAGTATGAGGCTGTCTGCCTCTTCCTGTGGACGTCCCCCCCTGCCAGCTTCCTGGGCCTCCTGGAGGCTCCGGGGGCCGGGACAGGACAGGCTGTGGAGGCCAGCCCTCCGCCCGGCCTCTGCCCGCTCGCCTCCACACTGAACCCATTGCTGCCTTTCCCCCCAGGTCTCCGGAGCGCAGGTGCGCTGGACGGGCTGGGCTCTGCATCCGGAAGAAAGGCCCAGTCTTGCTGGTGACCTGAGTGGCGGACCTAGTCACTGAAATGCCTCTCTTCTCCTCCAAGCCCAGATTTCATGGGATGACCTTCCGGAACGTGAGGCATGCCCTCCACACACCAGAGCCCCAGGTCTCCTGGGTACGGACAAGCAGGAGAGGACGTGGGGTCATCCCGCCGTGGAGAGGAACGTATCTGAATCTTAGGCAAATGTGCTGATGCAGTGATCTGAATTAGGATGCATGGGAAACAGAAATAGTTACTAAGTGATTCTAAGGTTCAGCCTGGGGTGATTATCTGAGCACATGTGGTTCGTTTGGTAGGCGATCTGTTTGGAAGTTGACCTGGTTTTCATACCACCTTTACTCTACTGCACGTTCAGGATTCTGGGAGATGAGAGGCAGAGGGACACGAACGCTGACTCTGCATGTGTCCTCCCAGTGAGGGAGTGGCGGGAAGCCCCCCGGCCACACAGCAGCCTTGGGAGAGCTACTGAAGAGAAATGTTGGAAAAGCAACATCCAGTTTCCTCCTCCGTGGCGTGTGGTGCCTCCCCGTCAGTGTTTGTCTGGTTTGAGGATAAATTCCCCTGGGCGTGTGTGCACTGCAGACCTTGGGCGGGGGGCCTCCGGGACCAACAGGAAGCCGTCGGGCAACCCTCCCCTCCTCCTGCCCCGGCCTTTCGTCCACAGTTTCCACGTTCTTTGCAAACCACCCTCTTCTGCTTACTTGTCCGTGTGGTGGTTCCCAGTGGGCGTCCCCGGCAAAGCATCTCATCCCAGCATCCCTGCATCTCATCCCAGCATCCCTGCATCTCATCCCAGCATCCCCGTGTCTCATCCCAGCATCCCTGCATCTCATCCCAGCATCCCCGTGTCTCATCCCAGCATCCCTGCCTCTCAGGAAGGCCCTAATAAGTCGTCATTGACCAGGCCCTGGACACAACCAAGAAATACGATGTCTGTGGCCACATGTCACGTTCTGGGGGGAGAAACGAATTGGCCAGTCTTGAGCCAGCATCCACCATCATCCAGCAGCTGTGAGGACGGTGGGGACCATCCTGAGATCGGTGGGGCCGTTTTCAGAAGTCGTCTGGGAGCCCCCAAACCTACCTCCTCCAGAGCATTCCTTCGCCTATAAACCTGGTTCCTGAAGTGAGGTATCCTGGTGACCAGTGACTTTGGTTACGTCAGAGGCTGGAAAATGTCCTGGGTCCCTGGTTCGGTTCACAGGGGAGGGCTTCTGGGACCCCGTGTGCTGGGTGCTGTCCCGGCCCGGCCGGGGGAGCCTGGGCGCCTCCAGGTCCAGCTCAGTCACTGAGTCACAGACCTGCAGGGTGGGGCTTTGACTGATTGGGGATAATTTGCCTATTCCTATCATGTGGGTTTAAACATTACCCCGATCACGTTCTCCACCAGAGAGCTCGGCCGGAAAGGAACGCTTCAGCCCTCACGGCCCCACCCGGCCCCGGGTGACCCTCTGTCCTGTTTGCCCGGGACCGTCCCGGTCTCGGCACTGAAAGCCCCACGTCGGGGGTGCGCCTGGACGGTGGTCACCCTACCCGCGCCCCGGCGGAGCCACACACGGGCGGCTGTGAGCCGACGCCCGCTTCTCCAGGCGCCAGAACCACCCCCCCGTCGGGTTCTGGAAGCCGCCTCAGAGCCACGGGTGCCTGTGAGGTCACGGGCTGCCCACCGCACGGCACCCCCCAGGCCGCCTGCCGCTTCTTTCCTCAGCTGGAGCAACTCTTCCCTGCTTCCCAGAGGCTGGGTCCCGCGAGGACCGACATCGTGGGGCCCAGGCCTGAGGTCTGCCCACCTGGCAGGGGACGGGCGCTCACAGGAGACTCCGCCCCGGGGTTTAGCACGTGGGGGCCGTCCTGAACAGCCAGCCTGCCCTCAACGGCACGTCCAGGCCTGGAGGGGATACGGGGACACGGCCTCCACCGCTGACATCACCACATCCGGGTACCAGGCGGGACCTGGTTTTACAAGAAAATGTACTTATTTCCCCCCAGGGAATGCGTGCGTCCTGAGACACAGGACGTGTCTTTTTTGTAAATGGGTGTATTCTCAGGGCCAACAAGAGTGAGGCTCTTAGTAGGCGCTTAATAAACTTTTACTGAAAGAGTGAGAGCAGGTGCGTTAGCGAGGTCCCCGTCCATCCAGGCCTGTCCCAGCCCCCACCTCTGCAGGGCTCTTAGAGTCACGACACTTCTGCCACCGGCCCAGGTGACTCCAGAATGTCCTGCCAGGGCACGGCAGTGCCCTCCTCTTGGAAAGCCTGGGGAGAGGGGCCCGAAAGTGCTGCTCTGCTGGGTCCTCTCCGACCGGGAAGGTTGGACGCGGCGTCTGGGGTGACGTCCCTGCACCTGCTCCGTGCTCTCCGCTGCCTGAAGCTGGGACTCCGACGACCACCCCTGCTGACAGGCACGGCTCCTCCCCACGCACAGCAGAGCGGCGACTGCGTACCTGCCGTGTGCACCATCTGCTTCCAGACACGCCCCCCCAGACCGTGGGAGCCCACCAACGGCCTCCCTGTCGAGGCCCAGCTCACGTCACTTCCCGGCTGGGAAGGAGCCCGGCCCCCCTGAAACCCGCGGCGCCTGTCCAGGCTGCTCAGGGATGCGCCCGAGACCCCTCGTGCTGGACCTGGTGGGTGGCCCCCGGCGGCCCTGACGGCACGTGGCCCCCGGAGCAGGCACCTCTGTTTGCTTGGGCTTCCCTTGCCCTTGTTCGAGGAAGAAACGGAAATGCTACAGTGAACGGCTCCCTGAGTTCTGGGGAGGGGGCGGGGCGCCCAGGTTGGGGGAGCGTCCTCGGGGGCTGGGCCGCTGCTCCCGCGGAGCCCGAGACCTCGTGCGCTCGGAGGGGCCGGGCAGCGGCTGTCTCCCGGCTCCAGGGCTGGCTCTCGCCCCTGAGCTTGGTGCTTGCTGGTGCCCAGCTGCTCCCCGCTGCCCCCGGGCCGTTTGGGGAGCATGGCTTCCGGGGCTGTCACACTGGGGCTGGGGGTGCCCAGATCGTGGGATGATCAGCGCAAAGGCGGCGCGGCCCTGGGGCCACCCAGAGCACCCCGCGAGGCTGCCGGCATCTGGAGGACAAGCCCGCAGCAGGGGCGGGGGCCCAGGGACCCGACTCCTCGGGCCGTGTGGGCCCCGCAGTGCGCGAGGCGGGGACCCCAGCGAGGACAGTCTGCAGGCGGAGGCCTGGGCTCGAGGGGAAGCCGCGCCCTTTGCACAGCAGAGCAGCCGCCCCAGGACCCTGCGAGGCCCAGCTCTGCGGGGGTCCCGGGGCGGCGGTCCTGTCCCCATCACTGTCCACCCCGGCTGCTCCTCGTGACACGTGAGGGAGGGGCTTCAGTCCAGCGCTTGAGCTGACAGATCACGCGTGGCTATCTCCCTAAAGATGGAAAACAGAGCAGCCGTGAGGAGCAGACACACAGCACGGGGACACGGAGCTCATCACGTGTGTCTCGGGCTTATTTTCACAGGTGGGCACCTGAGGGTGCACAGGTCTGCGTCCAGCTCCTGTGTGACGGATTCGGCCATCAGTTGTCTGGGGAAGTCCTGCTCTCGTCTTTCCGGGACCAGAGACGGGTCAGTGTCACCATCCAAGCGCATGGGCCACCGAAGGGAAAGTGGCTGTGTGTAGAGGCTCCTGTGAGGACACGGCATTTAAGATTCCCTGCAAAGTGCCGACGAAACACCCAGAAACTAGCCCTGCAGTTCCTTGTGGGCTGTCGGGAAACACAATGGAAGACCCTGCCAGGCAGGTGGAGGTGGGCTGTGATCCGGCTGAACACGTGGACACACGCGTGCACACAGACGGAGGGACGGCGGCTGCCGGACCCGCGGGTGGGGGTGGGGCCTGCTCCTGTCCTCACGTCTGAGGTATCCAGTGCGTGTGCCTCTGTGTAAAGCACCTTCCACGGGATGACGCGGTTGTGACACCAAGCACGCCACCAAGCCCATCTGTGCAGGAACACGGGGCTGCGGCCTCGATGGTGAGCGGGCTCCTCCAGGGAAGAGGAAGCCTCCCCGGGGACCTGGCGGAGCCCCTTCCCACATGTGGGCGCCGGCCCTCATGAAGGAAGCAGGGGATGCAGGAAGGTGTGTCCGGCCCCGAAGGGCCGACGTCTGTGCTCCTGGGGGCTTGACCGTCAGCTCGACTTAATTGTGTTTTCCAGAACATTTCGGTGGAGACACTCTCCCCTGGGAGCCTGTTCGTGTTTATTTTTCACCTGCAGTGTGTTTTCCCTCCGCCTGTCCAGCTTCACAAGCTACTGACCCTCAGGCACAGGACAGTAAGCCACACACAACACACGGAAACACATACCACACACCACACACACATGTACGTACATGCACATATTATGTACACACAGAAAGATACACTACCCACATTCACACACACACCACACAGAACCACGTACACACACACATGCCCCACATACGCACACGTGGTGGATAGTGTGGGATTTTCCCCAAAGCTGCTGCATTTTCCAGAACCCCACGCTCGTCCGTCCTGCTGGCTGTAGACGACCCGTCCGTCTCCTCTGCTCTCGGCTGGATGAGGCGGTGACTCAGGCCGATGTTGCTCTGCCCTGCCGGAGGGGCTGGCCCGCCCGCTGTGGCCGCGTGTCTCCCACATGGACGGGACCCTGGAATCAGGGCTCCTGCTTCAGTGTCTTAGAACATCTCACTAAACGACAGGGAAATTGCTTATTTAAACCATGACGTGAGGCGCCGGCTGTGCGGGTCCAGCTGCTGTCTGTGAAACGTCTTAATTCCTCTGGCTCTTGGAAACGTCGCGGGGCTCTCCCGCTCTGCCCGACGGCCCCATCCCCCAGCACAGCACCGTGCGCCTCTCCGTCCTGACTGCGTCCACCTCCGGGGACAGCGGCCGAGAGATGCCCTGACGTGTCCACGTCCGTGACCAGTGCTCGGCCTTGGCCAGGACCAGACTCAGGACTCAGAGCCGTGGGCTTTCTCTGGACACCTGGGAGGAACTTGTTCAGTTAACTTACTGCTTTAAGGGCTTTCGTTGTACTTTTTACGGGCAAACACATTTTTTTAGATGCTTTAATTTTTCGTTTATTAAAAATTATAATAAAGGGGCCACAAATGTGCAGTACGATGCTTTCCATGACAAATAATAGGAAACCTGCACCCACCTGGGTTTATCAAGCAAGGACATAGTGGACAATATATTTGAGAAAAAAATTGCATACAGTGCAATAAGTTGTGGCCTTTGAGCGTGTTTGATGAAGGCTGCCGAGGCCGTTGGGGCCGTGGCTCTCTGTCAGTGAGTCTTCCTTCTGCCTCCTCCACAGTCTTAGCCTGCTCTCCCTTCCCGGAACACGGCTACGCTCTCCTCCAGACTTAAGGATGACGTCATCACAGGAGACTGTAGAAGGGCTCACTGCCCGGCCAGTTATTCATCTCTGCTGTGAACTAAACAATATAATAGTTCCCATTTTTTTTCTGTGGGAAAATAGAAGATAGCCATATTTAAAGGTTTTTAAATTGGGTAAAGATTTACAATTTTCTCATCATGTTACATCCATAATTCCTGATTTACTTCTGACTTGGTTAGAGAACACAACACGGGTATCCTCTTCTACTTTTCTCTTGCAAGTAAGATATCGATTTTTTAAAAAGAACTTTTATGGAGATACGGTTAACAGACAATAAACAGCATATATTTAGAGTGTACAATTTGGCATCCCAAGCTCCCAGTTCATCCCCCCCGACCCTCCCCGCTTTCCCCAGTTGGTGTCCATGTGTTTGTTCTCTACACCTGTGTCTCTATTTCTGCCTTGCATTTCCTCTTTCATAGTTGTTAGCATTTGCCTTATGTATTGAGGTGCTCCTGTATCGGGTGTATAGAAATTTATAATTGTTATCTCCTCTCCTTGGATGGATCCCTTCATGTTTATGTAATGTCCTTTCTTGTAACATGTTTTATTTTAAAGTCTATTTTATCTGATATGAGTATTGCTACTCCAGCTTTCTTTTGTTTTCCATTTGCATGGAATATCTTTTTCCATCCCCTCACGTTCAGTCTGTATGTGTCCGCAGGTCTGACGTGGGTCTCTTGTAGACAGCATGTATGTGGGTCTTGTTTTTGTATCCATTCAGCCAGTCTGTGTCTTCTGGTTGGTGCATGTAGTCCATTTACCTTCAAGGTAATTATCGAGATGTATGTTCCTATTACCATTTTCTTAATTGTTTTGTTGTTGTTTCTGTAGGTCCTTTTCTTCTTTTATGTTTCCCGCTTAGAGAAGTTCCTTTAGCATTTGTTGTAAGGCTGGTTTGGTGGTGCTGAATTCTCTGAGCTGTTGCTTGTCTGTAAAGCTTTTGATTTCTCCATCGAATCTGAATGGGATCCTTGCTGGGTAGAGGATTCTTGGTTGTAGCTTCTTCCCTTTCATCACTTTAAATATATCGTGCCTCTCCCTTCTGGCTTGCAGGGTTTCTGCTGAGAAATCAGCTGTTACCCTTATGGGAGTTCCCATGTATGTTATTTGTTGTTTTTCCCTTGTTGCTTTTAATAACTTTTCTCTGTCTTTAATTTTTCTCAGTTTGACTACTACATGTCTTGGCATGTTTCTCCGTGGGTTTATCCTGTCTGGGACTCTCTGTCCTTCCTGGACTTGAGTCGCTATCTCCTTTCCCATGTTAGGGAAGTTTTCAACTATAATCTCTTCCAATATTTTCTTGGGTCCTTTCTCTCTCTCGTCTCCTTCTGGGACCCCTATAATGCAAATGTTGGTGCGTTTAACGTTGTCCCAGAGGTCTCTTAGGCTGTCTTCAGTTCTTTTCATTCTTTTTTCTTTATTCTTGTCTGCATCAGTGATTATCACCATTCTGTCTTCCAGGTTACCTATTCGCCCTTCTGCCTCAGTTAATCTGCTATTGGTTCCTTCTAGTGTATTTTTCATTTCCGTTATTATGTTGTATATCTCTGTTTGTTTGCTCTTTAATTCTTCTAGGTCTTTGGTAAACTTTTCGATCTTTGCATCCAGTCTTTTTTCAAAGTCCTGGATCATCTTCACCATCATTATTCTGAATTCTTTTTCTGTAAGGGCTATCTCCTCTTCATTTAGTTGTTTTTCTGGCGTTTTATCCTGTCCCTTCATCTGGTACAAAGTCCTCTGCTTTTTCATTTTCTCTATCTTTCTGTGACTGTGGTTTTCAGTTCCACAAGACGAAATACTGCTGATACTGCTTGATTCTGCTGTCTGTGCTCTTGTGGAGGAAGATGTCTAGGAGGCTGGTGCGTGTTTCCTGATGGAGGGACTGACAAACACATTTTTAAGATAACAGGGTAGCCTGCATTTAGACAGCTTTCTGAGGGTGGTTGTGTAAATTACACGAGAGTAATCATTGTAAGTTGTCACTTAACAGCTCTGGAGGGAGCCTGGCCTCTGCCGTGCCGGCAGGCCCAGGCCTGTCCCCTTGGAACGAACTGCCCGGCTGGGACACATCATATTAGGAGACGTGAAGAGGTGTCTTTGGAATGTGTATTTTCTTCAAACTGCCCTCCTCCCCGTAGTTTACTCCATCCCACCTGAAATGAGGCCCAGGGCACGGCCGGGTGGGGGGACCAGGCTGGGAAGCGGAGGCCGCGTCTGCAGGCCGAGAACACCCTCTCTGTGCCCGGCTCCCTGTTCATCCGGGTGTGGTGGGGAGAGCAGCGCATCTGAACCCGGGATCTGCTATTTCCTTGAGCAGGTTGGCGGGGTAGCTCCGGCACCCTCACCATGTGAGTGGGGCTGGTGGCCCGGCCGCAGCCTCGGGTGGACCTGACCCGTGGTGCGTTGTTGGCCCCGTCTCTTCAGTGTCCATCTTATCTCCCAGTTTCCTTGAGGATGAGTCATGATTAACGCTGGCGGATTATTTAGCAAGTCCTCCGAAGATGCTCCCTGGCGAATCACCAGCTGACCAGACATCGATAAAACCCGTATCTTTGTGTTTCTGGTCACGATTTGGTCCACTCAGAGTAGATGTGAGAACCACCCCTGGATGGGAAGCCATTGGGAGCTGGAATTCCCTGGAGTAGGGAGCTGCCATGGGCTCTGGTCGCTCCTCGACGAAGGACGGACTTAGATCAGACCCTAGTGGGTGCCTGACCTTGCGGGGGGCCTCAGGCGAGCGACTCACCCGGTGGTGACTCTGCCCCCCTGTCCTAATGCGGGCATACCCGCGGGAAGCGTAGCAGGGGGCACTGGGTGTTTAAAGGTGTCATCTGGCAGCTCCAGCATCTCTTTCTTTTTTTGCTGACATCTTGAACGCAGGGATGGTGGTTCCTGAGGCTGTTTACACACCCAGCAACGTCTTCTCAGCGTATCTCCTTCATTTCTAGCACTTGTTTCCCTGGGTTGAGCCAAAGAGCAGCTCCTGTCTCAGGGCTGTGCCCACAGCCTTCCCTGGCCCCGCTTCTGCAGGGACAGGACAAACGGGAATTGCTCCCGCTGTGATCCTCGCCTTGGTTTCAACCTGTTTTCAGATCTTCTCCTTTCCCGGGAGACGTCCGCACTTCGTCACTTCCTCCGGCCCCCTTTAGCCTCTCACCACCTGCCCTCGGTCTGACTCTGCCCGGGACACTGCAGGGCAGCGGCTGCCAGTTCGCAGCATGCGACTGACAAGACCAGTCCACTATGTTGCCACGCGCTTAGAACCAGAAGCGCCCAGGATTCGGGGTGTCTGCTCTCCTGGAAGCCAGAGGCCCGGCCGCGCGGGGTCTGTGCCGGGGGCGGGAGGGAGGGACGGGGTGGGGGTGGCCCCGGGAGGTGCGATGGGCTCTCCAGGCGCCCCCACCCCACGTCGGCCTCCCTCCCCAGGCCCTGCAGGCAGCAGTTTTGTGACGGAGCGAGCAAATCGGAGGCTGGGTTTGGAGCGTGAGGACCCGGCCGCAAGGGCTGCCCACCACGCGCTGGCCCCTGACCTGGACCACCTTCCTTTATGGGGCTACTGAGGGTGGAGCGCGGACGGAAGTGCTTTGTGACATGGGCCTTCCTCGCGGGTCCTGGGCCGCCTCCCCAGGCTCCTGGCGTGGCCGCGGCGGAGTCTGTCCCTACGTCCCCTCCTCCGACCCCGCATGCCACAGCGCTGCTCGCGGGTCTTGGAGGACAAGCCGCTCTTCCTGGGCCGGAGGCCGGGCTGCAGTCCCCGCGGGAGGGAGGGCGAGGCGCACGCAGGCCTGGCTCTGCTGCCGCAGGCCTCGCCCTGGCTCCCGCGTGCCCTCCCGGCCGCCCCGCTACAAAGGCCCTCCCCACCCACACGCCGCCCCAGCTGGCGTGGCCCCAGTGCATGCAGAGGGTGCCTTTTCCTTATTAATCACCTATGAAAACACACAGCCTCTCGCCATTGTTCTGTGCCTGGTTCACGCCCTGGATGATTGTACACTGTGCCTACAGCCCTGACATGCCCTGAGCTATAGCTGACATTGATTCACTGACTTGTAAGTTTGTTATCTGCTCTCCGTGTCTACACAGAGCTCCCTGAGCGCTGCCCGGGCGGTGACTCAGGCAGGAGAGCCGTGCAGGGCAAGGGCAGGCTCGGGAGGGCTGGTGACTTCAGGGCCCCTGCGGGACCGCGTGTGGGTCCCAGCCTCTTGCTGATCTCCACGGGAGTGAGCTCATGCCAATTTCTAGCTAAATCCCTACCTTGGCTTCTTAAATCAGATAAATTCCATCAGAATTAGATCACTCTACGTCTCCTTTATAAGGCAGGCCCTTTACATGGGAGTCATGACAGCACACTTGACAAAAACACACGTGGTCTGGAGATGGTCCCTGCAGAGCCGGAACGCCTGTGAATGGGAACACTTGTTGGTGAAAAGGCAGCTACGTCACTGCGAGCACACAAGGCCCTTGAGGAAAAGTCCCGCGTGGTGGGTCCCTGAGCATGCGTGTGTCAGTGCAGGAGCCAAGTGTTGGCTGAAGAAAATAAAATCATGTGACGTATGTGCAAACGTGTTTTTAAAGTTCTTAAGTTTAAAAATACAACACAATTTGCTAAATTGCTAATCGAAGCTGATGTTTATAACTTCCCTTTGAGTGAAAGGTTTGAGCGATAACCTGTTTCCTTAGTTCCAAGTCTGAGTTATGTCTGGGAGGCAGTTGGTGCTCACTGAACACGATTCCCAGCTGCCGTGCGGGTGTCCTGGGCCCGGGAAACGGGAGCAGATGTGCCCTGCGTCCTTTCCAAGTGGAGGCAGCTCAGGCTCCTCCCCCTGACTGTGGGGCCTGCGCCCTCCAGGCAGCATCACCATCCGAGGAAGGAACTGTGCTTTGGAAAAGGAACGAGACACTGTCACATCGGTAAGACTTGGGGACTTACTTGTTACTGCAGCACAGCTGAGTCTGTCCTGTCTAATACACACATTTAAGGTAAAGGCAATAATTACCTTTATAGAGCCGTGTGGGCCAGTAGTTGATTTTCTTTTGTTTTGTTTTGCTTCCTCATGTTTTCAGAAGTTCTTCCGCAGTAAACCTCTAGTCACTGGTAATAAAAATAATGCTTGTGAATAACTAATTTCAGATGTGCTTATAAAGGAGAGATCACAGCATTGGAAGCTGGGGCATCATCCTGGGATCTGAAGCAGGTCTGCTCCGGGGCCAGCGGGACCTGAGGCCCTGTCGTCGGGTGTGGATGACCCCCAGCCCTCGTGTTGACCCGTGTGGGTGTGTCTCCTGCCCCTGCGGGGAGGACGGTGGACTCACCTCCCTAAACACCAGGCGAGGATACCTTCGCCGTAGAGCCCCTGCCTCCAGATTTGGCCACGAACTCCTCGTGACCTGAGTGAGGCCCCAGCCTCACTGCCACCCCCTCCCTGGGGAGCATTTGCGGGGACAACATTCAATGCCACATCTACGAAGGGCCTGGTTCCTCCCACGAAGCGTCAGCTACGAGACTGAAGGTGCTCGGCACCGGCTGAGATAGGACATCACACATCCATATCCCGAGGTCCCAGGAGACCCTGATGCTTTGCCCTTGACTTTGAAGGCTGCCACGGTGCCTCTGCATCAGCGGCGGGCTCCCCAGCGACCCTCTCCAGCTGACCACGGGATTCCTGGTCTCTCCTTGTTCCCCGTAACCACCCGCCTTCCCGTGTTGCATGAGTGAGGTCACGGAAGCAGCCTCTGTGCTATCACACAGCGGCATGCAGTCCACACGCTTCCCTGTCCCAGAGCAAGGGCAGGACGTCAGGAATCCTGGAGGCCGGTGACAGGGCCCCGGGTGGGTGGGCGCACCCAGCCAGGCAGAGAGGCAGCTCCTAAGGTTGGAGAGGAAAGGGGCTGGAGGCGTTAAACTGAATTTTGGACCCAGTTGGAACGAAGGTTGGCATGGAGATGGGCTCTTCCCCTCCTGCTGGCAGGGGCAGGTTGCTTTGTCAATAACCACTGGATGGAGGCTGGGAAGAGAGAGGGAGGGAGACAGGGAGGAGGCGTCTGGGCCTTGTTCGCACACTTCAAAGGACTGCTAATGAGTCTTCCTATTGTCTGAGTCCTTGTCTACACCTGGGTTTTGCAACCTGGGCACCGAGGAGACCACAGAGCCAGAGCCCTTCGCAGAGGGGGAGGACGGCACCCGCAGCCGTGGGATCAAAGGGCTGATTGTCAAAGGCAACTGGGTTGGATTCGAAGGCCTCCTCCAGCTGCGGGAACAGAGAGGGGATGCACATCGAGGGTGGAGGTGGGGCGGGGGCGAGGAGGTGGGGGAGGAGAACGTCAAGGCCGAGTTAAAATTAAGTCCCATCAGGATAACCGCTTACCCACTGCCAGACACCCTGACACAGCAGGGACAGGAGGGGCTTTACACGAACCTCCCCCCACGTCTGTTCCCTGCTGTCGTTACTCTTCCTCACCTTCGTGATCTACATTTTTCTCTTCCGTCTGACCTCATTCCCCCTCTGTAAAGTCTACCACTTATTTCCCCATCTTTCTTCTGCTCCTTATGAGCAGAAATCAAACCCAAACTCACAGTAAAACACCCCGGTCTCCTGAATCAGAGCAGAGAGGAATGTTCCAGCTGGAATAAGGAATGCAAGACTCACATCTAAAATTAAGCATCACGTGATCACAGCTTTGGTGGGTGTCTGCCTGTTATAGGAGACATTTTACTTCTCTGGTTGCTACTAAGTCAGCAATCAAGTCACTTTCCATGTAAGGTCACCAAGGGCAGAGGGATGCTTTGCGGAAGCTGAGCGGGTGGGGAAGAGTGGCGGGGAGGTTTCTCTCAGGAGCACGCGTTGCTGGAGAGTTGCGCCTAATTATTTAAATTGGGAGCAAAAACGTAAAGCATTAAAGACTAAGACATGCACAGGGATCTGTGTGAGGTCCTGTCGATTCCATCCATACAGTCACCACGAAGGACTCCCTGCCGCGCTCCGTGAGGGGCAGGTTCCAACCAGACACCCTGGGCATAACCCCGCTCTCAGCCCCGGACAGGCCAGTTTGTGGAGACAGAGGCAGTGAAGGTCTGAGACGCCTGCGTGTGAAGGGGTAGATCTGTGCATCAGTGACAACATTCAGATACAAAAGCGACACACCCACAGGAAAATGCTCCGAAACCCAGTGCAACGCCCTGTGTTTGGGGAACGTCTGAGCTCGGCTTCAGCTCCACAGAGGCCTTCGTGCTTCTCCCGACACGAACCAGTGACGTGGCAACAGTACACGCACAGCCCACAGCGTCCAGGAGGGTGTGGCCTGGGCCGGCCGTGTGCTTGAGGAGGGTGCCACCCCCTCCGCCAGCATCCCAGGCCCCACGTGATGAGGAAGCTGAGGGGAGAGAAAGCTCCGTGTCTTTTGCTTGCACGTGACTGTGGATGTGACCGTGGACGTGACCGTGGACGACCACGGACACGGGTGGCAGTGCGTGGCCGTGGCCGTGGCCGAGTCTGTGTCTGTGAGTGCTTTCAGACAGAGACCTTGCTCCGAGCAAGGGAAGGCCAGGACTTCCCGAGGCCAGGCCTAAAGAAATACCCGGAAGCCTGGTTTGAGCTACAGAACGATCATTTTGATTGGACCGGCCCCCTCCGGGCGCTCTCGGTGACCACCTGGGCCTCCGACAGCACAGACGCTCCGGCGGGTCTGCCGGATCAGCACGCGGGCGAGCAGAACTGACGGCTCCTCTCCTCCCAGGCTGAGCGGTCACTTGGTTTCTCGCTTTCTTGATCTCTCTCTCCTTTGAAAACATCCGCGAATTCCACTTTCCTTGGTCACAGACGGCTAGGGAGCAGGAACAGCAAGGATACTGCAGACGGACACCGTTAAAAACGCGTCACACACTTACAATCCCTCAACCTAAAAATATGTGCGAAGGTAGGGGTCACAGCCAAGGGCAGAGGCATGCACTGTGGCCCGAGCCTCAGTTCAGGGGGCCCTGGGTTCACAGCATCCGGGCCTGGAGCGGGGGAGGCGGGTGTGGGGCTCGGGCATCACCCGTGTGCGAACCCATCCCCTGGGGAGGTGGAGCCAGGCAATGCAGGTCTTATTGTTTTTCTATTTACAAAAGAGACACTGCATTTTTCCTTCCAGTTTTGTTGAGATATAATTGGCAGGTTGCTCTGGGCAAGGTGTGCAGCGTGACGGTGATGGTTCGACTCACGGACGCGTGAAGAGAGTATCAGCCAGGTTAGGAGCAGCCCTCATCTCATGCAGATTCCAGATCAAAGAGGTAGGAACCAATGTGCGTTTTCCTCGTGAGGAGAACTCCCAGGAGTCACTGTCTGGAGAGCTCCGTCTTTACTCCAGGCTGCACACATCAGTCAGAATGCAGATCACACCACCATGCCCCTCTGCTCAAAACCCTCTACATCCTGCCTTCTCACCAGGGCAAAATCCGACATCCTCGCGAGGGCCTTCCTCAGCGATTCTCACCCAGTCTTGGCCGCAGGTAACAGCACCTGAAGGGCTTTCGGGAAGAGTGAAGCCCAGCTCCAAGCACAGCTGAGTCACGATTTCGGCAACCAGGCCCGGGAATCGGTATCTTTTATAAAAGCTCCGCAGTGATGCTTGCTAGGCTGTAAGCATCACGGGCACGTGGAAACTGTCAGCTCTTTTTGGTGCTGAATCTCCGGGGCCAGCTGCAGAGCACACAGCAGGTGGTCAATAAAAGCTTATCAGATGAACATTTCAGATGAAACCGCACACATCCTTGGGACGGAGACTAAAGATAACGCTTATTTTGCTAAACTCTGGAACTGAGCATTTGGGGCTCACGATGTTGGAATTTTGTTCAAATCTTCTACACGTTTTCTTGTCCTTAGTTTCGAATTCCTTGACTCTAAGGCCTAAAAGCTTAAAATCTACTCAGCTGCTAGGTACCCAACGTGGTGTTTCCAAGCACCAGCAGACGTCAGCATTCATTTCATTTTACAGTCTTCCCAGGCTTTAATTTTTTTTTTTGAAGTATATTTTCCAGGGTTTTAAAAATGAACAATCAACCCTTGTCTACCATTTTGTCACTGTCCTGAGTCCTTTTGTGATCCAGCTCATACAAAGTTAAAAAAGCATGGAAAACATGTTTTTCACAATGATGACACTAATATTATACTGATGACATTTTGCAGCAAGCACAGCACAAGGAATTTTGCACGGATGATCTGTAATTTGAAAAAGCAAAACAAAACGACCATGTAAGTCACCTCAGTTTTAAAGGTGGAGACACTGAGCTTCGGGGGGGCCGGTATTGGCCCAGAGCCTACGTGGTCAGTGCCGGCGGCCACCTGTGCCGGCCCGTCGGCCGCGAAGACCTTGCTCTTCTTCCTGCACCGTCACCTTCCAAACCCAGCCGCCGCAGGGGAGCGAGCCCGGCTGCCACGTCCCGTGGGGCTTCTGCCAGGTGGTGCTGGTCCACCGGCCTGAGGCCCAGAGTGAGAAAACGGGGCCGAGGTGCCGTGCATCGGACGTGCGAAGGCGCCGGGCAGAGCAGCACCGAGAGGCCGCCCCGGAGACACGCGGCGCCTGCCCAGAGCGGCCGGTGCCCCCCGGCCGCGGCCCCTCCCCCGACCCTGGACCCGCAGGCCCTTCGGCTTCGGCCTCCAGGACAACAGGAAACCGACCGTGGGAGGCCGGTTCCTCCGCCCGCAGGTCACTGGTCGTGTCACGGAGGGTCTGGAGGGCAGGTGGGTCGCGGCCGTGGAGGCCCTGCGGGCTTGGAGGACAGCCTCTTTGAACGCGAGGGAAGTTTCATTATTTTGGAAAGCTGGCAGAGGTCCAGGCTGCGAGGATGTTTTCCTCCTTTTGTGCGAGGGCCGGAGCTTTAGCAGGAGGGCAGGAGGGCACCTGCTATTTTGGCGCCTGGAGGCGAGGCCGCAGCCGCGGGGTGGGGGGGGGGAGCTGCGGGCGGGCAGCCGTGGGGGAGGGGGAGGGGGCCACGCCGCCGGGGGCTCCTCGCGGGTGGGGGGCCGGGGGGCCTCGAGCGAGGACAGGCTGCTTGCAGGGGAGGTCGGTGCAGTCGGGGTGCGGCTGGGCTGGCTTCTGGGGGCCGCGTGTGCGTGCGCGTGCGTGTATCTACGTGTGTGCGTGTGTGCATGTGTGTACTGTGTGTGCGTGTGTGCATGTGAATACGTGTGTGCGCGTGTATCTGCGTGTGTGCGAATACGCGTGCGTGTACTGTGTGTGCGTGTGTACATGCGAATACGTGTGTGCGCATGTGTACATACGTGCACGTGTGCATGTGTGGAACAAGGGAAGGCAGAAACGGGAATGCGGAACGATTCGCTCGCGAGAGCCACTGTCAAGATTTTAGCAAAATGATGGAGTTGCTGCTGGACGCGCTGTGAAGGCCGACGGCAGCCGCCCGGCCCGCGGATGGGGAGCTGGGGAGCTGGAGACAGAGCATCCCGGAGCCCGGCTTCCTGCCGTCCGCCCCTGCCCTCAGCTCCGTGCAGACACCATCCTGCATCTCTGCGCGGGGCCGGGGAGCCACACGGGCTGCCGAGCCCCCAGGGCCGGCGCTGGGCGGGGAGGACGGGCCGGCCACGGCGCCTCCCAGGCAGGCGCGCAGGCGGGGACGCCGCTTGGCACAGTCAAGGCCGCGACGCCTGCGTTCCGTGGTTACTGGCCCTGATGGGACCGCACAGCGGGGGTGGGCTCGCGGGAGGGCCTCCAGAGACGCCTGAGAGGCACGGGAGGACCGGAGCTGCTGGGAGAGTCAGGAGCTTGGGGCGAGAAGGAAGAGAGGCAGGGGCCCCGGACGGCGGGGCTGCCTGGCACATGGACCACAGCGGGGGGGGGGGGGGGGGACAGATGGGCGACAGAACTGACGCGGAGACGGGCAGGGGGCCACATGCCAGATGGTCACACGACAAACCTGGGCCTTCGGTCCTGGCCTCTGCCATCAGGATTCCCGCAGAGGATACCCCAGAGCACACGGCACTCGGGAAGCCCCGGTCAGCCTGGTCTCCAGACCCTTGCTTCCCGGGAGCGCTCCTGGGGGGAGGGGGGACCCTCCTGCACACGCTCCGCCCACCCCACCCGGCAGGACAGACCGCGGCCCGCGGTGTCCGCAGGGGCCCCGGCGGCCGGCCTGCCGGGAGGGAAGCGTGGATCAGCCCAGACTAACCCCCGGAGAGGGCCCCTCCGTGCCCTAGGCTGCCCTGCAGAAACCCAGCCCTGTCAAGTGTCCTCTGGGTACTCGTTCACCTGAAGGCCAGACGGATAGCGGGTGGTGGTGCAATCTATTTTCTGATTAATGTCATTTATTTCCTTGGGGTTTTGAGCAGAAAGGCTTGGGAATTTGGGTAACAAAATTCTATCTACCGCTCTATTGTTGGATCTAGGTAGATAGATATTACACATATATGGAATCCTTGTATCTACAATTATACACATTACATTTGCCAGTTTTCAGTCCAAAATTTCATGTAGAAACGGTTGTTCAGAACCTCTAACATTTTTCTCAAAAAGCAAAGCCCAATGGTGACAAAGGTTCAGGTTAACCCACGACATCCTGGTTACTCTACAAAGCAGCTGGTCTTGAACCCCGACCATGCTCTTCACGCTAACCAGGGATGGGTGCTAACGACAGCCACTCCTGGCAAATGCTCTTAGAGGAGTAGGGACGGAATTAGGGCTCATTCCACTTGGCTGCGTTTCACTTCCCAACCTCATAATCCCCCCGCGCCCTGGGGGGTCGTCACATCCTCCCATTTCCAAAGCGGAGGCTCACTGTTACAGGACAGTGGGACCTGAGCGCCGAGGGTCATGCCATGGGCGCCCTCCCCTCCTCATCACCCTGGACTCAGGCCTGGTCAGGCAGGAGAGAGACACGGACACGGCAACAACGTGCACAGAAGCCGGGCTGGCCGTTCTCCAGGACGTGGAAGATGAACAACCCGGTCTGTCCCTGTTCTAAGTCCACGTGGAAATAACCCATTCCTTGCTCTCCACTGACACGGCTTCAGTTTTGCCACCAAATAAAATTATCCTAATTATTTGAGTATTTTCCTGGAATTCTGCAGAGATAATATGCCATCCTCATGTTGAGAAGTAGGAGAAAATGTCTCTCTGCCCCTCTGCCATGAACCCGTGGAAACGCCCGTAAGGGAGGCAGCTGTACGGCAAGCCAGGCTCAGTGACCCTGACGCCTTGGGTGACAGCATCAGTCAGACACAGACCTCCCTACCCTTCCTCACCTCCGTGCCCTCCCAGAGCCCCTTGCACACGGCCGGGTCAGAAACCTGGTAAGCAAAGTGGAAGAGAGAGAGGGACCAGCCCTTTCCCCGTCATGGTCCCTCCCTCCCCCGACCCGTCCCCCCCGCTGGGGACAGGGCTGGCGGTTTAACATAGCATCGAGTCCAGACTTATGTTTACCATTTAGACCGAGCGTTGCAGTTGCCTAAGTAAGTTTGCTTTTATATCTTACAGTCTTGGTAGGATTTTCTATTAAACAGTGACCAGAAGGCCATGGGGATGACTGCTTTTTCACCCAGGGGACTGGGCGGCACCACCGTAGACGTCGATGAGCAGCCCTAAGTGGGGAGAAGAGGGAAAAAATAAAAGCTGCTTTTACGATTCTCTCCCCAAGGCTTAGTTTTCAATGTACCCGTTCCACAGTTTCCAAAATGCTTCTTTGTCTTAGTTCATTGACAATCATTTCACCAAATAAGATGGAGCGGATTCAGAGTGAAAACCCGCCGTGGAAGGGGTGCATGCGGACGTCAGCACGTGTGAGACACGTGTCCAGGGGAGTGGGCCCACGCCTGTCTCCTCCCTGGACCGTCCCCAGCCTTTCTTGAGGAGACGTGCCGTGACGCCGGCGCCCTGCACTGCCTCCTGCCTCTACGGGGAGCGTTTCTCTAGATACCTAGCTGTGGCTGCGGCTGGATCCACTCTACCCTCAGCCCTCTGCTTCCTCCCTCTCGGGCAGCCTTGCGCCGCGGGCGGTAGGAAGGAAATCAGTTTCTGCCGTATTCTGGGGGTCAAAGGAGGCTTGTTTATCCTGCCAGTAAAGTCAACAGGCCGCTGACTTCCTGCCAGGCATTCCGAGACAAGAAAGACCCACGGATCAAAGCCTGGGTTGCAGGCATTTGTTCGGAAAATATGCTAACGGAGCACCTGGTACCTTCTTTCCCTGCGGACCCACCTCTGGGAGGAAGTGGGGAGGTCTGGGCTGCACTTCCCCGCCTGACGCACAGGGACCTCGGGTCCCACCGGTCTGGGAACCTCGCAGGGGAGGACACAGCCGGCCCAGGGAGCATCCCTGGAGACCCCACCCCCCCATCCCTCCCTGGTACCACAGCCACCCTGCACAGGAGCTGTGCTGACTGGGTTCCACGGACGGGTCCCCGGGGGGCTTCGGCTGTGCGGACAAGCTCTGTCCAGGGCCGCCGCCCTCCGCGAGGCCGCCTCCCTGGCGTTATGGTCACGCTGCGGTCCTGCAGCACCTCGGGCCCCGTCGCACGTGCAACCTGGTGTTTACCATCCATCATCCCCCACGGACGTCGGGGAAGGGAGGGCCCTGCCCTGGCTCGACCTTGGCATTCCCTGTACCTGCCGCTCAGCTGTACTTGATTTGCACTGAATACATGACATTAGAAACGGAGCCGCACGCTCAGGGCAGCTGGCGGCTGCTGCTTGCTGTTCAGCAAGCGGCCGGGGGTAAGAGACGGGTTTAGGAGCTGGACTTCGGGATTCCTGTCCCGGTTTTCTGAGCTGATCTTCCCCACGCCCAGCGGTTCTCTCCCAAGGACGGTACCTGCGTCACAGCTTAGCGCTGGCAACCAGACACTGGTAACCGGGTAACTGTTCGAAGAAGTGAATTGGCTGGAGGGTTTCTAAGCGGCACCCTCCGTTTCCTCACTGCACACACGACACGAAGAGCTGCGAGCAGCACAGGGAAGCCACGTGCGGACGCAGCAGTAAGGGCTGTGGGGCAGCTGCGCCGACAAGAGGACCGCACGGCGTGGGCGGGGTGTGCTTCAATGCACCTGGGACCAAAAGATGCCCCAGAGACACAAGTGTTTGGTAAAAGACCAAATGCCGGAGAACCCGGAGGGAAAACGAATCATCACACGATTCCCTTCGCACAGGTGGCCTCAACATGCTGACCTGCCGAGCAGAAGGAGGCCTTTGCTGGAAAACCAAAGGCACATCTGCTGGGGCTGGGCCTCCTTCTTGAACCATTCATTTGTGAAAGTATCTTTCTTTTCTTACTTAGCAGTTGAACTAGTTTGGCTCAGATGAAACGAGTTTTTTCCAGCGAGGACAACACAGATATCCTTGCCTGACTGGTGAAACCCACCTCCCGGGGTGGGAAGGAAAGGCCGTGGGTCTGACACGTTAACTCATGTGCTATTTAAGGCCCAGGATATCCTTGTGAGCTTTTTTAAAAATCATTTTCTCCATTTTAAGGTGATGGAAACAGATTCAAAAAGGGCAAGTAGCTGACCCAGGCAGCGATGGGGTTTAAACAGTGGCTCCCGGCATCCAAATCGCCCACACTTTGCCTAGGACACAGCTGTTACCTGCTTTCCTGTTATCAGGTAACTGTTGGGCCCGTAAAGCGTGTGTTCTTCTCCACGAGGAAGAGCGAGACAGACTCCGAAATCGTCGTGGGTTATTTACACTTTGATACGTATTTCATGTTTTTAAAAACATAAGCAAGTGTGTTTTAAGAACGACGAAAATATCCTGTTACGCATCTTCACCAGGTTGTAAGTTCCTGTCCAGTCTCGTGTTCCCCGGCTGCCGGTTTCCGGTACGAGCCTTCCTTCCTGCATTTGTCTGCCCAGTTCTCTGACTGTTTAGGCTTTCAGACCCGTTTCAGACCCGCTAACCCACGGAGGCATCACTGTCTTCACCACATTCAAACTCTTCTTGTTGTCTTTCACGTAGACACGTCACTTTAACTCATTTTCCATCGAGATTTTCACCCCTGAGACGTGTCAGAACTCGGGTGTAAACCTTCGAGGAATGGGAAAGACACCTGGAGAAATCCCCAGTTACTGCCCCCTCCGGACTTCCTGGAAGTCGGAAGGAATAGTCAAAACCATCTTCAGCGCGGATCACCTGCCCGTCATCGTAAGAGGGAACAGCAGACAGGACCCGACCGTGACTCCAGGGACCAGGACAACACAGCTGAATGTCACGTGGTGAGACTGTCCAATGGTGATGGGATTTAGAAAGCAGGAAGATGTTTCCACATCCATGTTCACGGCAGCGTGGTTTACAGGATCCAAAGGGTGGGACGTGTCCTCTGATGAGTGAATGGATAACAAAATGTGGTCCATTCACACCGTGGAATCTAATATTATTTGGCCTCAAAAAGGGAAGGAAATCCTGACACAGGCTGCAACGTGGACACACCTTAAGAGCGTTATCCTCAGTGGAAGAACCAGGCACAAAAGGACCTGTGTTGTGCGATTCCACGTGTGTGAGGTCCCTACAGTCATCAAATTCAGAGACCGAAAGTGGGAGGGTGGTTTCCACGGGCAGGGGGGAGGGACGGGGAGCTAGTGTTTAGAGAGCCCCAGTGTTACAGGATGAAGCGCCGTGAGGATGAAGGCGGTGATGGCTGCACAACGTCGTGAATGTACTTAGTGCCACGTAGCTGTGCCCTCAGAAATGGCTGAGGGTGAATTTTATGTTGGGTGTATCCCACCACAGTTTTTAAGAAAGGAAGATGCGCCTCTGTGTGCCTCCTTGAAGGAGACCGCTGCATCACTGGGCCCCAGCCACGGCCCTGGAGCGCACACGGGGGCACTCTCCTGCGTCGTGAGTCCTGCACTCTGTCCTGGCTGCGTTACGTCTTTCAATTAGAGAATTCTATTCCTGGGAACTACCAAAGAATTGTATAATACACTTTCTTCTGGTAAATCTTTAGTTTAAAAAAATTAAAAAAAAAAACATTGTTTTCCATTTTATCTTTGACAACATTTTTTACATAATGGTTTTGGGCCCGTGTATTTTAACCATTAGCATCTATAATCCGTGGAAGATTCATTTTCTTTTTCTTCTGGCGCCTCCCCTTGTCTGGTAAGAGGTGCTGACATGGCGCTGGGGTGGGGGAGCCCAGGGGTGGGCTGTGGCCTTCCCGCCCCCACCTCTCTTCCGTGCCCCCGGGCCCCCTTGGTTCCCAGGGTGCGTCTGCCCTGTCTGTCCAGCACAGAAGGGACGGGACCCCGTCACCTCTTCCTCCCTGTGCACCGGGGTCGACCTGCTGTCCCTCCGGGGCTGCCGTGCTTTCAGAGGGCCCGTGGGTCTGCTCACCCCAGCAGGAGCACACGCACCCCTCTACACGGTCCACGTGAACGTGGTTACGAGGAGGCCACTCGGAGCAGACGTCCAGCCACCCCTCGCTCTCTCCTTTCAGTCGTCCTGTCCTTTGGATCATGGCACTCTCCCTGCACACAGACCACTCGGCGTCCCCCTGAGGCCTGAGAACCACAGGATGGAGCCAGGAGCAGGGCTGTCGGGGAGAGCGGGGGGCCGGGGCCCGCGGCACAGGTGTGTGCGGGGGGCGCCGGCCCGGCCCAGGAGGCCGTGAGGGCGGGCGGGCGGGCGTCGGGCCTCCCGGGTGACCCTCAGCGGGCGGGCCGGGCGGAGCCGCCCTCGGGGACGCAGGGCCTCCGGGCGGGCGTGGCGTCCACAGCCGCCCCGCCGCGGGGGTGGCAGCTCCCGGGGAGGCCGGGCTCTGCCGCCGCTCTGTCCTCGCCCTTTCTTCCTCGTCCCCACCCTCGGGCAGCGTTTCCCTGGGGTGTTTCTTTCTTCCTGGCGCTCGGGTTATGTACACAGGCGTCCAGGAGGTCAGACGCCAACGCCGGTTCCCCACCCGCCCCGCGTGGCCAGCACGGGGCCCGGAGCCCGCGGCCCCGAGTCCCAGGTGGGCCTGGACGTTGGGCATTTAACTTCTGTTCTTGCCGGGAGGAAGTCAGACAAGGACGCCTGCTTTACCCGTGTCCATACGTGTGAAAGCATTTTATCTTCTTCCACAAATGCGAAGCCTCCCTGGAAGCCAGCGGGGACGCTGACAGCTGTGCTCAGGGCAAGGTCAGCGTCCGGGCCCGGGGGTCTCACGGGGTGAAAGGGAACCACGCCTGTCCCGGGGGCGGGGAGGATGCTTTATATGCACACACAGACACATGTACACGCACACACATGCACACACGTGCACACACATGTACGCACACCTGTGATACACACGCATGTGTATCTGTGCACATATGTTCATATACACACGTACAGACACGTGCTTCGGGGACTCGCAGATGTCAAGCGCTGTTTGCAGCTCTTGAAACCGAAGCTGGAATCCAGGAAAGCAATCGTTTGGGCAGTTGTTACACATCACCGGAAAAAGCTATGTTTAAGTTCATGGGTGAAAAGTGCTTCAGAAAACACTCCTGTGAGCAAACCAACTGAACGGGAAACCGTTAAAACTAGAGGATGCCGGGGTCCAGAAAGGGGCCGCCAGGCCTCAGCCCAGGGCTGTCCGTGCACGTGGTGTGGGGGGGTCTCCACCCGTGTCTCCCGTCTTGGTCACGTGGTCCCTTCTTTCAGAAGCACAGCAACGCTGGGCTCGGTCCACATACAGAGAGGCCAGGTGTGTTGCCCAGGCGTGCGTGGTACACCCGAGTCCAGCTCCCGACACCTCCTTAGCTGGGAACCACGGCCCAGCTCGGCCCGAAGCAACTCACGGCTCAGAGGTGCAGTAAGGACCAGGCACGTGACCTTTACACACGCGTGTCAGGGCTTTGTCCTTTAGACAGACCCCCGACCCTGAGCCCGGCACAGCTTGGAGACGGGATCCCCACCCGCGACGGTGGGGGCGCCACGCCCCGGGGGCCAGGCCTCTGCGGGCCGCCCGGCGAGCCGCCCCAGCTCTCGTAATCCACATCGCATCCCGGGACGCTGGGTGCGCCCGTGCCCGCGGACCCGTCCACCCCCGCGCCGGTCAGTGACGCTCCCTACAAGCCAGGCGAGGCCCGGGGCCGGTCCCACAGGGGCCCTCGCCTTCCGCTCGGAAGGGCCCCGCGGGACTGGTGTTCGCGGGCGAGGAAACCGAGCTCGGGGGAGTTTACTTGCCCGAGAGCCCCGCAGCCAGAGCGCAGCAGCGTCTGGGCTCTCTCCACCCTACACGCGGTTTTCTGGTTGCCCTTCCGAGACCGCCAGAAAGTACAGGAAGTGTTCACTCCGTTTCTAGAACCGAGGCCCCCGCAGCCCAGAGGAGGGCGGAGGGGCTGCGAGGGGCTCCTCAGAGCCGCTGCTCGCTCGCGCTCTGCCCCCAGAGCTATGGACGTCTTCGTTTCCAGGCACTGTCTGTTTCTGTGGTTTCTGAACCACGTCCCTGGAAGGGGTGGGCTGTGAGCCGTGCTTCAGCGGTGCTGCAAGCATTCTCTTCCAACTTAATTTTGAAAAGTAGCTTTTTAACCGTTTGAAAGCCACAGGAAACAGCAAGAGTCCTCAGACGCAATGGCTTGGGCTTCTCGTGTAAGCCCTTTGGTTTAAAAAAAAGACTCCTAAAAACTACTTTCTCCCAATACCAGGACTTAAAATTGGACTTGGTGTCTACAAATCAGTGATGAACAAGTGCAACCCTGCGTCGATCTTGTTTTAAGCGGAGGCCTGTGGACACCCCTGCCTGGGTGGCCCAGGGTATCCTCTCCGCCAAAGGCCAGGCGAAGCCCAGGGCCCCTGCTCGGGCAGGGGCTCGTCAACTCGTGACCGTTCCCTGAGGGTAACTGAGCCCAGCACCACGGCTTCTCCTGAGGTCCTGGTATAAGGCACCGTTGAAGGGCATTTTGGGATGTGTTTTCATCTCACTGTGATATATAGGGCAGAATTGTTATAAATTTAGTGAGACTGGGATATTTCCCTTCTAATATTCATGTGGTAATTTTCCATCGTTTTATTTTTTAAATATTTTTAAAGTTTTGCTTAAAATTAGAAATAGATTGTTATTAACAGCTAAATTTTTTTTTAATTGAAAATGAACGTGAACGGTTAACCAGACTCCAGATCAGTAACACATCACACCCCGCGGCACTGACGCTCCAGCTGCGTCCACGCTGCCCGAGCAGGACGTCCAACCAACCAGACGAGAAAGGAGGAATAAGATACAGCCTGTTCTCCCCGAGGACTCGCCTTCCAAGATGGTCAAATCGCTCACGTCCGCACTCTTTGATGAAGTTTTAGGAAAGAGCTCTGCGGGTCCTGCCAACATAAAATAACATTTGGAACTATCAGATCAAAAGAAAATTCTACAGACATAAGCCTCTAAGTTTTTTCAGCATAAACCAAACAGCTCAAAGGCTTAAGAAATCTATGAACGGTTGACCCTTGGACGATGCAGGGTGAGAAGCACTGACCTCTGTGCAGTTGAAAATCTGCCAGTAGCTTTTGACGCCCCCAAACTGAACCACAGCTAGCCCACTGTTGGCCTGAAGCCTTGCCCATCACATAAACAGGCAGGGAGCACATATTCTGTGTTATGTGTATTATATACTATATGCTTACAACAAAGAAAGTGTCCAGAAAATGGTAAGGAAGAGAAAATACACTTACACGTATTTACTGGAAAAAACCCACGTATAAGTGGACAGTTCAAACCCATGTTGTTCAAGGGTCAACTGTATACACAATACTTAAACGTGACAGCAAACACACCCGGAGAATGTCACACAGAGTGAAGTTAGCACGTTACATACAAAGCTCAGTCCCTGAGGCTGAAGTGCGTCACGCCAGCAACATTTTGTCGCGTCTGTTGACAAGCACGTGCCTACAAAATCCAGCCAATGGTACTGGTGTCACCCAGCTGTCAAAGCCACGAGGCTGGTCATCTTCTGGACGTTTCCCTGGCGCTTAGCCTGTGTTGGCGCCGTGCCAGCCTGCTTCCAAATCATGGGCAGCTTCCTGCATCCCCTCCTCCGCCCCCGAAGCCCCCGGAGAAGCCACCTGGGGCCTATTTCCAGTTCATCCTAGGCTCAAAGGCAGGAGGACATTTTCAAACTGAAAGTCCTTCCGTGGCCTCACGCGGAACGCAAACCAACGCTTGCCCCTGGCCCGGGACACCTGGTCTGGTCCAGCTCCTCTCTCTCCTGCCTTGTCCTGCTACGTTCCCACGGCCTCCATCCCTAGAACAGCCCCCTACCCTGCTCTTCCTCGGCACGGGGTCCGCACCTGCGTGCCCTGTGCCTGGAGCTGCTTCTCCTGGACCTTCCCGTGTGGCTTCCCTGCATCCTCCACGTGGAGCAGCCTCCGTGGGTCCTGCGTGTGAGACGTTACCCCCCCGTCCCCCTCCCGGCATCCCCTAACCCCTCCAGGCCCCATTTCCGACCTGCACGGGTTTATTCATTCGCTTGCTTCCGTGTGGCCTGCCTCCCCCTCATGGACTGGAAACCTACTAGGGCTGGAAAGAGGCCAGTGTCATTTGTCACTGTGTCCCCAGAACCCTCAGCACCTTGTATGTAAGGAATATAATTTTCATCACAGCCCAGAACGTATATTTTTATTCCACGTGATTCATGGATACTTTCTATTCTGTTGTGTTCTGCTGTGGGTCATCGTCTCAGAAAACTACTTGGGACCCGACAAGCTTTGTAGCTCACCAGTGGGTCCCCACGTGGCATTTGAAAATGGGATAATGCAAACCATGGAAAATATGTTCACTGTTCTTGATTTGTTTGGATGATAGGATTATATAGAATCTTTCTCAGCTGGTTAAGATGACAGGTTTGGCAAAACTTTCAATTTTTCTTGGAAATAGTGAAGACTCGGGCAATGAAAATTTAATTTGCATGTAGGATTCTCATGTAGCACATGCAAGGAGATTTTATTATTTTGTAAAACAAAAAGACAAGAGGGGGAGAACATTTCATGTTTTAGATCATTTTTAATAGAGCATCAAATTAATCAAGTACATTTACAACCCGGTGTCCTGACAGCTAAACCAGTGGCTCAGGGACGCACAGAACTCCCCACACTGATGGCGGATCCGAGCCTCCCAGAACCCCGCAGAGTCTGCCAGCCTTACAGAGGAACAGTTTTTAATTTGCTTCATTTCATACATTTAAAAAAGATCTTTGACATAGGAAATAAAAATTATTTAAAAAAGTAAATAAAAATTATGACACTAAGATTGATGCAGAAATGTATCGAGGGCAAGCCTCTCCTCGATCCGCCTGTGAAGCGCTTATCCTTTCAGAGATGTTTTACACATATCTCCCTCCCTTTAAAAAAATAAACGATGCACGCTTTTAAATCGCTCTTTTAGGAAACTCTGCAGTGGGTTTGGGGCGTTGCTCCTCATCTGTCTGTGTGAGGATTTTCCCCTTTATTTCACGGGCCCTGTCCTCTGTGAGCACCTGTTTATTTCACCTCTCTCACACCGTATGTGCATGCTGTCCCCAGGAGTCTACTGCGAAACAATGATGCAAACCTCATGGGACACAGGGCGAGGATTCCTGTGGGGTGGATTCCCAGAACCGGAGTTGCTGGGCCCGGGGGCGGGTGAGTTACAGCTGTGCTGGGGGTTGCAGGCGTCCTCCGTCGAGGAGGTCCCGGGCCACACGCCCACCTGCAGTGGACCTTGGCTCCATCCACACCCACAGCACAGGGGACGTTCTCAGGCTTCCAGGCATTTGCTAATCTGATAGGTGAAAGCCGGCATCGCAGCGTGAGTTACTTACAGAATGAAGGGATGGTGCCGAGGGGGCTTTGGGCCACGTGAGGACACGGCGAGGACGCAGCCGTCCACGAGGCAAGGAGAGGGCCACACTCGATGCCAACTGCCCGCACCTAGACCTTGGGCTTCGTCTCCAGCACTGTGAGAAATAAATACATTGGATGTTTCAGCTGCACCACCTGTGGGGTTTTGTTACAGCTGCCTGAGCGGACTGGGCAGATGTGAAAGGCGTTTTTCTGTCCAATGACACTGGGTGAGCAGTGGGATCAGGGCTTCGTTCTGGGCCGAGTGTTGGTCACTTGGGAATGTGAGCCGCCGTGATCCCTGATAGACGTTCAGGACTTGGACTTCAAGCTTCTGGACCAGGCTGATCAGAGTTCCCTGAGAGTCTAAGCCTAGCTGTTAAATTTTTTAAAAAAGAATCGATTGCAGGGAATTATCTGTATATATCAGGAGTCTGTTGGTTCTGTGAAACCAAATTAATACAGAAATAAGCTATACGCTGGAGGCTGACATTGACATAAAACTATAAAAAATTCGTCCATCCTGATTTCAAATTTTATGGCCACCCATATATATACAATGGAATATTACTCAGCCATTAAAAGGAATGAAATTGTTATTTGTAGGGAGGTGGATGGACCTAGAGTCTGTCATACAGAGTGACGTAAGCCAGAAAGAGAAAAATAACTACTGTATGCTAATTCATATACATGAAATCTAAAAAAATGGTACTGATGAGCCCAGTGACAGGGCAGGAATAAAGATGCAGATGTAGAGACTGGACTTGAGGACACAGGGTTGGGGGGGGCCAAGGGGAAGCTGGGGCAAAGTGAGAGCGTAGCACTGACATACATACACGACCAAATGTAAAACAGATGGCTAGTGGGAAGCTGCTGCATCGCACAGGGAGATGAACTCGATGACGGGTGATGCCTCAGAGGGCCGGGACGGGGAGGGTGGGGGGGAGTCGCGGGAGGGAGGGGATGTGGGGATATGTGTGTCAATACAGCTGATTCACTTTGTTGTACAGCAAAAGCTGGCACAACAGTGTGAGGCAACTATTCTCTGATAAACAGCTTAAAAAAAAATTCTGGCCACCCAGATCATCCTCATTATCATTCATTTACCCTTTAAGTAACTTTTTTTAAACTTGGGATTTAAAAAGTAAAGTGATATTAATCAAATATAATTTTATAGATTCCCCGACATTACATATGAGGACGTAAGAGCCCTGAACTTCCTCCTGGCTCTTTCCACCTGCATTTCCAGATATTTTAGCTACATTAGAATTACTCAATCTATGAAGAATTATAAAATTTATATTCTCTTATGACACTTTAATTCTCTGTTTTTAACTGTATTTTCCTCATTCCTTAATAATTTGCTTGTCACCAGACTTTCTATTATGTTTTAAACATTGACAGAGTTGAGTAAAACAATAAGACACAACTACACACCTAGGAGAACCAACAACATCCGGACACCTGACAACACCAAGTGCTGGTGAGGATGTGGAGGAACTGGAATGCACTCTTGGTGACAGGATGTGAAATGGTGCTGCCACTTGGGGAGACAGCTTGATGGTTTCTTAAAACTAAATGTGCTCTTACCATTTGATGCACCAGTCAGCTTCCTTGGTATTCACCCAAAGGAGTTGAAAACTTACATCCACACAAAATCCTGCACTCAGGTAATTATAGCAGCTTTACCCATATTTGCCAAAACTTAGCAGCAACCAAGATGTCCCTCAGCAGGTGACTGGATCAATAAACTGGGTTCCATCCAGTCAATGGAACATTCCTCAGCACTGAGAAGAAATGAGCCATCAAGTCATGAAAAGCCACAGAAGAGCCTTAAGTGCATGTGACTAAGTGAAAAAAGCCATCTGAAAAGGCCACATACTGTATGATTTCAACTATATGACATTCCTGCAAAAGTAGAACGAGGGAGACAGTAGAAAGATCAGTGGTTTCCAGGGGTTGGGAGGCGGGGAGCAGGGAGGGACGTGCAGGCTGAACATGGGGATTTTCAGGGCAGTGAAACTCCTCCCAGTGACATGCTGATAACGGGTACATGTCATTATGCATCTACCCAAACCACGCAACGTATGACCCCAAGAGGGGACCTTCAGGTCAAGGATGCATTTGGGTGATTGCGATGTGTGCATGTAGCTCATCCCTGATGAAAACGGTGCCGTTCTGGTGGGCGATGCTGATGGCAGGGGAGGCTGTGCAGGGGTATAGAGGAAGTTTCCGTGCCTCCTTCTTAATTTTATTCTACACCTAAAACTTTTCTAAAAAAGTAAAGTCTTTTAAAAATTGAGTTCATTTGATCCTATTAAAATAGATCTATTTGATTCTCCCTGTAATTATACAATATGTAACATCCACAGGTGTTCTTTCATCTTGCTCCTTCTGAATCCGTGTTCTTTATTTTAATTCCTCTCTCAGTAGATACAACCACCAAGTAGTGTCCCAAATGTGTTTTGTGCTATTATATGCCTGAGGTTTTATACGACAAGTTGAAGCTCGCCTGGGTAGAGATCGCCTGTCGCAGTTATGCCGCACCGTTTGTTCCCCCTTCGGAATCCTAGAGCATTTTCGCTTCATGGTGAAGCTTCAAGTGCCTATAAGAGAAGCTCGAGGCTCAGCCTCACAAGGGACTCACTTTTTGCTGGATGTTTGCAGTGTACACTCTGTGTACTTAAGTCTCCGGAACTTTACCAAGATGCGCTCAGTGTTTATAATTCTGTGTCGTTATTCTTTCCTGGTACAACGTGTACCCTTTTCACCTTCAGTTTCAGGTCCTATATTTACTTTAGAAATGTTTTGTTCTATTATATTTGAGTGCTTTCACTTTCCTGTTTATTCTCTTCCACCTTTAGGAACACCAATTATACGCAATTCAGTTCTTTTCTGTCCAGCTTTGTACAGTTTTCACTCTGTCTTTATTCACTAGCTCTTCTTATTTCCCTCAGTCTGGGTGATTCTCTCCTACTACTGACTGAGTTTAGTGGTGTATATTCTAATTTTTTCTAAACTATCCATTTTTCCCGTTAACAGTTATATTGTTGCCCTCAATCGTGTTTCTGGGTTCCGCAATCTCCTTTTATATCCTCTGTATCTCTTTTTTAAGGCATTTCCCAACCAACTCCCAAAAGAATCTATTTACGCTTCAATTTATTGGAGAGCATGGAGACATTCTTTCCCCAAATCTTCTTTTATCGCCTGTGACGATTCTTCTTTTTAAGTGTATTCTTCTTTGCTCTTTGCTTTTCATTTCCTTCCCTTCTACTTAAAACTTCGTGATGGTTTTGCACATGGTCCTTCTGTACTCTTCCTGCTTATTATGCATATTTTATTGAGATGGTTTCACCTGGGTCCTCTACTTGCTTGAGCACAGGGTGAGGAGGGCGGAGTGTGAGCTGGTGCAGCCAACAGCTGCATGTCGGCTCTACTGTCTGCAAATGCTTTCCCACAAAACCTGCCGCTTGGGGACCCAGGTCCTTTCTGGCATTTGGGGGCTTCACTTTATTGGGGTAAAATGGTCCCCCAGGCAGTAGCTGGGCAGTGGGACCCAGAGATGGCTCATAGCTCAATGTCGGTTTTGTGACAAAACATTAACTTTTCTCCGTTCACATGACAATGGCTAGACATGTCTTATTTCTGGCTGTTTCTGCAGGTCGAGAAGCCCCGGCCACAGAGGGGGCCCCACTGCTCTTCTCACATATCCGCAGCCTCTCCCTTTGCCTTCAGTACAGGGTCGGCAAGTCCCGGGGCCACTTGCTTCCGGGGCGATTGCAGGTCTGGGCGGTGTGCATCGCTCCGGGGGAGCACACTCCAGATTCGCTTGCAGAAGCAGCCCGAAATCTAGATCGTCAGCTGTGTCCAGAGCTGCCGGGCCCAAGGGCAAACCCGGCTTCCACGTGACCACAAACCGTTGTCTCTGTTTCTCGGCTTTGCATCTTTGCAGGTGCTCAGTTGCCAGGCGGTCCCTCCCTTGGTGATCTCAAGAGGCAGGCTGACTCTTCCGGCCACAAGAGTCCCTCGTCTCCCCAGCAGAAGCAAAGAAAAAGAAAAAAGGGAAACTTCCTTCCAACAGACCCACCAAAGCACTAGGGTTGAGTCTACTCTGGGTCTGGGAGGATCTCACTTGGGTCCTGTGCCCGTTCCTGAACAAACAGCCTCGGCCGAGGACCCCCGTGAGCTGCGGGAGGGCAGGCTGGTCACTGGTGGCCGGAACAGCGCCCAGGCCCGTGTCCACAGCCCACGGCCGTGGGGTCGCAGCCCCCACATGCCCAGACGTGCCGCTGCAGCTGCCCCGTGAGGAGGGAGGCTGGGGCTGCAGGAACGTCAGCCTCATGTCGGCCGCTGTTTGTGACAGTAAGAGTCCACCCGAGGGAGGGCTGACCACGGGTCAGGGCCACACCCAGCGCTGCCACGTGTCCTTTCACTCCGTCCTCGTGTCACCCATCAGCAGGCACTAAGCTTATTTCCATCTTACTGACCATGGACCCTGGGGCTGGTCCAAGCCCACCACTTCCCTGGTGTGGTCCGGGCCCGCCACGGCCCCATACACCTCGGTGGGGGGGGGCTGCATTTCCCGCTGTGGCCGCACCCCATTCGTCTCATACCCTCTCTCTCCGGCAGCAGGACCCTCACTGGTGACACAGAGTCCAGGGCAGAGGCGGGGTCTTGCTCTGGAAGGGCTCGGCCTGCCAGACTGGCCGGGGAGCTTGGTGGGAAGTGAGCCCTGCAGCCTCCATGGCGGAACTTTGAAGGCTGTTTTTAGGCTTTTTCTCTCTTCTCTGTTCACTCATTGTTTGTTATCCTGCGATGTTTTAGTAAAATTCCTTTTGAAAATCCCAAGCTTTCTCAGCGGTGCAAAGACGAACAAAGAGAGGGCCTTGGAGCTGTGTCTTCCTGGGCAGGTGCTCGTGGGGCCCAGGGGGTGCCGGCGTGGGGGTGGGGTGGGGTCACAGCCAGGTGACTGCGGGGCTCGCCCTCTCTCACAAAGAGCCACCCAGCCCTTCGCCGTCCACCAGATGGAGGTTTCAGAACAACGTATTCTAGGAAGGTAGCGGATTCATCCCTGGAACGGACCCAAGTCAGTTCTGCTCCAACCGCCCTCCCCCCCAGCCGTGGTCCCCAGCTCCTAGGGACAAGCCCACCCTGTGGGCTGCCCGGGGGACACCGAGGCCCCTGAGCTTGCAAGCTCTGCGGGAAGGAGCAGCAGTGACTTCGCGGGACGGAGGGGACGGCTGCAAGGGCACACCAAACGCCTTGTAGCCACAACCTCGTCCAAGCACGGATGTCGGTGTCTGAGCACCGTAGGGCGCGGCGCGTTCACATTGGAGCTGCCTGTCTGAAAGGTGGGGATGTGGTGCGCGGGCTCCGAACCCTCGGCCAGGGTGGGGGCAGCAGCAGTGGGGTCCCGGGGCGGCTGATACCCACCCCTCCCATCCGCAGCCCCCGTCAGGTCAGGAGCTGGGAGCCAGGCGTGGGGGGCGCATCCGCGTCGGGGGCGCATCCGTGTGGGCGCGGCTGGTCCCCGGGAACCAGCAAACGCCGCCCGCCGGACTCCTCTTCGGTGGGAAGGATGTGCACCAAGGCGAGCTCAGCTCTGCCGTCACCCTGAACAGCGAGGGGAGGAGCAGGGGCCGAGGACCGTCTCCCCAGCACAGAGTCCCTCCTCTGGCCTCAGTTCCCAGACGCCCCGAATTTTCAGATTTGAAGCCCGTTGTCTGGAGGTGCTTACCCCCGACCCGGCACCAAAGCAGGAACGTGGGAGGCCCCAGTCCAGGGAGGGCAGTGAGCTCTCTACTCGGGCCTAACTGATTACTCGAGAGTTCCTCTCCCGCAGTGCTGAATAACACGTGTGCTCCGAAAGCCCAACGTCACGTACTCGTGTGCACAGTAAAGGATGAGAAAGTAGCGCCTCTTTCCCCGACTCAGAGTTGAAGGTAATAGTTAGTGTTACTAAACTGAACACTTTAAATATAAATGTCAGTATGGGAACTACATTAGGCAGAAACTGGAAAATGGAAACGCTTTGTGGAGCTTCACGTACGCTATTTACAGACAGACACGGAACATTCTAGTAAAGTCTGAGAAGCACTGCTCACGCCGAGGGACCCAGGGCTCGCTCAGGAACATTCTGACTGCCCTCGTGAACATGGCGTTGCTGGACTGTATACCACCGTACTTTGAGAGAAGATGAATTTCTTAGATGAAGTGCGTTCTTCCATGGTAACCCAAGGAACAGATTTGTTCCCCCACTCTAAATGTGGGAGAATTTTGAGTGGAATTTCTTGGGGAATTCCAGACAAGCAGACCACATAAATTACCCTGATGTATCACGTGTTTATGTGTTTATTTGAGGCCGTAACTGAAACAGGATGGGTTTAGCTCTGGGACTCGCAGGCGGAAGCACTTAGAGGGAACCGTACCCCTCGTCGCACATGCATCTCGAGGGAGAGCGGGGCGCTGGCTGAAGGATAAAGGCCTTTAGATTTTACGCACAAAGCAGAGCCAGACGTCTCTGGTGTGGGGTACTCCCCCGACCCTCCCTTCTACTGAAGGGTCTGCTGGAGGAGGAGCCTGTCCTCAGGCTACCCCCCGGGGGTTTCTGAGCTTCAGGGCGGAAGGGCTGCCCTTCGGACGGCCCTCCCCCAGCGGTCGCCACGAGGCCATCACTCTGACTTTGAATAAGAAACTCAAAATTGGTTTTGGCCACAGCGTTCAGCGCTCCTAGTCTAAACTTTGCAAAGTTCAACGAACATACGGCTCCTTTAAATGAAACATATCTGCATGTTTGCTGCGATTGTAATTCTTCCCGGGCTGCGGTGGGAGATCTGCTTCATTCTCAGGTATCTTTGCTTGTTCTTTTCTGCTCAATTAATGATTTTTACTTTCTTCTTTAAACTCTTCCTCCCACAACACATTGAGTTTCAACTTGACGCTGGAATGACACCAGCATTTAGCACTTAATGAGCACTAATTACAGGCAAGGCTTTGCCGGGCTTCTTCCCTCAGCCCAGTTAATCCTCATGGCGGCCTGAGGGTGGACGTCTTCTCTCTGGTTCCCTCTTCTTCCAATGAGAACCCAGGTCTCCAGGAGGCCGCGGGAATTCCCTGAGGCTGCAGAGTCCGTCCTCTGGTCCTCACCCTGGCCACGCAGAATCACCCAGGGAAGAAAGCGGGCACCCGGCCCTGCGCCCCCACCCTGGGGCACCCACACCTGGGAGAGCCCCTGCTGCACCTACAGGTCCCTGGGGACATGGACGTTCGCTCACCGGGCACTGTCCCCTCCGGCCTCTGTGCCTCAGACCAACCGCTCAGCATGCTGGCATCTCAGGCACCTCAGACCCACATCCCGAGTAACGCGTCCCCTTCTCTAAACCCAAACCACAGGGCTCACGTCTGCTTGGGAGTGTTCAATGTCCTTCCAGCAGGGTCCCAGGTGCCCGCGGGCCCCGCCTTGGGGGTGACAACCTGGCCTGAGAACCGGAGCCAGGTGGGGGCCCCCAGGACGCGTGTCCAAGAAATCGTGCGTTCGTCAACCCGCGACGTGATCTACGTCTCGCGGGGTCTTACCCGCCCTTAGAGGGAGTGACAGGGACAGAGCTCCCTGCATGCCGGGCCCTGTTCTAGGGACCCCGGGTGCTCGTTTAGCATCTTCACAGCGACTCCACCTATAGACACCCCCACTTTACAGATGAGGAGGCTGAGGTGCACAGTCACTGGGCGCAAGCCACACAGCCAGCGTGGCGGACGGAGCAGGATTCAAGCCCAGACCAGCGGGTGCCAGAGCCTGCAGTCGTAACCGGGCTCCACCCAGGGAAGGAAGGGACCACACGTCTCTGCACCTGCTGCAAAATTAAAGCATCAGGTGAGCAGTGAGAAAAAATCACCAGTCATTCTGCTACTCCTTATTTCTCTTTTTTTTTAATTGAAGTACAGTTGACATACAATATTACATTCATTTCAGGTGTACAACAGTGATTTGACGTTTCTGTAGATTATACTCTATACAGTTATTATAAAATATTGGCTTTGTTCCCTGTGCTGTATATTACATCTTTGTACCTTATTCTTTTTATACCTAGTAGTTTGTACCTCTTAATCTCTCACCCCTATCTTGCCCCTCCCCCCGGTAACCACTAGTTTTTCTCTGTATCTGTGAGTCTATTTCTGTTTTGTTATATTCATCTACTTGTTTTATTTTTTAGATTCCACACATAAGTGATATTATACAGCATTTGTCTTTCTCTTTCTGACTTATTTCACTGGCATAATACCCTCCAAGTCCATCCATGTTGTTGCAAGTGCAGAATTTTATTCTTTTTATGGTTGAGTAATAATTTATTGTGTATATACATCACATCTTTATCCACTCATCTGTTGATGGGCACTTAGGTTGCTTCCACATCTTGGCAACTGTAAATAATGATGCAGTGAGCACACGGGTGCATGTATCTTTTGGAATTAGTGTTTTGTGTTTTCTTTGGATATATACTCAGGAGTGGAATTGCTGGGTCATATGGTAGTTCTATTTTTAACTTTTTGAGGAACCTCTAAACTGTTTTCCATAGTGGCTGCACCAATTTACAGTCCTGCCAACAGTGCAGGAGTGCTCCCTTTTCCCCACACCCTCTCCAGCATTTGTTATTTCTTACCTTTTGACAGTAGCTATTCTCACAGGTGTGAGGTGGTATCGCATTGTGGCTTTGATTGGCCTTTCCCTGATGCAATTGCTGTCGGTGGTATGGGAATTCTCACAATATTAATTCTTCCAATCCATGGGCACAGTATAGTTTTCCATTTATTTGTATCATCTTCAATTTACTTTGACAATGTCTTAGAATTTTCACAGTATAAGTTTTCCATCTCCTTGGTTAAATTTATTCCTAGGTATTTTTTCTTTTTGGTTTGATTGTAAATGAGATGGTTTTCTTGATCTCTCTTTCTGAGAGTTCTTTATTAGTGTACAGAAATGCAACATATATCTATACATTAATCTTTTATTCAGCACCTTTACTGAATTCATTTATTAGTTCTATTAGTTTTTTGGTGGAGACTTTAGGATTCTCTGTATATAGTATCATGCCATCTGCAAATAGTGACAGTCTTACTGCTTCCTTTCCAATTTGGATGACTTTTATTATTTTTTTCCCTGTCTGATTGCTGTAGCTAGGACTTCCAATGCTACGTTAGAAAGAAATGGTGAGGGTGGGCATCCTTGTCTTGTTTCGAGTTTTAGAAGAAAAGTTTTCAGCTTTTCACCATTGAGAATGATGTTAGCTGTGGGCTTGTCATAAATGGCCTTTATTATACTGAAGTATGTTTCCTCTATACCAACTTTGTTGAGCATTTTTTTAACCATGAAATGATATCGAATTTTGTCAAACACTTTTTCTGCATCTACTGAGACAATCATGTGATTTTTTATTCTTTATTTTACTGACATGGTGCATTGCATTTGAGTTGTAGATGGCTGATGTGTGGATATTGAACCATCCTTGCCTTCCTGGGATACATCCCACTTGATCACAATGTGTGATCCTTTTAATGTATTGTTGCACTCAGTTTGTTAATATTTTGCTGAGGATTTTTGCATCCATATTCATCAGAAATATTAGCCTATAATTTTCTTTTTTTTTTTTTGTAGTGCCTTTGGTTTTGGTATCAGGGTAACACTGACATTTTAGAACAAATTTGGGGGTGTTCCTTCCTCTTCAATTTTCT